>NC_044586.1:4373011-4682761 GCF_901933205.1 Camarhynchus parvulus
TTCCTTTTCAGTGTTCTTATCAGGATTTGGGTGGCTTTGGCATAAAGGAAAGGAGAATGCTGAAGGATTGGCAATTTGAAGCCCAGAAAATTTGCAAAGGAAAAGATGTGGTGGAAAGGTTATTTGTTCTTATGAGTAGGAGATGCAGCTGGCCTGATGGAGTTTCACTGAAAAATCCTGAAAAATGTTTTGAGGACTGAGAAAGATGTACAAAACAACAGTGTGCTGAGTTTGTACTCAGGGCTGGATCTTGCTAAGAACACTTTTTCTTGGGAGTTACTGGGCTCCCAACTCCTCCTCTCTCTCTCTAGCTTTCAGACCTGTAGACTTGTGCCACTGGAATATTTGTTGTTTGTATGTGTATATTCTGAAGGGTGATATGAATTTTTCTGGGCACTTTAAGAGCTCCATTGAATGTTTTTGTGTCTTAGAAAAATAGTATTAAGTTTGTGTGAAAGAGTTGGATTTTTTTTTAATAGCAGAATTAAAATGTCTGTTTTTTTGAAAAGTGGAATTCTCAACTATTTTGAGGTTGCTTCCCTCAGAGAAAAGGAGGGACTGTGCATAAAATAAGTTCAGTGACAGGTAATGTTCAAGTGAGATGATTTAGTGCTCAGAAAGGCTTCATGTCTCCGCTGTATAGTCCCTTTGAAAACTTTGATTTATGCAGCTGTTTTTAACTTGTTTTTGTTTTGGGTGTGTGTGTCTCTGAATTATGTAACACGTGGTTTCCCTGTTGCCGTGAAATGGAGATATTTTTTGTTCAACTGTGTGAAATGTTCAAGGGAATAAATTCCAAACAAACTTCAGGTTTCTGAGTTTTTCTTTGTCCTCCCCCTTGTCCCTCCACTGGTTCCGAAAGAGGGATGCTGCAGGGGATACAGACTTGGGGGACAGTGGAATGAATAGATTTAGCAAGCTCAAATACAACAGCCATTTGGGGAGCTCTGTGGCATGTGCCATCTGTCACTGCCAAGTACTACTTTTCAGGCTCTTTCTGTATTGTGGGTTTATTTTAAATGTTGCTGTTATGTTGTGGTTTGCTTGGAGTGCAGGGCACACATTGCACAGACAGCATGACCTGCTGAGCACCTCCTTGCTAGGTATTCTGCTGCCTTGGCAAAGCTGACTTTGGATAGCTGTGCTCTCAGCATTGTGGCTTCACAGAGTTTGGTGTCTTGAGGAGGTTGTTTTGTGTGGCTTGCTGCAGGCCAGAGGTCTTTGTTGTGCTCTGTGACCAAGGCAGTCACACCCATGGGAGAGCAGGGACCCATAGTGTGACAAGAGTCTTGATGGGCTTTGGTTCCTCTGCTTGGTGTAGATCTGCTGTGTGGTGGGATGTTTTGGTGTGATGAAAAGACAGAAAATTACTAAGTGCTAAGTTTTGTAGCCAAATCCTGTGTCTCATGTTCTAGCTGGACTGTTGTCTTTTCTGAGGACTGCACACAAGGAGGTGACCTGCCTTCCTCAAGACTCTTAAGAGCCTATTCTGTGATGTTCTCACCATGACAAACAGACCTGGATTGTTGTTCTGAGCTGCATTTTCCTGGTCTCAAAATTACAATGAGTTAGTCTACATTAGGGACTTGTTCTGCATTTTTTCCTCACATGCTTCTTCTGCTTCCTACTCCACCATCTGCAGCTAAAAACTTGTTATAGCTGATGAATTTAGAAAATTCAATTGTGAATGATATTTGGGCAGAGTAGATGACATTTAAATGGTAGGGTCACAGAACTACAAGCACAAACCAGTTCTGATCTATGTAAAATTTCCTTCTTTGGAGGGATGTAATTGCTTTTTGCCTTTGAAATTGCCTGTAGTTTTTCATTACTGTGTTAAGCAGTGCCAGTTTTGAGGTTAAGATGGACCTTCAGTTCTGAGGGGGAGTCATGAGCATTCCGTGTAAAACTTCACATGCTGGTGCATGAGCTAGAAATGTCATTTTGATGTACCACTCCAACAGCCTCCACTGTTCTGTTAACTCTGCTGCTGCATATGTGCTCTCCAGAAATCAAATGTTTGCTTCATGAATTAAGAAGAAAAAAAACCAAAAAGGATGAAAGGAGGTGCATTCTAGAGATTGTCCCCATCATAGTAGAAATCAAACTTCCTTGCTGTACCAATGGAGCCATGTTTTCAGCTAAAACTTGGAGTAGCAGTAGTGGTAAGAGAGACAACCTTCACCTCAATTCTCTTTTAAGTCTACACAGATACCTCAGACTTTCTGCTTCTGTGCCTGTGGTTCCTCTCTAGTGTCATGGCTTCTGTAACAGGGATGAAAAAGTGTATGAAGGTACTTCTAAAATTATGACTGAATAAAAATTAATACAAATTAAAACAAGGAAGTTATAGTTTTACCACCTGCTTGTGATCAGCAGTGTAATTTATTAAGACATGTAGTTGATGTATCTTAAAATGCAAGAAATAAGGGGAGAAAACCAAATTAATAAAACAGCCAAACCAAAACAAACAAAAACCCCAAAACAAAACAGCACCCAAACCAAAACTAACAAACCAAAAAGCCACAAAACCAAAACAAATAGTAATAATCTCAAGGGAAGGAGCAGGTAATCCAGAGTCAACATCAAAGCTATTCTCCTGCTTTTTTGATGTGTATTTATGAAGGAAGGTGAATTAGCTGAGCTGATCTTTGCAGTGTAGAGTTTAGCTTGAACTTTCTGAACAAAACTGGGCAGATGCTCTTTAAGGATGAGATGGCACTTCTGTGCCCTGTTTAGTTGCTTACATCTGCACTCAAAAATGTATGTTTAGTCTGACATTTCTCATGTTTGCTGTCATCCCAGAAGGCTGTGTTTGCTTTTTTAGGAAAATTTCATAATCCTCCTTTCTGGTGTTATAGACATTTATCTGATGGCTTGAGGGTAGAAGTGTTTAAAAATAGGATTTTTTTTACCCAAGAGATGTTTTGAATACTTCCAGGCTGATGTGAAAACACATCAGAACTGATGTGTAAACTATTTTTAATCAGTTGTAAGTCTTTTGGAAGCTTGCTTCCTGGAACTGTACCAGATTTTTAATATAATTATCTACATATATAATTACAAGAATTTTCCTAGTTTTGGGAAAAATTTCCACTAAGGTGTGAAGCTCGGGATTGCTTGGAATATTCAATTGCTTTGTAACACTTACACAAGAGTATGTAGCATAAGTGTAGGTAATAGAAAAGTGTGCAACAGAATGAGGGAGCAGATGTTGAACCTTTTTGGAGTATGTGGATCTTTTACTTGTGACAAGTATTCCCCACTATATTTGCCAGCCTAAGAATTCAGCCTGTTCCCTTTGCAGCACCTGATAATCTTGACACAAATGGTAGAAATTAGGTAAAGCCATGCTTAGTATGTAAATGGATTCTGAGATTCAGTGATTATGGAAATCTCTAGGACATTGCCTCAGAAGAGATACGGTGGTTATTAGCTTAGTAAAGAGAGAGAAGATAGCTGTTCACAGGTGGTGTCTTGAATCTGATCACAAATTGAACAGGAGCCTGAAAACATTACCTCTCACACTTTTCTTATGCATGATAAAATTTCAGGTTTCTGATGGGTTGTTCTTTAATGATCAAAATACTGTCCATTGTCCCATGTGGAACTAGAAGTGCCAGTTTCTACAAAAAATAAGCAAAATTTGTACTGAAAGATTCATAGAATGAATCATAGAATGGTTTGGGTTGGAAGGGACCATAAAGATTGTTCAGTTTCAACCCCTTGCCCTCAACAGGGACACTTTCCACTAGACCAAGTGGCTCAAAGTCCTGTCCAGCCTGACCTTGAACACCTCCAGGGATGGGACATCCACATCTTTGGGCAATCTGTTCCAGTGCTTCATCACCCTCACAGTAAAGAATTTCTTCCTGATATCCAATCTAAACCTACCCTCTTTCGGTTTAAAGCCATTCTCCATTGTCTTACTGCTCTGTGCCTTGTAAAAAGTCCATCCTCAGCACTCTTGCTGGCCCCCTTAGGTACTGACCAAGGCCTCCACAGAGACTTCTCCAGGCTGAGCAACCTCAGCTCTCTCAGCCTTTCCTCATAGGAGAAATGTTTCATCCCTCTAATCGTCTTTGTGCCATCTCTGGGCTTGCTCCAGCAGATCCACCTCCTCCTTACACTGGGGCCCCCAGGGCTGGAGGCAGCACTCAGATGGGGTCTCACCAGAGCAGAGGGGCAGAATCCCCTCACTTGCCCTGCAGTGCTTCGGATGCAGCTTCAGCACATGTTTGGCTTTTGGGGTGTGAGTGCCCGTTGACAGGTCATGTTGAGCTTCTTGAGTCCTTCTCCAAACCTTCTCCTGCATCGGGCACTTCTCCATCCTCCCGGTCCCTGCCTTTGCCTTCTGTGATTTGAGCTTGCAGCACTTGCCAGTGAAGATTCCACTCCTACTTTTAGGTGGAAATAGCTTTGGTTTGGCTTGGTGTGATTTGCATGTTGTGATCAGACATCACCTGTCTGATCCTCACAGTGAAATGGGAGATTGCAGAGGGATTGCAGATTGTACTTGTGCTAAAGGCAAGTGGCAAGAGGTAGAGCCACCATGAATAAATTATACCAGGTGTTATGATGTAGATAAGATAGCAGAGGCTTTCTTTGTAACAACATAAAAGGGGTCACTGTTTGGGTCATAACTGAACAATCAGGCTTAAATATTAATTTTTAAGTTATTTAACAAAAATAAAGAGAATGCTTCACCGAAAAAGTGGGAAACCTCATTAACCAAGGTCATGGTGGTTCTAAAATCTAGTGTGGCCTTTTCTTTTCTTTTTTCTCCCTGCCAGTCTCTGGATATGCCTCATCAAGTTGTGCCTCATCAGGAACCCAGGTGGTTCTTTGAGGTGCTGTACCTTGAATAGCTTCCAGAACAAAATTTATGCCTGCAAAGTAATGTTATTTTATCCTCTTCAGCCTTCCCACACTCAGCTTCTTTCAGAGAATGGAAATGAGGCCAGGCAACATATGATAGAGCTGATCTAAATACCAGGGAGAGCTCTGACATCCTGGATGATACCAGGAAAATGGAGCGTGATTGGTAATAGGTTACTGACTTACCAATGCTCCTGAGGGATTAACAGGCTAAAAATCCCTACATAACTTATATTGTATCTCTAGGACTGGAAACCTCTGGGCAGCAGTAAAAGTGAATTCTGTACAAACATAAAGATTTTCTTGCCAGAAGAGATGTAATAAGGAATATTGAGCTTAACAGTGTTCCCTGGGGCTTGGATTAGGTGACCTAATACCTCCTTTCCCCTGATTCTCTTCTCCACCCACCAGTGACAACACTGGCCACTTTCCAGGAGTCAAAAATAGCCACACTCCTGGATGGGTCTGTACCTCTGCTGTAAGGAAGGCAACTTTTCTGTATTGTTAAACCACATACTGAACTCCTGTCCTTCATTACATAATGCTGCTACTTCATGCATCTGCACATGGGGAACACTATTCCTCAAACATAACTTATACTGTTAGTTAGATGAATTTTTGTTTGTTTCCAAGACATAAGTATAAATTACAGATGACCTTGATCTTAAACTGGCTAATTATATTCACTTCTGGTTGCTTCCACTAAAACCAGAGAAAGGTCAGATCAATGCAATTGCCAGCTGGTTCTAAACTCAGCCCTACTGATGCAGTAAGCAACTGTTTTGTCAGTGCCTGTTTTGGGAATTCCAGAAGTCTGTTTTAATTAAAATAATGGGGGGGGAGTGGGGCAAAACATTGGAACACTCAGAAGACAAATGTGTGAGTTTTCAATTTCATTCAATAGTCAGTCCTATTAATTTCCACTGTTATGAAGAGAACAAGCTTCCACATTTACAAACAGTATCTGAGAATGGAGAACTTAATTCTAGCTGGACGTTGTGGAATGTGTGGAAGAGGACTTACACCTTCATGTGTTTGTTTCTGGGCTGTCTGTTTCAGAATCCCTTGAGTATTTTATCTGTCAGCTGTTCCTATGCACATTATAGTGGTTTGTGGGGGGGGCTTTCTGCTCTTCATTGCTTAGGGGACCGGTAGATATCAACATCTCACTGATTTTAATTTCATGTGCTGCTGAATTCATGCTGTAAAACGTCTTGGCCAGCACTAGAAGTGGTTCTTTGATAACTCTACTGGGTACTTCTGCACCAGATGTTTCTTTGATTAAACGCCTTTCTGTCTGTACAGCTTAATCTCCCCATTTTTCTGTTTAGGTACCCAGTTTGCTGGGGAGAATTTCTAGGCTGATGGTGTGAGGATAGAGCCTGACATGGTAGCAGAGATCTTGAGAATGTTGGTGCTTGTCAATTTAAGGACAGTTTTATTGATCAGGTCCAGCATAAACCAGTTTGCATTTACAATTGCCAAGAGTTTTGACTCAGTAGAACACAGCTACTAGAAAGCTTAGTTAGTATTTACTGTTGGGATTGGTACATGTGAATTACAGAACAATTTCAGGAGGACTCTCTTCAGGTTTGAGCACATTTTGAACACTATGCATGGATACTGGGTGTCTTGCTTATGAGTAGACTTTGTTTTTCTTATCCTACGGTCCTCTTTGAGTTTAGAGCTTTTGTATTTAGCAGAATGTGTTATGGATCAGATGGGAACCATCAGAAAACTCAAGATGTAATGGCTTCATAGTACAGCTGAGTAATTCAGGCTTCTGAGGGTTTGGGAACACTCTACCATAGTAAGAGAGAAAGTTGAGGCATTGTATCAAAGTAACATTGACATTTGATGGCTGCTTGTGATGGCAACTAAGTACCACACAGCTGTGGGAAGCAGAATCAGAAAGTAAAACTCATGGGTTGAGATAAGAACAGTTTGATAATTGAAACAAAGTAAAATATTATAATAATAACTGTGGCATTCACATTCTCTGAAAAAATTCCTTTGCCCAGGATTTTTCTCCTGGGAAGCTGAGAAGCCTCAGAGAAAAGGAAAACAATTCTTATCTCATTTGCTTCTTCTGTGTTTTGCTCATGTGGAATGTGTTTGGAGATTGTTTACCCACAGGTGATTGTTTCATTGGTTTCTGGTGTGAGTTGTTTTGGCTCGTTGGCCAATTGGGGCCAAGCTTTGTCAGGACTCTGGAAAGAGTCAGGAGTTTTCATTATTATCTTTTTTGCATTCAGTAAGTATCCTTTCTGTATTCTTTAGTATAGTATAATATTCTTTAATATAATATAGTATAATAAAGTAATAAATTAGCTTTCTGAGAACATGGAGTCAGATGCATCATTCCTGCATTCATTGGGGCATCCCAGCAAATACAATAAATAACAACAATAACAATAATTGCAATGAAAAGGAAGGAATGAGAGGAATAACCCCAAAAAACAACTGATGCACAATGCACTTTGCTCATGACACACTGACTGACTCCCAGCTGATCCCTGAGCAGCTATCAGTCCCTCCTGGCCATCTCCCCCAGTTTATGTTCTGGCCATGATGTTCTATGGATGGAATATCCCTGTGGCCATTTGGGGTCACTGCCCTGGCCCCACTCACTCCCAGCCTTTTCTGCACCTGCCCACTGGCAGAGCATGAGATGCTGCAAAGTCCTTGACTCAGGGTAAGCGCTGCTTAGCAACAGCCAAAACATCAGCCTGTCACCAGTGTTACATCACACCAAACCCAAAACATGGTACCAGCTACTAGGGAGAAAATTAACTCTATCCCAGCCCAAGCCAAGATACTATGAAGTACTGAGATTCAAATAAATTTGTTCTTGTATCTATTTGAGGAGGCGTTGCATTGCCCCTTTTGCCTTTGAGGATGTGCTTGTCCAAATTCAGGGCCTCCTACCAGGAAATGTGCAGTTCTGCAGCTTGTGATGTGGGGCTGTGCAAACAAGCACTGACAAGAATGCAGCAGGTCTGTTGGGCTCTTGCCAGGGGTTTCCTGGAGAAATTTCCTAAAAGAGAAGATAAATGTAAAAGGGCAGATGAATCCAGACTTAAGACTTTGAACTTCTTACTAACCCTTAAAAAATCCATTCCATTTGACACCCTTCTGCAGTCAGTTCAGAATTGCCATGGACATGCTTTATGTATCTGTTGCTGTGCAGTACAGAAATTTTTAACAGTGTCTATAGATAATAATTTTTGAGAGGATTAAGGAAGGAATTTCAGAAGAAATCAGTTGCACTTATTTAAATGGAATGTCTTAATTGATTTACTGTTCGAATGTGCAGCATCTAACAATGAGCCTCAATACCAAGATTTCCTTTTTTCATTGTGCACACAGTGCTGGGCACTTCTTTACATCAAAAGTGTTTTTTCTTGACTTGTGAAGTGCTTGGCATTGTGCATTCTGGATCCTGTTTTTGGCACTGCCACCAGACTTTTGTGAGATTGCCTTGCTGGTATTTAATCTCTGTGTCTGGACTTGTGCAGTGCCTCTACAGTACTTACCTACTTCCAAAATAGGTTTGTTTTTGTGTGCTAGTACTTGTAAAGCCTTTTGAGGCCCTTGGACAAGAAGTGGAGTTGGAAAACAAACAGGCAGTTAGTGGAACTGAAGTGGGTGAGGGTGAAACTTCTAGGAAAAATCCTGAAACTCAATGTGACATGAACACAGATGAAAAATGAGAAGCTAAGAGTACTGCTGGATCTTGTTTGCTGACTTCTCCTTTGAGGTCTATACCTTTGAGGTACAGACCTCAGTGATAATGTTTGCTGAATTGATAACACACTTGAGAAACCTTACCCCAAAAGGTATTTCTTAGAAATTAATTGCAAGGGAATATGAGGACTTCCAGCTTTTCAAACTCAGAGCTCATTGCATCATTTTTTAACTCCCCTGGAAAAGTTCCCATCTTCCTTTTCAGTACTTGGTCACAGGCAATATGCTGCTGTTTCTATAGGGTTTGTTTAATCTGACACAGTTCTCAAACAATTGTGTGGAGGTAGAAGTAATTGAAGTGTTTGGAAAAGACAAGTGGAAACAAACAGGTACAGTGTTTCACATTACCACAAAACCACAAGCTTTGGGAAATCCATAATAAAGATTTTCCTGAGAGTGTATTAATTCCTTCCCCCTTTTGCATGTGTTTCAAAGTAGACTCCCTTATTTGAATTTCCACAATTCCCCAAGGCCACAGCTAAGTCTGTGCAAAATATTGGACAAGAGATGACATGCACCTTAGTCAGATATTGAGATAGCAAGCTAAGAAAAGCAAGTCTAGAGGTACTGCATGGTAATTGAAAAACAGCTTCTAGTAAAATAGACAGGTATTTTCTCTTTGGGAAGAATTCACTGTTCTCAGGTTCCCAGTTCTCTCCTGCATCTTCAGCATGGAAATGTTGTGTCAAGGAGTAACCTTGGCAGGATTTCATTGAGCCCATGGGAATAACATGTAGATTTTACAGAACAAGGTGTGTTGAGATAGGATCCTCTCTCAAGAGGAGTTTCTCAAGCCTTCCAGGAATTGCCAGAGTTGCTGGAATAGGACACACTCATGCAGGCAAGGAGCAGTTCTGTTAGGAATGTTATCTCTAATCAGACACTTATCATTTCAGGAGGCAAGCTCTGTCAAAGCTGAGATAAATTAAGGGCTCTGGCAGCTTTCATGCAGCAGCTAAGCAGCCTGTCCTGTTAAGAAAAACAGCTCCCTTCGGATGATCTACGTTCACGGCCCCACTGACTCTTCCAAAGTAAAGAGTCAGATTTTAAAATGTGTCCTATTTTGGATGTTGTTTGTGGATTTTGAGCTGATCAGTTGATTGTTGAAGAAGCTACACTTGGCTTTGAGGTAGCTCCCCTCTCTGGGTAGTAACACAGCTTTTCTTCCTGGCTGATGCAGCCATGGCAGCCCTTTTCCTCACCTGTGAATGGATGCTGACTTCTGTCCCCGTGGGCCCAGAGGCAGGCACCAAGCAGAAGCTCAGGTGCTGGCTGGGTGCACTCTGAACAGTCTGGGGAATACAGTGTATTGATTAAAGAGAGGCAGCTTTCCCCTCCAGAGGGACTTTAAGTCTACAAGAACTGCATTGGAACAAACTTTGCCCATGCATTTAGCACCTTATATATATGCGGGAGAAATGAGAGCAGGCAGCAAGCTTCAGAATTCCTCAGTCTTACTTATGTTTTTGTTGTAGTATTTTTATGGGTTTTTTTAATTGTAGCATCAAATTAGTTGGTGTGAACTTTAGAGTATAAAATGGGGGAATTGTCCATCATCTGGTCACTTCAGTGATGCCTGTATCTCATACTTACTTTCATCCCTTGTATGAGTCTGTGAAGTGCAGTGCTTCTCCCTCTGATAGTTGAAGGCTTTATAGTGCATGGCTATCAGCAGCATTTGTCTTGTTTCATATTTGTTAATAAATTGGACAGTGCCTTTGCAGACAGCCAGATTGGCTAAATGCATGGCATCTTGTAGAAACAGACAACTTTTAGAAACAAAACTAATATGTGAAGTAAACTAAATAATCTATGTAGTGCAAATTCCTAGAAATCCCATGCTTAAACTGATAGTCAGTGGAGTTTCTGTATCATGTTCTCTGATGCAGAGCTGTTTTCTTGGCAGAGTGGAGAGATATGACCACTTTTGCATCTCAAGTATATGGATGTATATATAAATTAATAAAAGAAAGTGCTGGGAATGCCCTTTCTGCTTTGAGATTTTGAGGCATGGAGTGCTTGTCAAGCTCACAGGACATCTTGGCTTGACCACATCTTTTTACATTAATGTTCAGGTTGATTTTCCATCTTTTAAGATTTTTTAACACAGTTGTATTGAGTCACACAGTTTGTGCTGTCACAGGATTTGTTTCATTCTCTGTGTCCCAGTTACACTGGGTCCTTGTGATGAGAAGGGCAGGGATGCTTTGTGTTTTGAAAAACTTTCCTGAAGGATCATATATGTTCATGAAATGCATGCAAACAGATGTCAGCTTGATTTTTGAGTCCTTCTCTACCTAGCAGTGATTGCTGCCAGTCTTTTTCCCCACACTAGATATTGGATTATTGAAACAGCCTTTTTTTAAAGAACTCTACTCCATTTAATTTAATTATGTGGTGTTTGTTTGGGTTTGATTGTTTGGGGTTTTTGTTTGTTTTTTTTTTTCTTTGAAAAAGCTGACAAAAAGACCCTAAGATGGTTAGAAAACAAAGAGAGTGAAATAATATCAGACAGATAAAAGTTCTTGTTCTTTGGTTTTCAAAATTCTTTCTCTTGTGAACTTTGCAGCTATGTCAGGGTTTGCATCAGAAGAGAACAAGTTAAAAACAGCTTGTGCAAAGACATTCCTGTTAAAGTAGCTGAGCCTTGCTGATGACTCCATGTGTATAAAAAGTTCTGAGTAGTACAAAACCTTTTTTTTCTTTTAATCATTATTTTAATATATTCTTTGTTTGTTTTCCCTGACCTTGGTGTTACTATGTTACCCAGAGTCCTGTTTTTTTCTACTGTCAGCCAAAGTGGCAGAGCAAAATTCGAGGTCTGTTCCCCTGGTACTGTGAACTCAGGGCTGGGTAATGTAACATTAAAAAATAAATAAATTTGGCTGAGTTGGTATCACCAGAGAGAGAATGAAAAAGAGTGAATCCCAGTGAAAAAGGCAGTTCAGTTCCACTAAAATTTGCAAACCAAAGCACAACAGAAGGCTTAGCAGCAGGAAATGGTGGAGACCACAGTATCACTGGAAATGCAAGGCAGTGTTGCCACCTGACCAAGATTATTTGTTTATACCATGAAGAAGCCCTGGAGTTCCAGCTAAAGGCATGGCAGCCCCTTGCCCATGTCATGGAAGGGTTAAATCATACTAAGGAAGAGAGAAAAAACACTTCTGGCAGTTGTCTTCAAGATTTTATCTCGGAGGAGGGGGATTGGAAATAGATGCCAGGAATTATGTAAAGACCTGTGTAATTTTGTGTGAAATATGAAGGTGGTACTGAGTAATTGTCCTGAAAAAAACCCGAAACCTGTTAGGAATAAAGTGAGAAACTACAGAGGATGAAGAAAGGAAACAAAAACTGTCTTGGAGGTTAAAATGTGTGAGGACAAAGTAAAGGTTGCCAAAGCTCATGCTGGGTTAGACTTCGCGAAGGAGAGCAAAGCAAAGAACTGTGTTTTGTAAGCTTGTAGGTAAAAGCAAGGTAAGGGAAAACAGAAGTGTTTTCATAATGAAGATGGAGCTGACATAAAATGCAATTTTGTGTATAGTAAATCGAGATAGACATGGGAACAAAAGAGTCAGTGTGCAGCAGGATTGGGAAATGAAGACTTATACAATGAAGCAAATAGTCTTTGTCTCAGAAGAGTGGGAGGAATGTAAAATGAAATTGTGAGCTTTGTGGTAACAATTTGTGATTAAATCAAGCTGTCCTGATGTACTTTGACTGTCTCATTCGGGAAGTACTATGGACCACTGGGTAACAGAAGTATGTCCTGCAGATAAACTAAAAAGAAAACAAAACAAAAAACTTTAAAAAGTGATCTGAACAAGTATATATCAGTTAAACAGTAGGTGTAACACCTTTTAAGGAATAACTAAAACCTGCTAGTTCTGCAAGGGAAGTCCTTTGACCTCATGCAGGTAAGTGCTATAAAATGTGGCATGGGTTCACCAGAGACTGTGCTGGACTGGCTTGACAGCTTTTATTGACAACTGATACCTCCATGAGGGAAATTGTACTGCATTTGAACAGTCTGGACTTGAGCAAAGCACAGGAATGCTGACACATGGAAATAATTATTGGAACTGGATAAAATGGGGGAGTAGTACATGAAGTGTGAGTAGCTAAGAAGTTGGCTTAAATTAGAGATGAGAGGTTTTATTTAAAGGAGGAAATAAGGGGGCTGGATGTCACCTACAGACTATGCAGTGTCCCAAAAAGTGATCTGGGGTTTGATCTTTGTAATATTGTCATTAAGGTTACCGGCCAAAAAAAAAAAGAAGACCAAGGAAAAAATCTGCTAATGAAATTCAGGGCTGAATCAACATTTCAAATTCTCATCAATGCAGAGGAGGACAGGCACATCATCCACTAAGAACTACAAAATGTTGCCAACTGTAAGATTAAACTTAGGAATGTAATAGTGCCAGGTCATGCATTAAGAAGATGTTGAGAATTTTGGCTACCAACAAAGTGCTTATCAGTTGAAAGCAAAGAAGGAGAAAGATCTAAATATCATAAAAGCCACCAGCATTATGTGACATATAAATAGGCAGGTGTGTCCTCAGCATGTATCAGATGAGAGATTTGTGGCAGGGCTGTGTGTTACACTGATAAGGCCTCATCTGGAAAGCCACGTTCACTTTTAATCACCCAGGTTCTGGAAAGATTAATCCAAACTGGGACAGGTGCAGAGACCTAGGGGATGATCAGGGCACTGAAGAGCTTATCTTCAGTGAGAAGAAGCCGTGGCTTGTTTAGCAAAGCAAAACAAAAGCATGGAAATATGGGTAAGGGGTCAGCAGTGGTGTGGTATTCAAGCTAAAATACTGCAGTTTAAAAAATAAGTGGATGAAAGCAGGATAGAATAAAATTCATTGAGTGCTACTGTGAGTGAAGCGTCTCAATACTTTTCTACAACTCTCTGGTTCACATATCCTTGCAATTTTTGGGAACTTCTGGGATTTTTGCTTGCAAATGTCTCTGAGATTTGTCCCTGTGATTCTTTTAATTACAAATTCTGATTAAAAAATAAATCAATTCAAGTCTATTAAAAGTTTTAAAATTTGGCCTTTTTCATTCCTTCCCTCATCTTTAAGTAGTAACAATATTGTCTTGCTCCTTAACTCTGTAGATTTCCCTTGGCTGGGGCCAGTTTTAACACACAGCAAGGTTGCCCCATAGCATTCCTTCTGTGTCTCAGATAATACATCCAGCCTGTGCCCAGGCCTTCCCCACACAAACTTCGTTGCATCTCTAGTTTTTGCAGCTAAAATGGCCCTATTTCCTCTCTCAACTAAGACATTTAACATTCTTTTTAGCATCTATTAGCCAAAACCACTAAGATTCCCTTTTGCAGTCTGGCCTCCCAGTAGTGGCGAACAGGATAATGACATAAGGTATTCTCTCGCTTTATTTACTTCCTCTGCCTCATGCCCCTTTTCTCCCAGTTGCTCAGTTCTCTTAAAAACATGAGTTTCTGACTGTTGCATTTGTTATTTATTGCCTGGCTTGTCCTCAGGTCCCAGTGTGAACGGGCTGGAGGAGCCCAGCCTGGCCAAGCGTTTGCGGGGCACTCCCGAGCGCATCGAGCTGGAGAACTACCGGCTGTCCCTGCAGCGCGAGGAGGAGCTGGAGGAGGTGCCCGAGGAGACCCTGGCAGAGCACAACCTGAGCAGTGTGCTGGACAAAGGGACAGAAGAGGATGTGCCCAGCAGGTCAGCACACATTGCCCAGCTGCTTTTTCTGCACCCATCCCAGCTGGCTTTGCCTGCCTTTCCTTTTTCTTTAACCATTTACCACATTGTGGTTTCTAAAGCTTTTGAGACACACAGACTTTTCATCTTGTAGTTTCTCTTCTCAACAGCTCACTACTATCAGAAGACACCTATAGCACTGTAATACCGTGAGATTAAGTTCTAAATTGGAAGGGATTTTTAAATTTAATTTTTCAATTGTATCAAAGGTGAGTCTTTTGAACAAACAGAACATGCATTCAAATGGAAGGGGGTTCCAAAGTTGTATACCTTCTTTTATATACCTATATAAAGTTATATACCTTCTTTTCTGTATGCTTTGCATGACAATTCAAAACCATGTTTGGTTTCAAGATTTAGGCTTGACACACATGTAATCCTCTCTGAATGCTGGTGCAATGCCTGAGAGGTATTAATGGAAGCAATAGCTGTGGCTGTTGAAAAATGTGTTGTACCTTCATGGTAATAAAAAGAAGGTGTATAAATGTGTTGTACCTTCATGAATTTCTCTTTATATGCAAAATTCTGTGCAAGCACACCAGGATCCACATCCATGCAGGCAGAGCTAGTGGAAACAACTTTTACAAGAATCATTGAGAGGAAATCCTTGAGCAAGTATGCTCATAAACTTTATAGTCAATCACACATTTTTGCAGAGTCTTGGTCTCTTAATACAATTTCTCATCTACTTGTCTTTGTAGTAATAGCAGCCCTTACCTTTTCATCTCTGAGTCTGTCCAGTAGTCTTGAAATAAACTCAGAAAATGCTGTTGTTTGTTTCCTGAAACTTAGATCCTACAGTCATATTCTATGTGTGAATTGTCTGCAGGTATAGGTCTGTATGAGAAGTTGAATAATCTTGGCCTATTTTTGGGAGATGCAAACTATATTTTCTTAACTCATCCTTCCTTTAGTTACCTGATCAGATTTAGGAATTACATCAACTATGACAAGATAAGCATTGATGATCTCAGGGTTTTTTATTCCTTTATGTTTCTACCTCTGAAACAGAAGTGTAGAGCTATTGATTGTTGTTACTCATTGTCTTGATTTCAATAAATCAGGACACAGTAGGCCTGCTCAATAAATGGTAGAAAACTTACAAAGGTCAAGAATTAGTTTAAAAAGTGGACATTTGGCATTTTGGTATGAAGCTGATGGTCATCACCAAGAGGTGTTTTGTGAGATTCTGGGTATTGAGGGTGGTACACTATTAGGTTAGCAAATTTGGTTTTTGTCTTGTAGGGTGTTACATTTAGTTCCTTTTGTCCTACATTCATCCCTATAACTTCTTATCAGTATGAGTATTTCTGTTTGTAATAGACTGCATTGTATAATTTTCCATGTGACAAGCAGCGTAGGCAACTCACATTCTGTCATAAGGAGAAAAGAGGAAATACATCAAATTCCTTGTCAGTTTTACCTGGAAGAATTTATATTCCAAATCTAAATATGGCAAGCAGTTTACTCAGAAAATGGACAAGGCTGTGTGGGCCAAATATCAGAGACAGCAGAGGGAGAATTTTCTAGGAGGTGTAGCTATTGGTATCCTCTGTCCAGCTGTATCCACTCCATGGATAGACTGCAAAGACAGAAAAACTGCAAAGAAGAAAAAAAAGGGAAGAAGTCTGACTACTTTTTCACCAACAAAAAAAAAGTTTTGACTCCTGCAGCAAGCCAACCAAGGCCCTGATTTAATCATCTTCACTGTCTTGGTGCAGCGCTGCAGGGTTAGGAGCAGGCGGAGGAGATGGGGAACACTTTGTTCCCTCCATGTCTTACAAAGGATGGGTTGGGCTTTCAGGGTTCACTTAGGTGGCAGAGAGAAATCAGGCAGAGACCTCACATTTTGGTGTACAGCTTCCCATCATGCACACACTGCAGAGAAAGTTTATGGGAAACAGCATTCAAAGTACAGTTTTTCAAAAGAGAGTTAATCTTATTTAATTTTCAATAAGAGAAAGGCTCAATTAAGCAACTAAAACCAGACTGCACACTAGTCTAAAGTGTAGAAAACATTTTATATGCCTTATTGATTGCCTTTAAGTTGCAGTAGCCCCCAGTGTGCCATCTCCAGTTTTGGTGTCATGTCCTGTGGCCTTTCAAACGAGTGTCGTAGGACAGCTTGTGCTGTATAGGTCTGTATGGCAAGAGAAGACATTCATTGCCACAGTTTAGGTTTCAGTTCCTCTCCTCAGCACTAAATCTGTGCATGCACCTTTTTCTAATGAGATACTCAACTGCTTATGCAAATTCTATAGAGCAACCTACCTTGGTCTTTGATTTCTGCTTTATAGAAAAATAAAATTCCAGCTGTCAAATGAATTCCTACAGCACATGGTTTCCATGCTGAAAGGAATGCTCACTATACCAGGCCATCTCTCACTGCTGTCTTTCAGCTTCTCATTTCTCAGTATTCAAAGGTCAAACAAAAGCCAAGTGATAAATAAAAGCCAAAGAAGGTGAAGTGAGCTGTGTGGTGAGGAATTTGTGTCGTCACTCCTCCATGCGATAAGCCGGCTGGTGGAAGAGCAGCAGCTCATCCTGTTCAGCACCCATGGCAACAGTTTGAGCAGCAGTAAACCTTATTGACAGCACACCAAGCCCCCAGCATGCAGCACCTGTCAGGTTTATTTCCATACCAAAGGTTAGGAAAGTAAATCAGGGAGAACGGGAACATCACATTTAACCCTGTGACAATATCTTAATAAAGCCTTTGGAATATGCTCTGGTCTTCATGCACCAAGCCCATGGCTTGCCAACAGTGTTTGTATTCAGTATTTCACATATGAAAATCAGGCAGCATGTTAAAAATAGCTGTTGAGTTTATGCTGTGAAAAAGTGGCTTGTCATTTGAGCAAAATAATGTTATTTGTATGCAGACCAGTGAGAAGAATTTAAGAGCCTACAGACAGAAGTGTGTGACGATCAGAGCATGAACAAAGGGTTTTCCTTATTAGGTTTGCTATCGAAAGTAGGCTCTCAGACTAGCAGATGAATAAAATTATGTAAATAAGATAGTACAGCTGTACAAGTTGTATTTTATAGACCCACATGAAGTATAACCTTCATTACTTTCTACTTGTTGATTTTCCCTCTCATTGTCTACATGGAATGGGTTCTGCCAAAGCTGGTGATAGTGGGCATAAGGAAGCAGCAGAAATACTATTCTCAGATTATTCACCCAAAGTCTAATTATTCTCAAACTATTTTCTTCTTCAGTCAGATGAATTCGGCCATTTAAGATTTATAGGGGAAGCATCCAACAGTTGCTCTAACAAATGCAGTTCTATTATGACAATGGTCTATTCAGGTAAAACAAAGCTGGAGCACCTTTTGACCCTGCAGAGAGGATCTGTGAGTGAGTTGTAGTCCTCATTCATTTTCCAGTGACAAATGCAAGCATCTTTCTCCCCAGTCCCTCCAGGTAGTCTGGCATATAAGAGAGATCTAGATTAAATGTCACTGAATGAGTGGTTACATTTCCTGCCTCTGCTGCATATGCTGAGGAACTGTTGGAATTAAACAGAGGTGACTTCTAAGAGGCACTAATGATTTATTGCTTTGCATAGTTTAGGCTTTGCTGTGGGAATAATAATCTCATTACTGTAATTATCTTTGCACTGCTTCCTACAGTTTCTTGCCACCATGTACACTGTGTACTTAATTGGATACATATTTCTGTCTGTGATGCAGAAAAGTGAGGAATTTTGGGGTTTTTTTCCTCTGTCTCCTTAGTTCACATGCTGTATCCTTTGCCTGATGTGTTTTGTATTCTTTCTACTTCCAAAGACTGCTCTGGTTCACAGGAGCAAGTGCCAAAATCATCTTGGGTATCTTAGCAGTAGCTGCTGTATCCAAAGCCATGGCCTTCTACATTCTGATACTGTGAAGAACTCCTGCACTGATTTATCAAGAGGAATGTGATATGAAGAAAATAGTTTCTTTCTGTTGTATTCAATTGTCTTGAACTGTAACAATAAATGCTGCACAAATATTTGGACTTGGCTTCAGAGGCACTTTTCTGCTGCCTCTTCTCCTTTAAAAGGAAGGCAAGGACCATACTGCAGCCTGCAGGTGATGCTGTGTCACTAAAAGGCCTATGAAATGTTGAAAGCTGAAAATCAGTGTTATGTTTTAGGCTCATGCGTGTTGAAATTACTTGTTAGTGATCTAAGACTGATCAAGAAAGCATTGACTTCATAATCTCATTATTTATTATTAGCAATATAATCTTTTTTTTTCCTAAAACCTTACAGTAGTTCAGAATCTGAGATGGAGGAGGAAGATGAAGAGGAAGATGATGAACAGCAGCCCCCTTCAGACCTGGGTGGTGTGCCATGGAAAGAGGCCGTGCGTATCCACGCCCTCCTGAAGGGAAAGAGTGAAGAAGAGATTGAGGCTGAGCAAAATCATGAGATCGAGTACAAATATGATGATGAGGAGGAGGAATACGAAGAGGAAGAAGATGAGGAGTCAAGTGAAGGTTAGCTTGGTTCATCCTTTCTTTCTGTCAGCCAGCAGGGCAAAATGAGTTGGATATTTGCCATGCAGAATAAGAAAGATTTGCCTTGGAAAACTTTACTTCTTCTTTTGCTTCTTTGTTGCTCTGATTTTTGAGGGAGTTATTGACAAGAAACCTCAAGGTGGTTCATTCTGGATACTGAAGGACCTTGCCCACAGGACAGTTTAGAGTACCAGTACTCATGCAATATGCTTCCCATACACCATGCCAGCATGTCAATTCACAGCCTTGTGCTGCTGTATTGGCTTATGGTTGGTTTTTATAATTATTTGGAATTAGATTTGAATGTGCCCTTTGTTCTCTGACAGCAGGAACTGGAAGCATTGTGGTTGCAGTGTTTTCAGTTTGAGTGCCTCACTAAGGGGTAGTGCCCTGTCACTGCCAGCAGGGCATTGCACAAGAAGGTGCTTGTAGCTCTCCCAGGTTAAAAGATGGCTTTGATGGGAGTTCAGGTAGCTCCCATTTCAGCTGTGAAAGATTTCTGTGGAAAACCTTAGGGAAAGACTCCTTCCCCTGTGTTTGTCTCAGTCATCAAAATGCAAAGTTTGTGCTCAGAATAGACATGTTTCCAGTGTTTCACCACCATGCCAAATTTCTCACTGCTCTTGTCTTTGTCTTTATACTCACATTTCCTTTTTGAGGAGACTTGTAGACTCCAAAGAGCTTTTTTGTAAAGGTCTTTGGCTGCCTACTGCCAGCAGAGGTCCAGTGTTGAGTCTTAGTGGCAGTGTCGTTGATGAGCTCAGCAGGCTCCTTGGCTACCTTCTCAACTAGGAGCTGAATGTCCATGAGTGCAGTCTGTGGAAACCAAGACTCCTTTATGACTATGGCAACATGCATGTTGTGTGTTCAGCCTGCTGAGCAGTGGTGTTCTTGGATGGATGTTGTTTCATTCGAGTAGTTTTCCTGCCAGGCTCTTGGAACACAGCGGGAGTACGGGGAGCTGCAGCATTTCCAGGCAGTCTCTCTCTCTGATCCTGTCCTCTCTCTTTCTCTCTTTCCGTCTCTCCATGGCTTGTGTGTGTACACGTGTGCCTGGTGCTAAATGTGGATGTGTGCTTCCCTCTGCTGTAGAGGGGGAGTATAACCCTTGGGAGAGAGAGCTGCAGCAAGGCCTCTGGCTTCAACGTCTCTCAGATGAAGAGGACTCGGGTACACATAAAGGTACCCATACACTGTCTCCACCTCCAGGGGAAGGTATTAAAGAGCAGGTCCCACATGAAGAGTTCCTGTGTTTTATTTCATTGTGTTACCAGCTCCCTCAAAACTGATTCAGTAGCCCTTGTTCATCTCCTGGTTCAAGTGCCATAAATCAGATCTGTTGTTGCCACTGGTTTTAGGAAGGTGATAAAGCTACCAAGTACCTCAGAATTTCTAGAAAACCTGGACAATTTGCTGCTGTAATTTGCATGAACAGTGACTTCCAGGTAATAAGGAGTATCAGATTTGTTCTACACATGCAGACTACTTGCACCTGTGCATTATCTCAGACACATGAGACACATCAGAAGTACTGCTTTAGACTGCTTGTGTCAGCAAAGTTGCTTTTTTTGTTGTCCTCTGTGTGTGTTTGTGTCTGTGGGGAGAGTCTGGAAGGAAACTAATCAAGCTACAGCAATCCCTCAAGATTCTTCAAACAGTTACATAATGGTCATAAAATTAATCAGACATTCAAATCTAACTGGTTGTGTCATTTTCCATGATGCCTTCTCTTGCAGTTTATTTTGGGGTTTTTTGTAACACATGGTCCCAATAGCTTGTTAACCCCTTATTCCCTCAATGTGGTTCATTAGAGCCAGAATATAGAGGAGGAAAATCCAAGTGCTTTCCTGCATATAAGGGGCCATATGCAGTTGTCAAACTGCATATTTTACAGCTGATGGTTGTAATAACAGTAGCTTAGCTTCCAACTTTTTTTTTTTCCAAGAGAGAAAAAAAAAATGGAAGAAGCATTATAACTTTTTTGCCATCTAACTTTTCTGTGATAAGAATGAGAAGTATTAGTAAGGTGGCTGAAGGGCATACCTGAAGAAGTTCCCCCTGTTCCAGTTGCCAGGGTGCTTCAGACCTGACTCTTAAGGAGTTGGTTTGCAGGTGGCTCCTTACTCCAATAAAGTGAAAACCTTGAGCCAATAAAGTGAAAACGTTGAGCCTGCCCACAGCTTATAAAGTGCTGCTGCTGCAGTGGAAATGGAGGAAAGCTACCACTCCAAATCTAAGTGCAATTAATGTTCAGCTTCCTGCAAAGCTGAGCAGGCAGCCCTGAGGAAAGGCTGTGCCACGTGTTGTTTGAAATTCTCAGGCACTTAGACATTAAAGAAGTGTTAGGTTTGCCTCTAGGCCAAACAGCAGCCCTTCATGTCTGGTTGTGCTGCTCATTATTTATTGGAAAAGGTGAGAGGGACAGGACAGGCTCAAGCCTCTGTGGAAAAACTAAAGGTGTGTAGGTTACAGTGGACTAAATCCCAGAGCAATCCACTTGAAAACATGCAGATCATGTGGGACCTGCTCTTTCCAAGCCTTGCTGAGTGACTCTGTACTTCTCAGCCCCTGCTGGCAAACCTAAACCTTTTAACACAGACCTTTGTGTGGTGATGCAAGCGCTAACTCTACTCATCCTGGGGGCTGCATGCGAGCGCTTTGGGACGGAGCGGGGACAGCCCAGGCTCCTGTCCCTGCAGGATGGCCAGCGCCTCTGGTAGCCCTTGTGGTTGTGTCATTGATACAAAAACACTCTGGTGAGGCAACAGAGACATAAAGCTGCAGAATCCTTGGCTACATTGTGAATCCTGCTCTGCATTTGGCTTTGTGCCTCTGAGCCCCTTTCCCTTAATGACCATCTGCTGATTCTGTCCTTCCTGCAGTTCCTTCTGCCTGTTTCTTCTGTGGTTTTAATGCCAAATCTCACACATAGTCATTCCTGAAATGGAAATCCCAACACTTTGTCATGTCTGGGAAAAACATGGCTGGGAGAGAGGAACTTGTTAAAATGAGACTGCAGGAAATAATGAGTGCAATCTCTAAATGCTGCTAATGTGTCTTGTTTCCTTCAAACATTAGAGCACCATATGAAAATCTAACTGCTTTTGAGGTTCTAAGCTGCTGCAACAGTGCTTTGCCCTACTCAGTGGTAACCCAGTTGTTATGAAAATTGACTTCCTACTTTAAAAAAGTAAGTGGGCATTTTCCTTTCAGGCTGAGATGTTTGCTTTTGAAGACCACTCCTGCAGACAGTGTACAGGTGAACACCTGTCCCCTGCAGAACCAGTTATTTTATTATGGATAAATGAAGCCTGAGTTACAGAACCAGAGCAGACAGCAATAGAGACAGGGTCTATAAATTTAATACCTCAGAGTACGTGCTCCCAGGGCAGGTGTTCTGCAGAAGTTAAACCAGCTCATCAATTGCTTAAGGTGCCCATTGTTCTCTTTGACATTCCATAAGTAGCTGAGCTTTGTGTAGGCAGGTAGTTGAAGAGTAATGCAATTTCTCTAAAACAGAATAATTTGTGTGACAGGAATTCCCTTCCAGGGAACTGTTAAGTCACAACCAAAATGCTGTTATCCTTCAGAAAAAAAAAATTCTCCCTTTGAACAAGTCAGTACAAAAGAGCCAGGAGTAAACAAAGTGGTTTTATGTGCTAAAATTAGGATATGCCTATATGTGCATACACACGTGAAACTCTCAGATCCATCATATTATTTAATTCACAGAGTGTGTACCCAGACTAGAAAGAAGTGCCTAGCCCAATAGTAGGAAATATAAAACCTTTAGTCTTGGTGCATCAGTCAGGTGGAGATTATTCCCCACCTTAAACAGCAAGACATCTTTGGCAATAATCATAACAAATAGGCTGAAGGAGCTGGGAATTTCTGCTAAATTGGTATTTACATACCACATTCTGTTGGACACCCAGAGAACTTCTTTCATTTCAGCAAAGCTTCTTGCAATAGACATGATGTCTGATGATGCTTTAATGGCATCCCTCTGCCCTTGGAATGGCGTGACTCAGCTTGGATGGGAGGTGTGAGGAGCTGTACTGGTGGATGCGTGCGCACACAATGCTGAGCTTTTTCTGTCTGTCTTGCAAACTGACCTTAGCCAATAATATTTTCTTTTCTTATTTCCTTTCCTATGATGTGCTACCTTTCCTTTCCACTGTTCTCCCATCTTTTCCTCCCTGCCCTTCATACACCCTGCCTACAACCTGTTATGCCATGCCCTCCTCCTGCTAGCTGGAAATCTTAGGCTGCAGCAGATTGTAAATCCGGTTGATCCTCTGGAGATCCTGGCAGATGTGCACTGGACACACATCCGTGAGAAAGAGGAGGAGGAAAAAATGGTCTCAGCCTCAAAGTCCTCCACCTCCAGAGGTAATCTCCCCCAAGCCCCACACCAGCAGTTCCTGGATCCCAGTTGCAGCTGTTTAACTCTGTTGCTTCTGCGCCCTTCAAGACCAGTGACTTCAGCAGGGGCAGCAGTTATTGAAAGGAGCTGCTTTCAAATTGCACTGAAATTACACTTGATTAAACTTTTTGCTTTTCAGGTCAGTGTCTGTTTAAAACTGCTGCTTTCTCAGCTCTGTGACAGTGTGACTTCTGGCCTATTTGTCTGCCTGCTTTGACTCCATAGCATTTTTCCTCACCACACACAATTTGGTAGTGCTGGCAGTCAGCCCTCTGTAACTGACTAGGGATACTAATCGTAGTAGTCTTGTGCTTTTTATGACATGGAAAATGACACATTTTAGGGAAGGCTGAGGGGCTGTGTTGTGTAGCTACTAGAGCAAAGATTGAACAGAGTCAGCTTCTGTATTGAGCGTGTTTCTCTGCTGCTTCTTTTCCAACTGTGTAACTGCATCTGGTATGAGCAGGGAATGATGGGAGTCAAAGGGCTTGCACATCTGATCAGTGGTGGGTTTGACTCCCTGTGTTTAAGATTTGACAGTCTATCTACCTCTGTTGTGCAAGTTGTCAGTTACTCAAAGGAAAACTTTGGAGGGGGAAAATGCTGGTAGTCTAGATCTCATGTGAGCACCTTCCAGCAGTCCCTGCTGACCTTGTTCATGTCTTAAGGTAAGTATGTCCTAAGTGCTTTATCTGTGGGCTTAAATCAAAGTTTACCATGCAGCTGATGAGCAGTGGTCTTCTCTCAGTCTGCAACCATGGTGACACAATTGTAGAGGGAGTATATCTGCTGTGAGAAGGGCTGTCTTTCACAGGAAAAATGAAATTAGGTTCAAAATCCAGAGCTCTACCTCATGATACTTGATTCTTTTCTATTCCAGCTAATTATCTTCTCCTTGTTTGGTATAGGAGCTTTTTTAATCTTGGTCTAGCTTGAAACACAATTCCAGATCAGTTTGGCTATACTTATATTTGCAGTTTGTAGAATGCACTGGGATTTTCTGGTGTGAAATCAGCCCCCTACAAATGAGAGACACAGCCACAGCAATAAGCTGTGTCCAACTCTGTAACTTTCAGTATTACTAGAGTGGTTGATTAATGTTTGAAAAGCTCTAAGTAAAAAATGTTAACAATGTTTCTTAAGTTTTCAACAATTAAGGTTACTTGTGCTTCTGCTTGGGGATCTGTGTCACTCTCGTTTCCAGATTTTTATTTTAATTTGTATTTTATTCTCATAATCTGAAGGTCCCGAGTTCAATCCTTACTTTTCTGTGGGGTACTGTTACAGTTGCCAGCAACAGGTGATCTTTCCAAAATTGATTTTGTGATCTTTCCAAATTCCTTTGGGAAGGGAGTCAGTATTTCTTTTCTGTCCCCTGAAACTTGGCCAACCTAGGACTATCTTGATGTATAATTAGCTGCTTCTATTGCTCTGTCATGTGGCAGAGGTGTGTGCAGGTGTTATCAGCAGTTTGGGTATGTCAGAGGCTGTTGCCAACATGTGCTTGTGGCAATGCTGTAAGTTTTCAACCTGAGTTCAAGAGGCAGATTGTTCCTGGCTGAGGAGCTGTATTCCATATCCGAGGTGTTTGGAGAGTCCATTGGCAGCAGGAGTGATAAGGTTTGATGTGACAGCCTGGGACAGTGCCACAGCTCCCAGAAATCCCTCTCATTCTGCTTTGGGAGCTCTTCTTCCTCTGCTGGGCAGCGCGGGTTCTGGGACATGTGGGACCCCTCTCTCATTGCTCAGCTCTTCCTTCTCTCAGTTTCCCTCCTCTCCAGAATTCCAAGGGGAGCATGGTAGCAGCAGCCTGCTGGTCAGATGTGGTGTTCTTCTCACTGTGCCACACAGGAATATTTCCTCTAATATTACAGATCCCAAAGGAACATTAGGCTCCTGACACTTGTGTGTTATCTCGATTTACTTCTCAAGCCTGGGATTGGGTGATTGAAATTTCATAGGTTTTATTCCCGTATTTGCTACTGAAAAATTTCCCTCTGTCACTCTTCTGTTTTAGACTCTGACTGCTGGTCTAATTTTGACTTCTTACAATTTATTGTTTTTTAAATTCAGCATCCGACCTTCCCTCCGTACGCCATGAGGCGGTACAGGCGTGGCTGGAGACGGTCCCTGGAGGTAGTTTGGTGATGTTCTATGTCTTCCAATGCACAATAACCCTGCCCCTCTCTTCTCCATGCCTTCAGCAGCTGAGCTGGTCCTTTAACCCTGGAACTTACGGCCCTGTCGCTACTGCATGAGTGGAGGTGGAGGGGGGACGGGGAGTGTGCATGTCCGCCTTGCTCAGACAGCCCCTTCTCGCATGAGCTCCACACTCACCCTAACCCTCAGCAGGCAGGCCAAGGACAGCTCATCCTGGGGGCAGCAATGCAGGAGGGATCCAGCTGAGCACTCAGATTTGCTTGGGCAACTGAAGATGGGGCCAGGTTTTCTTCCCCCAACCCTTAGACTGAAAGAACACGGGGCTTTCTTGCAGTTGAAAGGTTAAGTGACAGAGAGTGCTTAAAGCAATTGCACTTCTTTGTAGCAACTGCAAACCATAGTTATGTGGTGAAGAAAACAGCAAAGAGGAATAAGCTGAAGCTAAGATCTTTAGGAATAGTGGTGGTTGTTGTATTTCTTTTTATTCAGGAAAGTCTCAGGAACCTTGAAGGATGGTAGAGCTCAGCTGATTTTTTTTGTGTGGTTCTCTAAGCTCTATTACAAACCGATGAGCCTGAAGATTCTGGGATGACAGTGAGGGAGTACATTGTGTAAAGCTGTGAAGGTGTCTGAATTAGTGGAGCAGTCTGTGCTAGGTAGTTGATCTAAACTGAGTTGCTTTGGCACATCAGAATAGCCAGCTTGCCTTTAAAACTTTGCTTCTGCTGCTGCTTTGGCAAGTCAGCAGTGTTTACAAGGTGTCTGCACAGATGCAGGCTGCTCACAGCTGCCAGCTAATATGAACCAAGTGCTGATCCCAGTTTCTGGCTGCAGTAGTGTGTAACTTCTGAGTTATTGTGTGACAGCTTTTGGCCTCTTGCTCCTCATCCTAACTGCATATATGTATATGCACAGTATATGTATCATATAACCAGCCACTGCAAGCTTCCTGTGTCCCTCAGAATGGGATGCACCCTTGCACCAAGTTGTTACTTACTGATGCATCTGTAATCTTACCATTGAGTTTTTTGTACCAACCTATTTAAAACCTGATTTTCTCCTCTCTCTCCAACATAATCCGTGTGTGTCACATCCATTCATGGTTTCTGAATCTGAAGACCCACACATACGTAATGGATTCAGATATTCTTAACATTAGTTATGTTTTTTGCAAATTTTGATTAAGATTACTCACATTTGCTGTTATCATAAAGCCATTCCATGACGTTATCATTTCCAAAATAACATAAGCTATTGCATACCTAAGCAATGATCAGACTGGGGCATGGTTTGATTTTGTTTAGTAGATTTAAAAATGCTCTTATGGGCACTCCAGCCTTTGCCACATGATTCAGTTTTCCTGTGCTTGACATATGTAAGGGTCTGGATTTGATAATCCTCTGATATAAAGGAATACATAAATAATTTGATAATCCTCTGATGTAAAGGCCAGTACATAATCACACATAAGTGGAACTGCATTTCGCAGTAGCTGATAGAAAATAAACTAATCCATGCTCACTACAGAGCATGGAAAAAAGGAAACTCTCAAGTTGAAGGAAGAAGACAAACCAGCTGCTGAAGGCTGTCTTTAGAAATAAGCAAAAACCTGTATTAAAGGAGAGGCTGCAAGACCTCAGTTTTAGGGAGGGTTAGTTTGTTTTCAAGATTGCCTTAATTAGCAATGCAATAATGTAAATAATTCCAAGAGCCACATCATCACTAGTAAATAAAAAGGATCAGGAACCGGAAGTACTCACTTTTTTAAAAATATTTAAATTATGTTTAATGGAAATGTTTAACCAAAAAAAAAGCAGCAAATCATCGATTGCACATGTGTTTTTTTAAAGTATCATTTAATGAGATTTATACTCCACATTTTGATCTTGTCTCTCCTCCTGTAATTAAATGCTGTCAAAAGCAGTAGTGTCAGATGTCATAGTTTTCAGAGTTACAAATTCAAGGATCTCTTGTTTTGACCTAGTAAATCAAATTGTGGTCTGTGAATGGAAAAAAAAACTTTTGAATATCTAATTTGAATTACTTTAAAGTGTCTCAATTAATGATCTGTAACAGAAAAAATGTTTTATATATGTCATTTTAATTACTTTAAAGTGTCTCAGTTTGTGCACTAGTCACTTGTACAGCATATGCATTTTCTTAGACCTTATTACCAAAGACTGCTGTAGCTGCACAGAGTTAAACAGTTTCCAAGAGCAATAATGGCAAACCCCGTACCCAGACTCTCTCTGTCTTACACCCTCAAAGCCAGTTTCAATTTCAAGATGAACAATCCTGGTTAATTGTGAGGTTCCAGTTTTGACCTAATACACATACGCTATCAAGTGGTGGTAACTGTTCTGTTGTGGTAAAGAAAAAACCAAAATCTTCCTGGAAGAACAGTAACCTTTATTCTGGTTTTATGTCTTCCCAGTCCCCTTCTCGTTTAATTTTTCACAATACCTGTTTCTCAGAAAAGCCCTGGCAGCTTTCACTGCAATTGCCTTGGAGACTCCTAAGGGCAGGCACTCCTTGATTCACTGGAGTCTGGAAGTGTCACTTCACCGTAGATGTCTCTCCAGGTGACACATTTCAGGAGTTCTTGTATTGACAGTAACTGATAAACATCTCCAGTATAAACTATTGGTATGGTTCAATATAGAACTTTTTCACTGTGTAGTGTTTGTTTTCTTTTCTTTTTTTCCTCAATATTTGAATATATTCTAGCTCCATGTGAGGAGGATGATGTGGAGGATGAGCTGGGCACAGAGCCTGCAGACACAGAAGGGCAGGCAGGTGAAGAGGGAGACACGGGTGCAGAGCTGGACGATGGTAGGGTACCACTGTGCAGCCTTTAAACCTGTTGTGTGAACAGAATGTATTGGCAATGAACACTTTGCATGAGGGTACTTAAACCTGGTCTTATTTTTAGAGGTGTGGGAGTTTGTTTCAAATATCTGAGAGGGAGCCAGGAGTGAGGGACAAAAAGAAAGAGAAGAACCTCAATGTCCTGGATTATGTAATGAATTTCTCATGTCCTCTCACCCCATGTCTTGTGTCTGTATTCAATACTAATCCTGATGAATAACAGAAATAGAATTAAATTTGTGAAAGGTCTGTAATACTGTCAGAATGCTTCCTGTGCTATTGTAAAATTAACTGCATATGGCAGAAAACTTGGAAAATTTTCCAGAGAACTGATAAGAGAACTTCAGTTACTGATTTAACTCTTTGTACTAACAGTCCAATCATTTACTGCTTACATTTACTGCTTAAATGACTAATTATCACCAAAAAAGGAGGAACATTTAAGTGTTCTGGTTATGAAAATGGTTAGCACCATGTGAATAGAAAGTATTATACCCTGATGAACTTGTATCCAAGTTCTCTTGGTTTTTTCCCTGCATGATCAGACATCGCCTCTGATGCAGAAGCGGAGTTTCGCTTACGTCAGAGTGGTGCAGAAGGGGCAGAGCTGAAAGTGTCTGAGGATGAAGAAGAAGAAGAAGCAGAAGGTGCTTCTCACAGTGTGACAGAAGAAGGTAATCACTTTCTCTTTAGAGCTTGAATGATGTTAATTGCATTTGAGTATACAGTTATGGGATTTAGGAGAAGAGAGTCTCTTGGATTTGAACCATCTCACGCTCTCATTGGCAAGGTCTGTGCTTGCATTAACATTTTGAGAAGAATGTTCTGAATCCATTAATTACAGCTTTGTAAAATGTGAGAACCCTTCTAACTGCTTTTTTTGTTGTAAAAGTTGTTATTAAAAAGTTTGTATCATTTTGGACTTTTAAAAATTTTTGTTGTGTTCCAGATGTCCAATCTAAAATTTGTAAAAAGCTGAGAAATTTGTCACTACTTACTGTGCGTAACATTTAAAAAATGATAGAATATTAATGGTTTATGTATTTTGGTAACATTTTTCCTTTCCCTAGATCCATGCAAGCCATCCATCCCCATCCAGCCCTCTAGTGAGAGTGTTCTTCCTCTGTCTCCAGCTGCTAGTCCCAAAGCAAAACAAGCAGAGGTAAGAAAGGGAGTCTTTGACATTTTCTGCTTAGCACCTGTAGTTCAATAAAACAGTTTGTTGGATAAACTAATGACTCCTTCTTTTCTGACTCTAATATTTATGTTGATCTTTAAATCTGACTTCATTTAGCCTTAAAATATAATTTATACTATCTGTTTTCCTGTCTTCAGAGTTCAGTGGCTCTATCACAGCCACACAAGTTGCCACCACAAAGCCCCAGGCAGAATTATACAGGATATTTTCATCTCAGTGAGCAGCTAGGAACAGGTATATGTGATAAATGTAGGGAGCCATAAGTAAGGTGTTTCCTGTTTATCCTGGTCTGGCTGCCTTTGATGTGCCAAAAACAGATTCTGTGCAGCTGCAATTGAAAATTACAGTAGTAACCAAAGCAGTGCCTCTTTGTTCTAGAGCTGAACATACTTCAGCTTAAGGAAGTAAGGCGTGCCAGTGTTGTACTGTCATGTTGTCAGCCCTAGGAGACAGCTTGCAAGTGTATTGCAGTGTGTAAGAGTACATGAAGTACATGACCCTTACAATGTTCAATTCAAATTTTCCCTTCTAAATGTTTTTGTTTTGTTTTTTTTAAGGAATTGCTAAAATATTGTCTTGGAGAGCTTTGGCATAGACCAGTTTACTTTTACAGTGGGCTGAGTCTGGTTTGCTGACAGCAATTGCTGACAGCATTCACTTTCTATTAAACATAAAGATTGTTTTTTTGATAGCCATCTAATGATTCTGTCCAACAGTTATTGTTTAGCAGGCAGACATTGGGACATTAAATTAGTATTTTGATACTTGGATGGTTTCCTTATCTAGCTCTGTTAAAAGCAAAAAAAAAAAAAAAGGAATTGTATTCTCATGTGTTCAGTGACCATTAACATTCCCCTTTTTAATTTGTCTCTAGGATGTAGAAGATCCCCTGGCTGAAGTTTGCCGTGCAATAAAATCCCCGGAGCCACACTTTTTTCCTGAGCCTTTCATTCTTGAGGAAAGACCAAAGGATGAAATTCCCAAAGACAGGAAAGTTAAGAGCCCCTTGGTGCCACCATCTCCAGTGCTGTCCCAGCCAGTTGCATCACCAGAAGCCATTGCACCCCCATCACTTGCAGAGTCCCAGCCAGGAGCACCAGCACTGGCCTCGTCCCCAGCATCTGCTCAAATGCCTATCTGTTCCCAGCCTTTGCCTTCTGCTGAAACATCCATTCCATCCCCAGTGGAGCCTCCAGTATGCTTCCAACCTGTCCCAGCCTTAACATCTACTCCTTTAGCCAAACTGGCCCTTAGGGGCCAGGATGGTGAGGTGGAAAAACTGGGGAGCCCCACTACTGCAGAAGAAGCCCTGAAACGGAGCAGCCTCGTGGAAGAGTTCTGGATGAAGAGTGCTGAAATCCGACGGAGCTTGGGGCTCACCCCCGTGGACAGAAACAAACGCTCAGAGAGCAACTTCACTGTGTCTGCTCTGGAGGCAACTCCTCAGAAGACTTTCAATAGCAGGAATATTTCAGGGGATGAAAGGATTCATCCTGTGAAACCCCAGCCTGCCCCAAGAAGGCAGGGACTGCCCAAGTTAGAAAATGAGCAGATTTCTCTGCTCACTCCGAAGTCTCCATCAGAAAAAGAGCTAAAGATTTCCAATGAAGTACGGGGAGATGTATCCAGCAGCTCTGGGCTTGGCCTTCAGGAGAGCTCATCTAACATGAGAACTATGGCTAGCCAGAGCTTCAACACTTCTGACTCCACCATGCTAACTCCCCCGTCAAGCCCGCCCCCACCACCTCCTCAGAACGAGGAGCCGGCCACGCTGCGCAGGAAGAGGTACCAGGCACTCTGGCAGAATGAGGTGGAAGCCAGGTCACCCCCAACACCAGCATCAACCCCTCCTGCTCCCCGACACCAGGAGCCAGCCCCTCCTGCCAAGGAGACCCCCCCGGCCAAGAGGGACGAGGTGCGGAAGTCGTTCGCGGAGAGCGTGGATGAAATCCCGTTTGCTGATGACGTGGAGGACACGTACGATGACAGGACAGAGGACTCAAGCCTTCACGAGAAGTTCTTTACACCTCCTACCAGTAGGCCAAGGCCAGAGAAACCACATCTTTTGCCCTTGGTCAAAGAAAATGGTGGTCCACCCTCCATGGAAGGAGGGGTTCACCATAAGAAGAGAGCGTTCCCTGACATTTCTGTGGAGGCCAAGGAGCTTGCTGAAGAAAGAATGAGAGCCAGAGAGAAGTCTGTCAAGAGCCCAGCACTACGAGATGCCATGGCTAAACAGTTGTGTAAGATGAAAGATATGGAGATGACTGCTGCTCCTGCTGCTACTGGGGCCACAAGGGCACGAAAGGCATCTTCTATGCCCTTGAAGACCAAAGAGCTGTTTTATGAGTCTCCAAAACATTTGGCCTTGAAATTAGCAGAGGGATCCACACGAAAACATCATTCTGCTACTGAGAAGTACTCCACTCCTCCTGCTGACATGGCTGGACCTGAAGGGTCTGTCAGCTCTTCAGAAGGCTCCAGTGGGAAGAGTAAGAAAAGAAGTTCCCTCTTCTCCCCTCGTAAGAACAAAAAGGAGAAGAAATCCAAAAACGATAGCAGACTTTCTGACAAATCTAGTGGTGGGACAGAGGAAGCAACAAAGCCTAGGTCCTTATGGAAGTCTGTTTTCTCTGGCTATAAGAAAGACAAGAAGAAAAAGGCTGATGAGAAATCTTGCCCAAGTACTCCCTCAAGTAATGCCACTGTGGATTCTGGCAAGCACAAACCCTCTGCTCCACTGATTACAGCTGCAGGTATAACAGATAAGTGCCTCTGCACTGTGCACTACTCCTACTTTTCTGAGGTGTCCTTGAAAGTAGTTTTGATTTCCTTTGTTATTCAGCTACTGTGCTGAATGCTGCTGCTCCCCAGTGTCAGATGGGCAGAGTGGGGTAAGTGCTAGGGACTGGATTTGTGTTTCTGCATATTTACAGAGTCCACTGAAAAAAGGTGGAACCTAACTAAAGGCTTAACTCTCAATATGCACAAGGTACATCTGTTTTATGTCTTAGATTTGAGAAATAAGCATCATTTATTGGAATTTGTGACATTTCATCCCTACTTTAAATCTGATCTTCATCTTTTCTTAGGCTGATCTCTTTTCTTTCTTCCCACCTGGCTCCACAGAAGCTGAAGACTGCAGAGATGCTGTTATTCCTGTTCTCAGTAATCTGGTGGCTGTCTGCTGATCTCTGAAGGAGGGAGCTGGCAGCCTCCTGTAAATCCTTCACATGCCCACCAGTTGCAGGCAGAGGTGTTTGGTGTTTGTAACTTGGGATACAGTAAAGAAGTTACCCATAATATGATTAAAAGCAAACATGTTACATTTCTCTGGCATTGTACAAACAGCCAAAATAGAGCCAGCTGCTGTCATTCCAAGTGCTATATCTATCCTAAGAGCATTGATACAACACAAAAAGAGAACCATGATCGTTATTTCTAACAGCATTTGGAGGAAGTGATGATCTTAGAACAGCTCAAACTCATGCTCGTCATTTTGTGGAGCAGGGTTTCTTTGATCCCTCCCAGGCAAAACAATGGACACAGACATGAAAGGACTGAGTATTTTTGGTGCTCAACCAAACAACCTACAGCTGAGCTGTGAAGAGTTTACAGAAAGGGTTGTTACTGCTTCTCTAATTTCCCCTTTTTATTCCCAACTTGGCAGATTTACAGCTCCGTCAGCACCTGAGTTTCTCAGAGGACTCCGACCTCTCCAGTGACGATATTCTGGAACGCTCCTCCCAGAAATCCAAACGAGAGGTATGTAGGTGGGAAATGCATTTTAGATGGGTCTAGCAGCAGTCAGATCACAGACTCAGAGAATCACATCAGAAACCTAGGTGATTAATGTTGTTGTTTTTACTCTTTCTCCCATGGAGCAGATTTTCCTGTAAGTCGGCTGACTGTCCTATCTAAAATAAGATGGTTTCACTTGTTTTCATGATTACAAGCTGCTCTGCACTGTTATTGTAAGAAGGATCCATTGTCTCACTCTCCCATTACTTTACTGGGCACTAAAAGGAAACATCCTGTAATCTCCTGGGTATTCCTTTTCCCCCTTTTTAAAAATGGGATTTTGTCTCCCCTTTTCTATTCAGTGGGAACTCGACCATACTGCCACATTTTCTCAAATAAGATGGATAGTGGCTTAGGCCCTTTCTCTGCCAGTTCCCTCAGAACTTGTGCACCTCTTGGTGCCTCAGACATTCTCAAATGTGACTTTCTCCTACATGGGCAGTTCTTTGTTCTCCCAAGCCCTTCTGTGACTGGGATGCTGTGGCTGGAACCACTTGCTGGTGAAAATCAATGCAAAGTTAGAGCAGCTCAGCCTTTTCCTGGATAACCAGGTTTCCAGTTTCCTTCTGGAGAGGGCCCATGTTTTCTCTAGTCTTCCTTTATCACTGACATACCTATAGAATCTTTCCTTGTTGCCATTGATGTCCCTGGGCAGATTTAATTCTGTCAGGGCCTTAGCTCTCCTAACCTGATCCCTGGCTGCATGGAGAATTTCTCTGTATTCCCCCCAGGCTACCTGCCCTTGCTTCTACCCTCTGCAGACTTCCTGTTTCTGTTTGAGTTTGTCCAGGAGCCCCTTGTGGATCCACACAGACCTCCCAGCATTTTTGCCTCATTTCCTCTTTGTTAGGATGCATTGCTTCTGAGGTTGGAGGAGGCAATCCTTGAATGTTAACCAGCTTTCCTGGGCCCCTCCTTTCTCCAGGGCTTTATCCCATGGCATTCCACTAAGCAGATCCATGAAGAAGCCAAAGTCTGCTCTCCTGAAGTCCAGGGCAGGGAGCTTGCTGTGCACCCTCCCTACTGGCCTAAGGATCTAGTATAAGAATTTAGTTTAATTGCACACATTTATATGTGGAAAATGTATAGTGAAAACAAAGTTTCAAAGCTAGTTGTTTTTAAATTATTTGATTCATTTTTAGAATGTCACTATTAATGCAAAAACAAGGGAATAATTTAAGGAACTGTTTGATCATAGTAATGAAGAATCCTGCTTTCATTCCTGAGAGCCTCTAAGCTCTGCTAGACAGAATTGGCAAGGTTTGGAGGAGTATGTAGAGATTTTATTGACCCCACAGAACACTAAGGCTCTTCTGGTACACCAAAATGAAAACTCTGTTCCCACTGTTCTTTCCTGGTGGTGCCTGGTACGCATGTTAAAAAAGCTCAAGGAGAAAAGAGCCTCTGGGAGGGAAATGTCACAGGCACAGTGGCCTGTGCCTCCTGTCTCAAACCTGTCATCCCATGTGCACAAATCAGTCTCAGATGCCAAGTTGACCTTTGGCTGAGATAGCAAAGGTGTGGAACTACTGCAAATTGAAGTGTCATATGAAATGCTTTCTAAGTATATATGGTAGAATGAACTAGGATAGCTAATGAATGAATTTAAGACTGGTGGAAGAAATTGATGAACTAAATAGGAATTTTCTGTATTTACTTATCTCTCTTTTAATCTCTTTCCCTAGTTGGTCTAGATCTCATCTGAGAGGAAGATTATTTTGTTTTTCTTTTATTCCCTTTTTTCTCTCCCCCTTCCATTCCCCCTTGCATGCCCTCAAGGCGTTTCATGAGAAATTCTGCATTTTCCAAGAGATGCAGAAGAATGAGGTACCTGGGGCCAGCAGAGGACAGACACCCAATACCTGGGGTTCAGATAAGAGTTACAGAGTTTTTGGTCTGCCTTGATGGTCATTTTTCTCTATGCTGTGGCATTTAGACTTAAAATGGCTTTTGCAGAAAGAGATCATATCTCTAAGCACAGGAGGAGATGATAAGTGACAGTGGCAGATGCCTGGAATCCTCATATTGAAAATATCTCACAAGCTCTGTCAAGGGTCTGGTGGTAGTGTCTTGTTTTCACCCAGTTGCTGTTGCTGAAGTTACATTAAGAATTTATTTACTCAGCATCTGTTCTCTTAAGAAGACTTTTGAGAATGTATTTATTTAGAGGATATGGATCTGAAAACTTGACTTACCTCATTTTGTTGCATCCTATCCAAGGATGTAGAATATACATGCAAACACTGGAATGCCTTGCTGTCAAAAGAAATGTAACCAAACTTCGAGTCTGACCAAGCTGGGTTTGTACTGGTTTGGGGTGGGAGTTGTATTTTTTAAGTTATAACCTGCCTGCTACTTTATATGGGTAAGAGCTGACTTACTGTTTGCTACTTTACTTTTATGTGAACCCCTTCTCCAAACTGAAATCCTGTTTGTGCTGCTTTTTTGGTAATGTAGTGAGCTTGCTTCCCAGGCAGCCTGCTCTGTTTAGCCTGCTCTTTGTGATCAGCAGTGAATTAATTCAGTGTTGTTTAATGTGATGTCTCTCAAGAAAAGCATCTTGTAAAGAATTCCTGACGTGAGCGCCCCATGGGTGTTGTGTTTGTAGGTGTATTGTCACCATGTGTGTGTTTGTCATCGTTCCTGTACAGTTGTGGTGTTGTGCTCAGGTGTTCACCACCACAGGTAGCTTGCTTTTTCCTGGAGCCTGCAAACGTGCTGGTGTTGTTCTCTGGCTTCTTGTTTGTGACTGGTTTTAGTTAATTGAATGTGAGAGTGCAAAATGCTGTCTGTTTGCCCAGAGTGGCACAATGCCTTCTGGACTCCATGACATGAAGGGAAATTTACCTCCCTTCTTAGCAAATAAAACTAAGTGCTTTACTTGCCTTATATTTATATATGGCAATATATTGTATTATATTATATTTTATTATAGCATAGCACAGCACAGAATGTCCTTGGCTAGGGTAAGTAGTGATTTCCCCCTCCTTTTCCTGCTCCTTTCCCTCTCCAGCTTTAGCTCCTCAAGATCTTTGGAGGCTCTCCTTTTAGACAAGGAGGTTCCATTACTGCAGGACACATAACCCACTCTGAGCCCATCTGGTGTTTCTTAGTTCATGAAGCAGTGAATAAGATTTATGATGTTGGTTAAATGTCAATTATAATTTCTATGAAATAGAGATAATTTAAAACTGTGGACTAAACACAACTCCTAGGAGAGACTGTAAATCAGATTGTAAATGGAGTTGTATGACAGAGTAATACATGGTTGGGCAAGGCAGTTCAAACCAAATATGTTCCAGAAATAAGCCATTATTCCAAATCTTAAGCCAGAATTTCATACTCATACAGGTAGACAAAGGCCAAATAATTCCTCTAGAAAAAGGTATTTCCTAGTTGACTGTATCTTCAAGGAGGCTGCCAAAACTACTTGCCTTCAGGAAAGTGCTAGAAACTTGATTTTGTGGCCAGAAGTGCCATTGTGCTCCATCAGTCTGGGTCACGTTCAGCATTTGCACAATTTCGTTTCATGTAAAAACCACTTTGTTTTATTACTGTGCATCTGTTTTCAATGTTGAACTGATTTTGCTTCATTTTGTGCATTTTTTTTATTTTTCTCCCTTTACCATTCCCCCTTTAAAGTCGATCTATGTACCACACGCCTTGGCATTCAAGAGATCATACTCGTCAAAGGTAGTGTCTCCCTTCCCACTAGTTGGCCATTGTTGCATTGCATGTCCCCCTGTACATTAACCCATTGAATCCATAGCTCCAACCACATGTGCACTAACATCAACACTGACTGTGCATGCCTGAGATGTTAGCAGACATGGGCAGCAAATTCTTTGTAGAGGATGTCTCCCAAAAACGCATTAAGCTCCAAAATGTCTGGTTGGAATGCATGCATTTATCAGTGCACCACTGTGCAGTGATGTGGATTGTCTGTGAGCTTCAGAACAAATTGGTTTTCAAGGCACTTAAATATGTTTGTATATTCTTCTTTTTTTAATGCTTCGAATGTGAGTTCAAATGAATCATCATACTTCAATCAGCAGCTTTCAAAATTGCTGAGTTGGCTCAAATCTCAGTGAAATTCTGTATCAAGCTAAAATCAAGGCAGAAGTTGCTGCTTTCTGAAATTCTTAATGTCTTGTCTTTGAAGTCACAACAGTGTTACATTGGATAGAAAGTTCATGTGCTCTGTCTCCTCACCTTTTAATTTGAGTACCATCGTGGATTTGTGTTTTCAAAAAAGAACAAGTAAAGTGTGAGCTTTTTGAAGCTTTAACAGTGGTGCTTGCCAATGACCTACCTGAAGGATTTTTAATTAAGCTGTGATCTATCTTGAAGGCTGTTCACTGAGAACCATCAACAGAGGTAGACTGACCAATGTGGCAGCACAATAACTAAATCAAGCAAATTTCAGGGTGGTCTGACATAACATTCTGTTCTTGAAGTTGACTGTCCATGGAGATCTCTCTTCAGAAGTGGAAGACACATGTTTACAGCAGCCCCTTAAAGCTTACGTACATGTACATGAGAAAAGAGGCTTTTTCTTCACTGTAGTTTACTTAGTGCAGTTGTCAAGTTTTTTTGACACTCTTAAATCTCCTTGAGAGAAAGCCTTTCTAGGCCATGATATATCCAACTAGTGTATCTGATGAGACCTTAAACCAAATTTCAGTAGTGTCAGAAAGACATATTCTTGAACTAGTTTCACTGACAGAAGAGAAAATACCCTTTTATTTCTATAAACATAGCTTTTCCCCTTTTGGATGGCTTCTGGTGGTGCACTATTCTACATTAGTCTGTAGTAATTTCTTAGCTTTCGCTGCTGTAACTGTTCATGTAGACAAGCATTTACCCTCTTTTATAATGAAATCAAGGGGACTCCTATCAAGATGAACCCTCTACATGGTACTCATTGATTTATCTAAATCCATTTGGCTAAATTTATTGAGAAATTAAAATTACTGAGAATAAAAACTGGTTTGATCTTTGGGAGAGGTTTCATATAGCAGTGGAAGGCAGGGGTGGGATGTCATATAAGATCACAGCTTTGCAGCTGGCTTAAATGCTTCTTCACTCCTGATTTGATCCTGAAATTGTTGCTCACTGCACCATGAACACCTTTGCGTACAGAAGCTTGACTTTTGACACAGCCATGGCAAAGACAGAACACCTCCCTTCTGAGATTTTTGGAAGAGAAAATGGTCATCCCTGCCCTCATATCCCTGAGCATCTAAATAAGATCTGCTGCTGTTTTTCCTTCCTTCAGAGGGCCTACACAGAGGAGGAGCTGAACGCCAAGCTGACGCGGCGAGTTCAGAAAGCTGCCCGCAGACAAGCCAAGCAAGAGGAGCTAAAGAGGTTACACAGAGCTCAGGTAGTGTCTCACAAGCCTCTTGTCAGGGCACACAGACAACTCTGTGGGAAAGCAGCCTGATCCTGACATTCCTCTGAGGGTATCAGAACAGAATCCTCTCTTTCTACATGAGTGCTCCTGCTCCCTCTTTCAAATTTCATGTCATGCCACAGAGAAGTGAAGGATGGCTGAAACCTATCATGAGAATTTTACAGTGAGAAAAATAATGCCCATAACACCTTTCTAGCAGCCATCGTGCACTGAATGGAACAGTGATACTCACAAAATGCCTGATGGAGCTGCACCTATCATTGCTTTGCTAGGTTATGCTGGTGGGTGATGTGTTGTCAAATTAACCTTTAATTACCAGAGAGTCTGCTGGAAAACTGTTAACATCATCTACAGGTGATGGGATTTGTCAAAAACTCAAGGCAGGGGCTCAGCTGACTGAGTAGCATCACCTTTCAATACAATGAAGGAAGGTGATAGGAGTTGTAGCAAATAAATAAATATCAAGGTGTTTGCAGATTTAAGAGTTAAGATACAACAGGGTGGGGAGGGTGCTGTCACTGGAATCTGTGATGCTTTGCTGTTGAAGCAGTATTGAATGTAGGGAGTCCCCAATGTGTGGAATGATTGGGATCTGACTCTATTGATTCAGAAGGCTGAACAATTTCTTTATTAAAACTATACTATATTACATTAATACTATATTATAACTATACTCAAGAATACTAAAAAGATACTAAAGAAAAACCCGTGACTGTCTCTAGACAGCCAGGGCACAGCTTTGACCTAATAGGCCAAGGAATCAAAATAATCCTTAGTAGAATCTAATTGATAAATCACTTCAGGTAAATAATCTTCCTAACACATTCTACATGTGCAAAAATAACAGGAGCAGCAAGTAGAGATAAGAATTGTTTTCTCTTTCTCTGAGGTTCCTCGTTGCGATTCCCAGGAAATATCCTTGGGAAGTTGTGCCTGCCCGCTCTCTATGAGGGGAGCTGTGGCTACAAAGCAGGATGTTGCTGGATACAAATACTTGTTTTTGAAAAGGCAAATCTGACTGAAATCTCTTAGTGCTGGATGTGTGCTGCATACAGAGCAGGAGAATTGCTTTGGTGAGGTTCTGCTCCATTCTTCTCTGAACAGATTATCCAGCGGCAGTTGGAACAAGTGGAAGAGAAGCAGAGGCAACTCGAGGAGAGAGGAGTTGCTGTGGAGAAGGCCCTTCGAGGAGAAGCAGGTATCCATCACAACTTGGTTTGGTTTTCCATGTTTTCTTCCCAAGTGCTTGTGCAGCAATCCATAGCTGTTTGGATTTTAGAAGCAATTGGACCGTTGTAGCCTAGAGACTGATCCCAGTGTGAATCCCTTCTCCCTGTTCTGCTATCTTTTTGAGGCCTTGTTTTTCCTGTGTTTCTTCTAATTCTGGGACTTCCCTATTGGCAGAGACTTTGATCATTTACCTTTGCCTGAGGTGTAGGAGGTAATTCTCCAGCTACTACTAATGGCTGTTTCTGCATACTACTGGATCCTACAGCTGGAAAATGCAGGGGTTTTGCAGCTGCCATTCTCACAGAGTTGTCACAGTGAGACAACCCTGCTTGTATGTTAAGGAAATAATTGTGGAATGGTGTGTGCTTTCTCTATTGTGTTGGATTATCAAGGTAGTGTCCTTACAAGGGACCATCACAGAACATCTTCCTCACTGCACAGCCCAGCACACTGGCTACTTCTGACAAAGTTGTGCAGAGCAGAAATGCACATGTGTACTGAAAGGTATCCATGTCAAGCTGTTAAAACAAATGCTGTGTGTACTTGAAATTAAATTAAATGAGTATCATCTGATCTGGCAAACATATCAGTGGAGGAGTACCTGGTTCAGATAATGCTGATAGTAGTATAATGATTTGGGAAAAAACTCCTCAATTTGCACGGAGTCAAATATCCAACAGGCAAATGCAGTGTGTGTCTACCTGACAAGGCCAGGATGATGTACTTGATCACAAGGGTCAGAGTTCAGAAATGGCAACAGTGGAACAGATGTTTGGAAAATGTTTGCTTGTTGCTTGAAGAGCCACATCTATGCCTCTGAAGATGGAGCTTGATTAAGCAGTGAGGGTGCACCAGAGAAAAAGTCTGTTGTGGCTTCCCTGGCAGTTACTACTGAGCCAGAATTAGCTATGTCTGGTGCCCCATAAGGGTGTACCAAAGAAGCTGGACTGAGTCCTCAGCAAAGCAAATAGTTACTACAAGTGTGAAGAACAGTCTTGAGGACTTCAATATGATCAGACTGTCTTTGTTCAGTTGTGGGATCAAAAAAATAGCCTTGTGCAAATGCCTGTCTTTGTGGGGCTGCCTCCTTCCTTATGCTGTGTGTTCCTGTGTAGCCTCACTCTGTTCTCTGGCCTGCCAGTTACTGGACTTACTAAAGCCACCTCCATTGTTTCTAATGGTTCTTTTCATTTTCCTTCTTTTCATCTGGAAGTCGAAATAATCTTGATTATTGAGCTGCTGAGTGACTTTCATGTAAGACATGCCAGCGCAAGGGGGAAATCTTAGCAGCTGAGAGAATATTATTCATTATAGAGTTTTCTCACTGAAGAATCATAGAATGCCTAGAACACATTCAGAGAGGACAGAATATGACCAAGAGTAAGAATTAAAATTTTATATGGGACACTGCAGAATTTGGATAAATAGCTTCTCACTCTCAGCTCTCCCAAATGGAAGCAGTCTTAGATGAGCTTGTGTATTTGTGAATTTCTTAGAGAACTGTGAAATTGTGGGTCCTGCTTTGCAAAAGGGATCTCTTTTCTTCAGGATGTCTCCAGGCCATGCTTTGCTCTTGCAAAATATTTCTTTCAACAGGTCATATGTTTGCAGAAGCTTAACTCTGACATAAAGATTTCACCTTCCTAAATTCTTCCCCCTATTTCAGGGGATTACCCAGAAACACACTGTTGGAGTGGGAAAAAACAGCATGTTCTAATCTGTGTTGACTGAAACACAAGATTATAAATCAATTCCATGCTTCAACTCTCTAGGTCCTCTTGCATTGCCATGGAATCGGTTGGAAATCTTTAAGTTGGAAAAGACCTCTAAGATCATGAGTTCAGCAATTAACCCAACACTGCCAAGCCCACCATTAAACCGCGTCCCTGAAATGCCACATCCACACATCTTTTAAATACCTCCAGGGTGGGGGCTCTCCCACTGCCCTGGGTAGCCTGTTCCAGGGCTTGACAAACCTTTCCATGGAGAAATGTTTCCTAATATCCAATCTAAACCTCCCCTGGTACAACTTGAGACCATTTCCCCTCGTGGTGTTACTTGGGAGAAGAGACCACCCCCCACCTGGCTCCAGCCTCCTTTTGGGAAGTTGTAGAGAGCAGTAAGGTTTCCCCTCAGCTTCTTCTTTTCCAGACATTTTACATGTTTACAATAAAAAGAACTGAATTCCTTCTTTTTGAGATCTGTGGTATCACATTCCATAAAGTTAATTTCTGCCTGCAATGTCCACTAATTATGCAAGAGGGAAGTATCATTTTTCTGTCATCTGCATTGTGACCTAACAGTGGCCACTGCATCAGCAAGGACTGCTGTGTAAAGGTGTGGAGTCATGCTCTGATCAGTCCCTCCCCTAAGGAAACCGTGAAAATAAAAGTTCAAAAAGGGAAAGGCAGTGTCTAAAGTGGTGTTGCCATCTAAAATAAAAATAAATCTCTTTATAGGGTTGTACAAGGAAAAAAATGGGGGAGCCTGGGAGGTGTGTCTGCTGTCACTTTGTCCACGTAAATAGAGAAGGATTGCAGTAGAGCATCCAAATAATGGCTCTTCCATAGGCAGCAGCCAGTATTAACTGTTCTGGGACAATGTATTAGGCTCTGTAATGAGTGGGATTTTCAGGTTCCTTCCATGCAGGGAAAGAAAAAAAACACTTATTGATCAGCATTGAAATATGAAGTTTTGGGTAATGTTAGTAGTAGTTTCTTACTACTTAAAAATCCAGACAGAAGAAACAGAATTCAGTACCTTGCAATGATTCTTTTCTTCTATTATAGAAAAAGACAAGACCATCTGAACTAGTTCTCCATGTGGTTTATCATCTTCTAACTATTGCTTCTTAGTCATCTTTCCATCTTGCAAATTTTTCTTTTGTAGAGGTCTTCCACTAACTTTATTTCCTCAAATCTCTCACATCTGGATCACTTTCCATTTTTAGAAAGAAACATTTTTCAGTTCAACGGGTAAGAACAAAAAACAGTTCTATAGATAAAAATTTATTTACTTAGAATAGTTTTGTTTCTGCTTTCTATCCAGTTTGCATCATCCTTAATATGTTATTGGCAAGTAACTTATACTGAGAAGATTGTTAATCAGTTTTTCACAGTGATGGCCTGCTGTTTTCCTGAGAGATTACAGCTTTTGATCTTAGCAATAGATACAGGCAGCTCAATATTCTTTCCAGGAATTTCACACATTATCTGCTATTTGTCAAGGTGGAATATTTATAGGGTCATACTTGCTCTTCAACTAATCAAGCTCAGAAACATTTTGGAGGTCATCATCAACTTTAATTCTGACAAAGTAATTGTGCCTTCTTGGCTACCTTCTTTTCTTTTTAAAAATTAGCTCAGCCTCAGGCATGACACAGTTGCTCTTTTATTCTTTCAGAAGCTGAGTGCTCAATCTAAAATTTCATTTATGATTCAGAAAATCTCCCAACCTATGATTACTTTATTGCCTTAATGTGTTCTCTGTGATTATCTTTGGAAATCTCAGCCTTTGATAGCTGCATTCAGAGCAAGAATGAATGCTTAGGGGGAGGTAAGCTCGATTTCAGGTGGCAGTGTAAGCTCTGCTTCAGGGGGAGGTTTGTTATACATAGGTGGTCTGAGCTACTGTCATCCCTTGTTTTCCTTCCCTCCCTGCCCCCTTTCTATTGCATCATGAATGAAGAATTTTCTCAGTTTTCTGTGGTGTCCTAAGGGACACCCTGAATGAGTTAATTAATGTAATACAATATGACTAATGCAGCAGTACTTTTATTATAGTGCATTTGTATATTTGTGTATTTGTATTCTAGTGCATTCGCCTGTTTGGACATGCTAATGACTTGGATTTCCTCTGTGATTTTTTTTGTTAATCATTAACTTAAAAATATGTCAAATCAGAAATTTCCTGAACCTTTCTTTTATTCCCTCTAGCATAAACCTTGATAGTCATTTTTAAGAGTTTGGAAAACATCTCCTGTCAGATCAGTTCTGAAAAGTTTAAGAGCCACCTCTTTACATCAAATGAATCATATGCAGTGAGAAATATTGCTCTCAGTACTTCCATCTGTCTCCTCCCAACAAAATGTTCCACAGTGCTAGACTCGTGGTGCCCCTGTCTCTAGCAGCTGTGGGAATGCACATCTCTGTCCTGAAAACTGCTGTGCAGTTCTTCTCTGGCACAGAGACTGCACCAGCAGGAGCACACAATCCCATCTTCCTACACCTGAGTGTTTGCCATCCGTGTCAGCACTCAGTCAGTGTGTGTGCCATACTCCATCCTTCCCTCACTCACCTCCAGGAAATCAACCCTTACACCTTTCCTGCAGCTGTCCTAAGAAATTACAGTTCCCTTCTGACACATTGCTCAGCTCCAAAGCAACAGGATTAATTCTGTTTTTCTCAGCAAGGACAGGAGAGACGTCAGTGTCAGGTACTGCTGCAAACACAAATAGGTGAAGTGTCTCTGTGTAAACTTCTTCATTTTTCCCCTTGGAAGTCCTCACCTGCCTCCTGGAAATTTTCTCTTCATCTTCCCAATATATATGTTTGTGATATATTTGTGTGTATGTGTGTACATATATGTATATATACAAAGAGAGACATATAGTGTTTGTTTATATATGTGTGTGTGCCCACGTGTGTAGCTGCCTGTCTCTTGTTTGCCCTTTTTTTGTTTCTATGTCTTTCTCATATATTGCTTTGATGGTATGGGGCTAGGGTGGGTATCTGACTCAATAACTCTGTCTTCACCAATTCCTTGTTGTAGACTATTGGGGAGAGTCTTATTACAGTGACCTCATCGACTTGCATCTGGGTGGTATGTATGGCTGAACCTCCTGCTGACACTAACCCTGCTGACACTCCTCCCCACCCTCCCTTCACCTACTTCTCCCATCCTTGGCTCACAAACAAGAAGAAACAGCCCTTGCACATGACTGATGATAGCAGAACCCCTTTTCCAGCTCAGGAACAGGAGATCCTGGCATGTTCCACAAAACATGTGTAAGGTTCCCTCTTCTATTTTTCACAGTGCTGATTTTTTATAAATTTGCTTACTGTTTTCACTCCAGCCACCTTCCCTGCTAGCAGTGGAAGGTCGTTCTGGTTTTTTTTGTTTCTCCTTTGAGAAGTCCAGCTCTATCAGTGAAGTTTTCTTTAGGAAAGTATTTTAAGGGGGGCAGCAGAGCAAACAGCTCTGTCAGGGATTAGTCATGCTGTTGCCTCCGTCTTGCCCTTCCGAGGCTTGTTTTTTCCTTCCAAAATAGCCAGTGTGTTGTTGATCTAAGAAAACAAAAATGCTCCCTCAAGGGAGTTTGAAAACATTTGCAGATGGCACATATGTCTTCTTTCTTGTTTTGTCTTACTGTAAGGTTAAAAAAGAAATTGCTGTAAAGAGTTACGGTAATTTTTTGCTGGAATCCACTACACAGCTATTAAGCCTCTTGCTATGCTATTGCTTTAATACCCCGTAGTGATAAACACACATTGCAGTGTTTAGTTCTCATTTTCACTTAAGAATCTGGTCATCACTTTATACCATGGTTCTGCCCTTGCTTTAATTAATGTTACTTCCTGAGTCCCTTAGTAGGGGATTAACTTTTGGGTTGCAAATGACATTTGATTAGCCTTTGCCTATCTTGAAAATTAAAATTGCCTTTGCTAGTTTAGCCACCCAAAATCTGTTCTTATGAAGTGAACACGCCTGTCTGTCAGCAGATCCAACAGAAAGCAAACTCTCCTCAGTTGCCTTGTTATCTGAGGGTCTCATTTAGTTTTTCTTTCAGAGTAGGAAGTTGCTTGATCTTGTGTTTTTTTGAGGAACTGCATTGCAGACCAGCTCTGCAGAGGGAAAGATCCACACGCTCTAGGCCTGATCCAGGACACATCCCTGGAAGTCTTCCCTGATTTCATTGTGTTCTGTATTTGATCCTTTAAATATAATCTTGCTCAGGTTTTTAACAGCCATTTTTTCTCCTGCTCCAGGGAGACTGTCCCAGATAGTATCTACCTGTACCTACCTGTTGTGAATTACTCGTGGCACCATAGACTTTCATTGAAGAACATCCACCTGAGTTCAGAATATCCACCCACGTGCAAGTTTCAGAATGGGAGACTTTTCTCCTTAGATCTGACTTGTTGCCCAGTTCCCCTGTGCTAATTTTGATGTGATAGTCCTCTGCTAGCCCTGTGCTTCATTCACTGTTCAGTACCTCTGGCTTTCTTTCCTGGGCTATTTCCTGCAGAGAGACTTTGAAATCCTCTTCCTGGTTGTATCCACCAGGGCTGGCCCATACTCATGATGTGCATAGAGTAGGAGCTGTAAAAGGGTTGATGCTGAATCACACTTAACAAACCCTTATCCCTGTTTAATGCTATCTCCACTACACCTCTCCCTCCTCCTGCCTCTGCTCCTAATGCCTCCTTAGAGACAGCCATCCCATCCAAAACACTAATAGTGGCTTTAAGAAAAGCAAAACAGTCTTTACTTAAAGGGACACTGTCACTTAAAAAAATTCATTGTGCTGCAAAAATCTTCATTGGAAATGGAATTTGTTTATGTCTTTGCGTGTTTGCTCTTCCGTTTCTCTGAGCTCAGTCATCTCAGAGTGGTCATTTTTGAACAGGCTGCTTTATTTGTGTGGTGACTCAGTCACTTGGGCTTCCAACAGTCAGAGGCAATATTCATGGTTATTTTAAAAACAGTTGATACATCTTAAAACTCTATTAAATTTCTGCTTGTCTCAAAACCACTATTTTCCAAACAAATTTTAAATAAACTATATTGGGCAGTATCCCTTTAAATGCAATGAGCCAGTATAGCCTGGAGTATGTGGCTTTGTAGTATTATTTTGTTGCCTCCGTGTAATTTGCTTTATATTTGCTTTTGGGGCTGCCAGAACACTTTTGCCAGAAGGGATACATTGCTCTGGTGATACTTGTCAGCTCAAGTGGCAGATACAGAGCTCAGCTTCAAGATTAACATGTCTGGGTAGAGAGCCATCAAAATCCCTGGAGGTTCTGCTGAGCCCTGCAGGCAGCTTGGATGCTGCACAGTTAATTATTCTATCGACAACCCATGTCTCTGAGGCATAGGCATGGCTCTAGTCAATAGAGTATTAACAAAATTCTAGAATATTCACAAAAATTGCAAAGCACTTTGGAAAGTTATCTGTAAACTGGTAATACTTAGTTGTTACAGATTGCACAACAACTTCTGCAAGGGGAGTGGTAACTTCTGACATCCTGGTCAACTTCCAGTGTGTAGGATTACAGATTGCTATCTTAACTAGTTCTGTTGCTCTGCTCAGATGTCATAATCCTCTCTTCCTGTTCTGAAATGTTTTGTACCGTTGCTGTAACGCAGATGTTTCATTTCATGCTACAGATGGTCACATTTCAATTCTGAGTAATTATTCCTGTGTGTATATTGTATGCATGTGTGGTTAAAAGAATATTACAAAGGTTGCAAAGTCAACTGAAATTAAGACTTTATATTATATTGATATATCAACAGATTTATAATCTTCAGATCCACCACAGAGAGCTGTATCATGTCCTTATGGAATAATTGGTGGCAACACTAGGTTGTCATCTACTGGGTAGATCCTTATGGAGAGGAAATGGGGCACAATCAGTGGATTTGATAGATGTTTGTTGGCAGCTGTGGAATAGTGAGACTTGAAAATATGGATTCTGAGCCAGACAGTGGAAGGATGCATTGGTCTGGTGCATATATACTCTTTGTCCTTTTGTTCCCTCTTTTGAGATAGTCCTTGTCCTGATCCTGTCTTATTTCATCCAGAGCTCCTTACCCCCCTTCCATTTTTATTTTTAGGCATTTGACTTTAATCCTGCCTTCTTGACAAAGAAATCCTAGCATTGTACCCATCAGCCATCCTATTTCTCTCCTCTAGCTACTCCTGGTCTTGTCTTCCCACTGACACAGTCTGAATCCCAGTCTTTGGACTTCCAAAATTTTTGGGCTCTGCTTCCTCTTCTGCCCAACATTATTTGTCTGTGGACAAATAAATTTTAGGTCCTGCCTTCTTCTCAAATCTGCCTTCTCCTTTCATCCCTTACCCTTTTTTCCGCTCTCTTTTGTCTGTTCTCCATTAGTCACTTTGCTTCCGTAGTCCCAGCCTCAACTACTCCTAACCCAGTAGCTCCTTGTCTGCCTCTGGAAAGTACCTCCATGGTTTCCTCTGTCGCCAAGTGAGCAGTTTCATTTTCCTTGCACCCAGCAGGGAATCATTAAATAAACAGCCACACACTCCCATCGTGCTTTTTTCTCTGCCTGGAGTATGCCAAGAGAGGCAAGGATGTAGGCAAGAGAGCTGGTATGTTTGATAGTGTTGACTTCAGACACATACTTTCACTTCTTGACAGGGGCCTTATGACATCAGGTAAACAGGGCAGGGAAGTGCAATTGTTTGGGTTTTTTTAAATCTTTGTACTCTATTTAGAGCACACTCTACAACAACTTCACCTTTTTTTTAACTTGTTTAGAACATTTGAGCTTGCTATGTTCTTTAAAGTCTTGCAGGTCTAACTCTGCAAGGCTGGAGTCTGATATATTCAAGTGGGATCAGTCCTATTTCTTGTGATTGGCAAACACAGCTCTTCTGAAAGGGGAATGGAGTTGTAAGATAAACATTGTTTTTGCAGTCTGCAGCCGTTTTTGACTCTGAAGTGAATTGGTAGCTTGTTTTGTTTGCTGTAAATTTTGAGCAGGAAAGAGCACTTGATAAGCAGAACTTGTTAAGTACCAGTACTTGTTAGGCAATTGCCATTTACCTGCTTTTTCTGCACACAAAAACAACAGTCTTGGGAGACAGGGTCAGTGCAGGACTGTATTCATTCTGAGTGCATTCTGAAGTGCCTCAAGGTCTAGTAGAAGCAGAACACTTCTCTGGAGTCATTTGTGTGTGTGTTCTGCTCCAACCACTGCTTTCCCCATTTTTCCCTTGCCTTCCCTGCCTTTCCCCCAGCCCTTTCTGATGGATAAATAAAAGTGGTTCAGTTTGCATGACAATCTGGTTCTCTGTGAGTTTTCCCCAGGTTTCTTCTAGTGATTGTACTGTTGAGGATATTGAGTTTGATCCAGATTTAATAAACTGTGATGTGCTTGTGGGACATTTGCCAAAATCCTTGCTCTCAACCTGCAGTTCTGTGGATGCTGTTCTCCAAGAGTTGGCTTTCTGTATCTCTGGTTTTTAACAACGCTGCTGTTGAAAAGCTTCACCAAATAGTAAAGTTAGAATGTTTTTTTTCAGTACTTGGGATTCTGATCATAACCTGATCTTCTTAAGGGTGGAAAAGAGGACATTTACTATGATCAGTGTCCCTTTCACTTACTGATCCCCTTTGGCCTGATCCGTATTTTAAGCACTGATTTAAAATCAGAGCTTTCAGTATTCCTGATAAATAAAGGGATGATGTTTGTTAGCAGAATAAGTTTCCAAAGTGTCATGCTTATAACTTGTGAGGGCAAGTTCCACAGAACTGAGATGGCCTCAGAGCTAGCTGGGGTTTTCTGTCCATTGTTGTTGTTTTCCAAACCACTGTGATTAGTCAACAATATAGAAATCAAGGGCTTTGGATGCAAAGTTTACAAATTATGTGATCCCACTTGGTCAGTATCTGTTCAAGTAAATTTAACTTGCAGTGACTCACCACTTCTCAGAAATCAGCACAGCTCTTATATCAAAAAACAGAGGCAAACAGTGAAGGGGATCAGTGTGAGCTGTAGCTTGGGTATAAGGGGGTCTGCCACCCCAAACTCTGTGCAGTGCTTTTTCATCCTGATGATTTTGACCACTGGGCTTGTGATTGTGAAGAAGTGTTATGGAGCTGAGAGGAAAAGGACAAAACCAGACTGAAGAATTGCTCTTTAATCAACAGGTAAATGAAGATTAGAAAAGAATGCAACAGTCCAATGTAGCTTCTGTAACAAGGAACAATGTGCAGTGAAAATTAACATAGTGGCTGTACAATTTCTGGTCCTTGTTTTGAAGACACTTTGAAGCTATGGTATTTATTCTTCACCTGGCTCTTGGTTTCCACCACTGTAGCAAAGTCTGCAATCTCTCAAGAGTACTGTGACAAACAAGGTCATTCTTGTGGCTTTTTTACACAGAAGCAAAGTAATTCCGGGCACTTTATTGATGGGATGTGTCTGGTGTGCAAAGCAGAGCTTCTGCATCTTGAGAATGTTCAGTGTGCTCAGGAACTCCTTTCCTTAATAAGCTGCAGCTCCTGCCTCCAAACCATGCTCTGGCTTGCAAGCAGCTTGGACTGCTTTACAAGGCTTTGCACAAAAGAAGGTTGGCTTGTGGCACTGAAAGGGAGCAACTCGTGACTAACATAGTCTGTTGGCAGCTTTATGCCTCTGGTGAAAAAAATGGGAATTTTCTGTCCAGAGGCTATAGCCACACCTTACTTGCTGGCAGCACAGGACCCTAAGAAGGGGAGATTACAGAAATGGTTCTTCTCTTGCCCTTCAGCTCCTTCCAAACAAACTGCTTCAGTGGGTGTTGCTGCTGCCAGAACTCTTTCCATGTTGTGGGTGAATACCTGTGTCAGTATATTTTTGGTGGTGAAGGAGACTTAAACAGAAAGGGAGGTTAGGTTTGTTGAGGTTTTTCTAATTTGCACAACAAATGGGTTTTTTCCCTATCTGACCCTGGCTCCACATCCAGAAAAATTGTCTTGCAGTGATGATCCTATTTGTAATTTAATGAGACTGGGAAGTGGTGATTTCTCTTCTCTAAACAATGCAATAATATTAATAATAATAATTATAATAATACTATTTACTGTAGGATTAGTAATGACTTTTGGAGTAATAAGCCATAAAATAAGCTTTAGAGAACAATGGAAAGTAAACTTTCAGGTTGCACTATGTTCTTGCTGTTAAGGATCCTCCAATACATAAGGAAGAGTTCCTAAAGCCTTGCTAATCAACCTACTTTGGACAGAAATTGTTTCAAAGTAATTGCAATGTTCATAACCTGTATTCACCAATTTAATTAACTGTAATTTGCATCTAGAGTAGCTGGAAATTATCTTAATTGCAAAGGTTATGTTTATTATCTTACTGAAAAAACTTTGTTGACTTTTCTAGTAGCAGGACTGGTGTAGATACCATGGACTTTGTAACTTGATTCAAGGACAAATTTTCTTTAGACAGGAGTGGGAAGATAACTAAGAGCAGGGGAGGAAAGTGCAGTTGTGGGGAGTGAGTTCTGTATTAGTCAGGTGCTGTGTGATCCCTGGGGCTTTTTATTGGAGACCAAAGCTGGAATCCTCTCCTAGTATCAGACCACTTGCTTGCTGTTGACAAAGCTAGCAATGTGTGGCCATTTCACAATGAGATGAATGATAGTTTCACATACTGGGTATTTATTTTCAGCTCAAATATGGAAAACTGGAAGTTCCTCACCAAGTCCCTATGTTCATGGCTTGAAATGTATCAAATCCCCCCAGTTCTGAATGAAATCTCAAGCCTTGAAAGAAGTGCATTTTTTCCATAGTTAAATCTCCATCTCCCTGGCCACCCTCAAAACAGTGGTTAGACCAAGTTAGAGTATTAAAGCTTTCAGCTTAAAGAATTAACTTGAATAAGATAGGATGGGAAATAAAAAATATTTAACAAGTATCATGCACTAAATGCTCTGCTTTGTGTGGAAGCATATTCTTCACCATACCTTTGTGGTTTGGGGTTTTTCTTGTTTGGTTTTTGCTTTTGTAACCTGATCTGTGAAATGGCAGTTGTAGGAAAGAAATCCGTAGTATTTTTCTATTTTAAATGAAGAAGTTGGAACATTCAGAACAGCTGTAATTAATGTTCTGGTACTTTCTCAATGTTGTTGGTACAATGCTTTATTTGTAATTGTCCTATGGCCAGCTGTGGCACCTCTCCTGATGTTGCCCCTTCCTGCTTCCAGTGCAGAGGTTTCTTCTTCTGAGAAAGCCCCGCTGCTCAGTCATGGGCTTTGAAGCTGGTGTGCTCTCCCTCTTGCTCCAGTGTGTCATCCATGTGCTGGTCCAGTTCTGTGATGGTCCCTTCTAAAGCCTTCCCAGTCCACTGGTACTCTAATTTTGTAGAGCTTTCTGTGAACCACAAACATCAAACTCTGCTGACTTCTCCAAAATGAGTGTTATCTTACCATACTGTTGTTGTGGAGTTTATGCCTTTTCCCAACACAGAAATGCCTCCTCTTTAAAAATGCAGTTGTGCCCTGAGCCCAGTAAGTGTTCCATTCTGGCAGCTCTGATGTTTCAGAGTTCATCATCTCCCTGGTGCACATTCTCCTGTAACTATTAGTGACATTGGTTACTGCCTACTGTTTATCTCTGTAATGTCAAGTACCACTGGAAAGCAAATTCTTGGTGTTAAAGAGGCTGAACCTTTTGAGAGATGAGAAATGCTTGTCCTTCACTGGCTGATGGAAAAGATGATAAAGATTCAGTAAGTCACTGGTACTAACAGGACTTGCAAGACTTAAAATACTTTGTGGAATGAGAATGCCAAGGGAGAGCTTTAAATTTACTGGTTTAACTCTGCAGAGTCCTCAGTTGGTCACTGCCCCTGCAGACCACTATATCTGTGTAAAAGCATTTTCCCCCCTAAGCACAGCAGTCTGGTGGGGTACATGTGTACTCACCATACTTGACACAGCAGACCCTGGCAGGCTGGTTCCACGGTAATCAGATTCTCCTGTGGTGTTCCCTGTCTGAAGACATTCTATTCAATTACAAAGGACACTTTTACCATCAGTGGGTGCTGCCACGGTGATAAGAGCATGGTCCTGATAGAGCTGAAGGTAGGGTGGCTGCTTACAGCTGGTGTCTTATGCATGCAGGTGAGACTTACTGTAAACCTGCTTGAAATCTGACATTTATCAGCAGAAGTTAAATAGATGTCTCTACTTGTCCTGACATCTGGGTCACAAAGCTTTTGGTTAAAGACCTTGCACCTGAAAACCTTACATCAGGAAAAGTGCAGTAACAGTAACCTCCTGCCTGGTGTTTGTACAGCTCAGTAAGAGTTCACCAGTACCTCAGTCTACCTCTTACCTGTTATCTGTGCTTATTAGGGACATTATTCATCTGTAGACTGTATCCCTTGTTTCTGCTTCTCCATTTCTTGTATTTTTTCTTTTCTTTTTCTTCTTGTGTTTCCTTTCTTTCTCACTCTTATGCTTTTTGTCCTTTGCTTGTCTTTTATTTCACCCCTTTCCTCCTCTTCCGTTCCACTTCCAACTTCCTCTTCCTCTCCTGCCTCTTCCTCTTCCTCGTTTGGTCCTATTGAAGTTGAGCCCAATGGCGGGACACCACGTCGTAGACCTCTCTCCTTCTGCCCTTGCTGTGCCCATGAAGGTAACGTAACCTCACACACCCCTGTCCTCCTGCCCACAGCTGGGTTCTCATAGCAGCACTAGTCAGCTAGTGACCACAGGGTCCCCAGCCCTTTTCTTGCTGTGTCCCCAAGCCGGCCTTGTCTGTAGCTACCTGGTAACCAGCTTCTCTGAGCTTGTGGCAAGCTGTTAAAGGTGCAGTATCCCTTTTGCTAGTCCCAGCTGTGCAAGAGAAGGTGCAGTGACTGGGAGGGGCAATGGGCAGCAGCTGTGGGACCACAAGTGTCACACTCAAAAGTTTCTATTTTCATTTGGTGGCTTCAATTACTCTGTTCCTCCTGAAAAATGTTTGGAAGGTGGGGTAAGGGAATGACAATCTGTTTCCTTAAATACAGCCTTTTAATTAGCATATAGGGATTAAAGGAATACTGTGTCTTTATAAGGACTGATTTGAAAAACATCCGTGAACTTTAAAAACCAACAGACCTTAAGTTAGACTAGTTCTCCCTCATCTGTCTTGCTGAGTGCATTCTTTAACTATCCTAAATGGAGTTTGCTGTCGAGTTTCCATTGCCAAGGCATGGGGAAGGGGTTGTTTTATGTGTGTTCATGGTGTAATTTTGCTAACCACTTATCTGCTTTCCATAGTGCTCCCTCACATCAGTTGTCAGTGCTCCCTTTCCAGTCCTCCCATTATTTCTCTACTCATTGGCTGTTTAAAAATACTTACGTATTCCATAGGTCAGTAGTATTGTGGTTTTGGCTTTTTCTTAGAGGCATTTGTTTTCTATACATCCTGGCATTGGAAAGGAAGGGGAGACTTCCCAGTGTTTTCATGGCGCCACAGCACTGGACATCTGCATGTACAGTCTCCCTCTCCTGTCGCCACGTGGGCATATTGTGCAGAGATGCTCAGAAAGGAATGCTTGGAACTGAGCAACACACTGCTATAAAGTCCTCAGGGGCTCTTGGGGGTGGTACAACCCAGCCTGGTGTTCCCCCAGGGGCTGGTATGACACATTTCCAAAGGCAGCCCAAGCTGCAGCTTACTAGAAGTTGTGGGCTCTCCCTTGAGTAACTGCAGGGCAGCGCTTCTCTGACTACTGAGGATGAGGCAGGGCATGGGTCTGAATTAAGTAGCCATTAATGTGGTATGGATCTGAATTAAATAGCCATTAATGTGGTATGGGTTTGAATTAAGTAGCCATTAATGTGGTATTTGTGCTGTGTCTGTGTCATAGAGTTTGAATAGTAAGCTTGCTGCTTGTTTAATTTAGCATTAGATGGACTGTTTGAGAGTTTTTGTTCTTATGTAGGGAGTACATATCCACAATAACAAGCAGAGACAGGGGTGTTAGTTACCTTGGGATGCTAGGTCATGTGCAATGTAAGTTGATGGGATGCAGCAATCCAAAAGTGCTGCTCAGCTTGATTTGAGGCCTTGCTCCTGCTTCTACTGCCACAGGCAGGAATGTTGCCACTGGCCTTGATGGGGTCTGATGTAAATCACAGCATTCAGGTGCAGGTGGTTCAATGTGGAATAAGTGGCCCAGACCAAGAGCTTGCCAGGAGGAGCCTCCTTGGTAAGTTCTTGTGTTTGCTAAATATCAACAGAAGGCTTTGGGAACAGCATTCTGCATTTATTCCACATGACTCCTGACAGACACAAAACTCATCAGTGGACTATTGAGTTAGTTTAGGAGTTTGTTCTAAAATAAAAGGACCAGCAAAGAGTTCTGTACTGGGTGGTCAAGGCCCAAGGTTTCTTTATTCTTCTTTCATATTAGCACATGTGTCTGGGGTGCCTTTTCTTTCTAGCACTGGTATGCAGTAGAGTAGAATTAGTTTCTGTGTTCACTGTGCAGGGGGATCTTCAAGATGAATAGATATGTGTGGCTAGGAGGAGCAGTCAGAAAAGATTTACTTAACTGTTGAAAAAAGAAGAGACAAGATGTTACTTTTGGCTAGTAAAAGAAAAACTTGAGGACATGCAATTGAAGGTAAAACACATGGAGTGGCAATTGAATCCTTTTCTGATGAGCATATGTTTAAGTAGCTGGCATGAGCATCTATAAAATTCTTCTAATGAAAGGAAAAGTTAAATACTCATAGAAATTGGGGCTTTCTGCAGTAAGAGTGAGGAAGAAACAAGTAATCACAAGAATATCAGAAACATTAAAAAAAAAAGTAGGCTCCAAAGAGAAGAGAATCCTTTTGGAGGTGACTTCCACTCAGCTGAGTGCTGTAGGCAAAGTGAACGGACCCGGCTTGGGAGTGCTCTGGCAGCATCTTGCTCGGCTTTCTTTGCACATTTTGCCCTATTGTTGTTTTTGCAGTTTGGGCTTGTAAGGATTGCAGGGCGTTACCTGAAAATTTACCAGGTTTCTTTCTTGGCAGGCATGGGTAAGAAGGATGACCCCAAGCTGATGCAGGAGTGGTTCAAGCTGGTGCAGGAGAAGAATGCCTTGGTTCGCTACGAGTCTGAACTGATGATATTGTGAGTGAATGTGGAAAAAATGGGGATTTTGTCAAAAATAGCGGTGGAAAACATGTCAGTATGACTTCCTTGTAAGGCCAGGAGGTCAGCAGCCTCTTAGGCTGAGATAGGAATCCAAAGTACATTTTAGAAGAGTGGTAGAAGAAAGAATAATATTGGTAAGGGATGAAAGTGCCAATTGTTTGTGCACATGCAGAAGTACAGGTATGTGAGCCCTTCTCATGCTGTTCTTGTATAAAACACATCCTGTTTGTGCAAGTGTTTTCAAGCTATGCAGAAATAACGTGGGACTCATGGTTTTGTAAAGCTGTCTTCTAAGTATAGCCAAAAGCATTTAATTCAGCCACCTTGCCTTGTGGCACTCCTTTCTGCCTGTAGTGGGACTCCAGTGCCTCTCACATGGGCTCAGATGGTAAAGGTGTTTTCCTGTTAATGAAATTGGGAGGTTTTCTGTTCCCCCCAATTTCTGTCTCAGTGAATTTCTGTGCAAATTCACTGAAATTAATTTCTGAGTGTGTCAGCTCACCTTAGCAATGTGGAAGCTGATGGCCTTAGTGGCAGAAAAGTTCCAAGGTGGTGTTTGCAATAGCTTGATAGTGTCCTTAAGTAATAAGTAATTTGTTAATAAGTAACTTTGGTTTTAGAGTGGGAAGTAGCAGGGGATATGTAGAGGCATTGCAGATTTATTTGCTCTTGGACTCTGCTCTATATTTAGTTTGCTCCGCTTTTGGCATTGCACTTCCTAGCTTCAGGCAAATAACTTGAAATGATAAAAGTGCAACTAAAGCTTTTAAAAATACAGTTACAGATCTTAAAGTTATTGAAGAGTTGTTCCAAACAAGATTGGTAAAATGCACAGCAGATATCTAGAGAGGGAGCAGAGACTGAGAATGAATATGTAGCAATGTATGCAGTGTTTTCTTACATCTGCAACTTGGATTTCTGCGCTTTTCCTTTTAGTGCTCGGGAGCTAGAACTGGAAGACCGGCAGAGTCGACTGCAGCAGGAGCTCCGTGAGAGGATGGCAGTAGAAGGTGAGAGCAAAAGGGAATATTTCATGGATTGGATGTGTGTATTTCTAGCCTTGTGTATGCTCATAGTTCCTGATATCTCTGTAGATCATCTGAAGACAGATGAGGAGCTCTCGGAGGAGAAGAGGATCCTGAACGAAATGCTTGAAGTAGTGGAGCAGAGAGATTCCCTTGTGGCTCTCCTTGAGGAGCAGCGGCTTCGAGAAAAAGAAGAAGACAAGGACCTGGAGGCAGTCATGCTTTCCAAAGGTTTTAGCTTGAACTGGTCCTGAGGTTAACATTACCTCTGCTGGTCTGTGTTGTCCAGTTGGCCTACCCTGAGTTTGCCAGAATTACATGGATAGGAAGATGTTGAAGGGGAAACCTCTGACAGGTCCAACAGCATGCAGGGATTTGGTTTGAAGCACTCAGAAGCCTTTTGATAAATGTGTTGGTTCCAGAAGCTTAAGTTTTACATGTCTGCAAGCCAAGTTGAAGAAATGAGTTGAGACTGTGGAGTCTCCTTGAGGTCCTGAACGATGGACCATATTTTGTGTGTGGTAGGAGGGAGGGGGGAATAATCCATGTGTGGGGAAGGAGGTTAAGGGAAGAAGTACCCTTAACTACATTGGATTTAAGGCAGTCCATTCCTTTCCCATTTTTACTACACCAGTTCTAAGAAAAGGGAGGGAAGTGGCAACCTTTCCTGAAAAACCACAGCAGCCTGTAGCAGTGGAGTCAGCTGTCCAAGAGAGCTCCAGAAGCCCAGGGCAACACCTTCTTTGCTTTAGTCTTCCTCCCCACCAAAGAAACCTGCAGTTGACCCTTATGCATGGATATGAAGAAATACAAGACAGAAGATACTGCTATGTGTGATGGAACTCTCTGCCTCTTGGTTTTTGGAGAGAAGTGGGCATCAGTGGACTCTTTCCCTACCTTAGCCTCCTAAATCTTCTTGTGGGGAACAAGGGGAGCAGAAGAGAGAGGGAAGATGCCCACCTGCTTTGCTACACACTGGAGAGGCAGCTACTGCTGGCCTTAGTCTTCATGGCCACAGCTCAGAGGCTGGTGGGCTTCCTTGTTCTGTTTTTATTGTGACTGTTTTGACACTGGAAAATACTGCTGTGGGACAGTGGTAAGTGTGTGCTGGGGCAGGGGTGTTCCCAGGCAGCATTCCCTGGTTATTAGGCCCCCTAAAAGGGAGAAGCCCTTAAGTGACCGAACCACCATTAAGACTTTTCAGTGTTTTTTTTTTTTTCTCTGTATTTTGTTTTTGCACATTGGAAACAAAGCTTAAGACCTGCCTGGGCCCTCAGTCACTTTGACCCTTTTATGTCAATTAACTTATTTTTTTAATACTTGAAAGAAGATTCATTTTTGTATCTTTTAGGAAAAAAATGGACGAGTGATGGGTGTGTGTGCCTGCTGCATCCTACAACTTCCACTTCAAAATTACTGGATGTTGTTACCTGTGGCTATTTATTAGTGTTCTTAATAATAATTTGATTGTTACACATATTTGATTGTGGAGGGAGTGTTTTAACTCTGTTAGAGAAAGACACTACTGCGGATTGGTCCCTGCTTCACAGCAAGGGCAGCCTTTATGTACCCATGGATGCATCCTGCCCTAGGAGTTTTCATCTATGAAAAAATCCTGTGCACTCATGGAGTTTAAGAATCTATTCGTGTTCTTAGCACCCTTTTCTTCCACATCCCACATTCTCTCTTTTGGACTAACAAACCTATATTTATTTAAATTTTACATTTTTATAACAAGAAAGCCAAAACTGTGAGGTAGAAATATCCCATATGTCTCTTCCTCACTGAAAGGGGGGATCCTCACAGTCCTGATACAGTTTGAGAGATTTCCATGAAAACAAAACCAGCACATTTCCTGCTGCATCTATTGGAAGAAGCTCCTTTTGGCCCAGTTAGTGAATCTGCTGCTTTTCAGCCAGGAGGGTCCTGACTGTAACCACACAATGACCGATGAGCAGGATGTGCACTGAGCAGCTCAGCCCCCCTCCCTGTGGGACAGACTCCCCGGGCAAGCAGTGTCCTTTACCTATCCTGCAGAGCTGAAACAGCACCGTGCACTGGGGAGGTGTCCCATCCTTCACACGATGTGTCCAGAGGGTTTCCCTCCTTGGGATGCTGACTGTGTTCTTTTTCTGTTCAAGAAGTACCACAGCTGCTTTCTGAAGTCTCTGAGAACGTGTCCCATTCCCAAGCACATTTGTACAGCCTACTGACCCTTCCAGCTGGAATTGACACTGCCAGTGCGAGGCACCCCAGCAGGGCTAAGCATCCTTCAGTCTTTTGCCCTGGCACAGAAGTTTGCATGGTTTCTTGCTGTTGGCTCTCTACCTCCTTCAGAGGGGTCTCCTGTAAGCCAAGGTCTATGATTTTAATTCACCTCTGACCTGGGAGAATGCCCCAGGCTGAGGGAGAATGGGTAGGAGTGTCCATGGGGACTCTGAGCAGTGCTGGTTGCTAACTGTGGAAACCTGTATTTTCCACCCAGAGTGTTCTCCCTTTATTCCACCTAAGGCATTACAAATTAAATCCAGATACTCGTGAAACCAAGCAGACAGGCAGCTGCAGTGCTACTTCATAACTGTGTGTGTTTAGCAAGTGGCACCTGCCATTCCAGCATCCCAGAGCATTGGCCTTACCAGCAGGATGTCTAACAAACAGAATTCCCTCCCGTTTGCTGGTGCAGGGCCTGCTGCCCAAGTGAGACTGGCAATGGTAGTTTACAGTCTGCATTTGAGGGGCCACTGGAAGCTGGAGTGCAGGAAGAGGGAAGATGGAAGGTTTACTGTAAATTGTCTTGTGCAGAGAATTGGCCTCAGTCCATTTTATAGTGCACTGGGTATATGGACCACGTCTAACTTGTAACAGGAGGTCATTGAGTGTGAGCTGTAGAATTAAAAAAAGCCCCGAAGAAGAAACAGCAGATGGTTTCTTTTCCCTTTCATCCTGAGGGACATTAGCCAGATCTTTGCAATGCGGAAGAGTGAGATCACTTCAGGATGCAATACCTTATTGCACAGAAAACCCACATATTCTAACCCTAAACTCTTTGGGTTGTGCTGAAGGCCTCCAGCAGCAAGAATGAAAACAGAGAGCTAACATCGCACACACAAATTGATTAAAATTCACAAAAGGGAATGTTAAAAGGCCTTTTTATATCAAAATGGTTGTAAAAGGCACAACTTGTTATTTGCTGTTCAGTTGCACTTTAAGAATATGACTTGCATATCAGATAGTGGGTTTTTTTACTCTCTGAATCTTTTTAATTCAAATTTTGTATTTTTAAAGCTGAAGAAGGTTCTTGTGAGCACAAGATTCCTTATTTGTATCCGAATCCGAGCAGGATGTTGTAGCTCTTTGCGCTGCCCACAGCGCACACTCAGCCACGTGTATTCAATGACGTGTGTCCATTTCACGTGTGAGGAGAGCCAAGGGACCCTCAGCTCCCCAGACGTGGGCACACAAGGGTGGCTGTCCCCAGGTGACACGGTCCTGACCCGGGGCTGGCCGTGCTTCATCCCGGCAGCAGGTGGGAAGAGAGCCGAGCTTGGAACCTGAGCCGTGCTGGTTCTGAAATGGGCACACTGGGGCAAGCCCTTCAGCCCCCTACGGGGAAGGGAGGGGAACACCAGCTCCTGGGACGAAACACCCAGGAGGTCAATGGAGATGGGGGAGTGAGGACTGCCAGAACAACTAATCTGCTGTTTTCACAGTACCAAATTTTTAACTGTTCTTTTCTTTTTAACTATATTCTCATTAAAAGTCACAACTGGCTGTAAAATTCCGAGCTTCAGAGAACTAATGTGTGGGGAGGTGACAAGACATTTCAGCTCCAACTTTCAGACATATTCCTTCTTTCAGTTAATCAATACCCCCTGGTCTCACTAGGGCATGTTATAAACTGCATTGCTGAACATATTTTAGAGCAAACCGCAAGTTTTAAAAGTCTGTCCTTCTCTCTGTCTCTGCATTTTCTGTAAATATTTGTTTGTATGTAAAGGCACCAGTGGATCCTTGGGCTACCCCCATGGTCAAGAATCTGAGTTTTGTGCAATGCCTAGGCCTCTGTTAGAACACGGTGCTTGCGTAGAGCTAGTCACCACATTTGTGTGCACTCTGGTGGGTTTTAATATTTTTATACATCCTAATCCTGAACGTTATGAAGTATTCCAAGTGGTCTAGACAGCATGATCTAGAGCAGCCGGCAGTTCCCTTTTGTGAGCAGCTACACCTTGTTTGGTTAACATTCTTCTGAAATGAGTTTTCCATTAAGTGTTTACACCACACACCGGTGGATTGAGAGAGGTGTTGTCGCATTGTAAAATCTCCCATGTGCAAACTGAAAAGCTGCAATGGGAATTTCAGTTGTCACTGTCTGCAAGGAAGAGAGCTCTAAAGCATACTAAAAACCAGACTGTATATAATTCACAGAGAAAGAGATCGCTGGCTGTTGACCTTTGCAAAGTAACAGAGATGGAAAGCTTTCCAAAAGTTCCTGCTTTTGGATTGTCCAAGCCTGCTGCCCTGCCTGTACATGCCTGCTTGGCAGGTACTAGGCAGGGTAGCAGGCAGATGAGGATGTGACTGAAAGCAGGTGTGAAGGGGAGGATGCCATGTTCTGATGGCATTGCAGTAATTTCAATGCTCTGTATCTGTGGGTGCATGCGTGTGTGTGTGAAGTCTAATCCAGGCAAAGGGAGTTGCTTTGGCATCTGCCCTTTTGTATGAACGTGAACTCTGATATTCAGATTGTTCAAGGCGCTTACGGTTGGCATGTATGGAGCGTTAACAGAAAAGTGAATACCCTACCTGTACAAAACCAACTCTGTTCCAGCCTGTTTTCTTCTATTTGGTTGTGTTTTATCATTTGTTTTCATGCACACTTGCTTCATTGGTGTTGAGATTTTAGCACCTCAGATGGCCAACTGAACTAAAAAAAAAAATAAAGTCATTAATTATTTTTTCTTTTTTGCTGGTGGCGATATCGTTTCTTTCCTCTGATGTCACTGCTTTGGTTGATGATTGATAAGGACCTGAGAGGAGGTGATCTAGAGATAAATCTGGGTGTTAAAAGTGCCTGCCTTCAATTACTCTTTTGCTGACTCACTCTCAGCCACTCTGGCAATGTGTTTCATTTTCCCAGCCGGGAAAATCCCAAACAGTGTGTTTCATTTTCCTGCCACTCCACCATTCTTAAAAAAAACAAAGGATAAACCCTGGTGTTCCTATGGTGGTGTGGTAAAAGGAAACCTATTACTGCAGCGGGAGGATGACACGCCTTGGATTTCCCCTTGCCTGCAGGCTGTGCTGCAGGTGGCAGGAGTGACAGCTCTCATTTGTGCAGCTCAGCGGGGCAGCAGCTCACTGAGTACGTTTCAAACCTTATAATTCTTCCTGTTCTTTTGGTCTCTTGCTCTCCAGCATAGTAATGGGAATAAAAAATAGTAGTGGAGAAAGCTGTGTTTACCCAGGAATGGGGGATCTTGTGCTGTCAGCCAGTCCATGAGGATTTCTCACTTGATGCCAGAAGAAAAATGAAATGTCTAGAAAGTGACTGCTGGACTCTGGAACACAGGAGGTTGACTTGCATCCATAGTTTCCAACACTTTATCATGGCTTTTTAAAGTTATATTGCAAATTTGTTAGTTCTCAATCCCCATTAGGAACAAAATAGACATTCTGCTGTTTTACAAACTGTGGATGGAACAACAGGTCTAGGAAGAGCTTTATCTGTTGCTAGCTTGGGCAAAACCTACGCCAGCCCTTCAAGATGAGTGCTTCTGCACAGATTAGCTCTGAAGTTGCACCAGGAAAGACCCTGTAACAAGTAAACCCCACCCCAGGAGCTCAGCCTGGTGGCAGCTGCTGCTTTCTTTTTCCCTCGATAATGAAAGTAGCCTCCAGAAGCCTCTGACCCTTCCACAAGTGGCGTTGCATGCCCAGGAAGCTGCCTAACCCACCCTGCGTGTTCCCCTTGGCACAGAACCACAACCCCCCAGTGCAGAGGTGAGGAAATTACCGAGGTGGGAGGGCAAATGTTCCCTCAGGAGCACAGGAGGAAGGTTGTCAGTGGGTTCATCAGGAAGTGTGCAGAGCCTCTTTCTGGCAGCAGCAGATATATTTTATCTTATACAGCCCTCCTGTATAAGCTACAGGAGCTTGTATAAGCTTGTAAAAGCTACTCGGCCTGGCTAAAGACAATGAATGTAACTTGTCAGGAAAAATAACTAAGGGAAAGTCATGCCTCCAACCCCCTGCCTTTCTGGCTTTCCTCATGTTTTTATGAGTTTTTTTTTTGAAGAGTCCTCACCATCAGTGCTGTGACAGCAATCAGCAACTGCATTTTTAAGTCACACATATTGGAGAATGAATACCTAATCCTGTAAGGATTCTACCTGGCCACACATCTCTTAAAAACTCCAGCAGGTTCTGAGTGTATCTTCCTGCTTTAAATCCTAAGCGTCAGCAGCAATGGAGCAGTTAGCAGAAAAATGACCCTGTAGGGGGTGAAAGCAACAGTGCTGGCATGTGGCTGCATCTCCTCCTAGAGCCACAGGGAAAAAGGGGCCTCATGCTTCATTTTATAGATATTACTTGAGGGATATGATGAAGAGTTGCTGCCTTCCTTAGCCTGCATCTTTTTACAAGCACTCAAAATAAGGAACAAAAAAACCCCACTCTGCTCCAGAAACCAGCTCTGGAAAAAGTGCTGTTTTGCCTTGGCACCTTGGGAACAGTGTGAATGCCTGTGGATACCAGGAAAGTGGATAAACTAGTATTTCCTAACCTGCTGAGTGTGTGGTGCTTTTCTGCATGTCTCAGGTGCAGAAATCACATGCCTTTCTGTAAGCAAGAGATAACATCTCTTTTTGGTTATTCACGTGTTCTATATAAGTATATAATCCATATTACTCAGATACCAGAAACAAACGGATATAAAAAACCCAACAGTGATTTCTCAAATAAACACATTTTGGGCAGAAGGGAGAGAGGGGGACAGTGCTGCTTGGGGCAGTGCTGACTTTTCAGGACAAACCAGCTTCAGGAAACAAACACTTCTCTTCAGTTCCTTGAAATTTACATATTTGTGTGTCATTTTTTTCTTCCCAACACTATTCCCACTGGGAAACCAACATGACTCAAACATGAATCAGAATTAGCTCTGTTTCTTAGAATCCCAGACTTTAAAAAGCACCCTAAGGTCAGGCACCCCGGCACATTCTGTGGGGCCATCCAAAGCCTGAGCGTGGCACTGGCACTGTGACTGGGCACGTTAGGAAGGAAAATGTGTCAGGAAGGACACCTGTACTGAATGCCAGGTAAGCATTGCTCTAAACAGAGCTACATTGAAGTGTAGGGCTGTATTAAATAGTAATTTGTTGAAGTGAGACTGTATTACTAGACTTGAAAGGAGGTTACAGCAAGGTGGGGGCTCTCCTGTTCCCTCAGGCAGCAAGTGACAGAATGAGAGCACAAAGTTTTAAACTGCACCAGGGGAGGTTCGGGTTGGACATGGGGAATAATTTCTTCACAGGAAGGTGATTAGATTGGAGTGGGCTGCCCAGGGAGCTGGCACTGTCCCTGCAGGTGTTTAAGAAATACTGCATGTGGCACTCAGTGCCATATTGGCAAGGCGGTGTCTGGTCACAAGTTGGAGCCGATGACCTCAGAGGTCTTTTCCAACCTAATTAGTTCTGTGGCTCTGTGATTTTAAGCCCATGAAACGATCTTAAACGAAAATCTGCATTTATATGGCGGGGAGAGCAGTGGCTGTAGATGGCGTATGAGGAGCCTTTGGCCAAGCAGCACGAGGTCGGGACCCATCAGAACTCCAGAACTGTGGCGGAGCGCGGATCGGGCGCTTCTCGGCCCCAGACCCTTCGCGGCCCTCACGCCCTCAGCCCCGCGGCAGTTGGGCCGGGCCCTCAGCGGGCGCGTGCCGCGCGCCTTCCCGCCCGCCTTCCCGGGGCGGGGCCGGGCCGGGCCCTCAGCGGGCGCTCAAATATCGGGAGCGGCGCGCACAGCCCGGCGGCCGCGCTTCGGGTCCCGGTGAGTGTTCCATGTGGCTCCCTAGCCGCGGGAGCGGTTCGGCGGCGGCACCGCGTCGGGCGGGAAGCTCGCAGGGTGGGCATGGGCGGCGTCCCGGCCGCGCTCCGGGACTCGGACTCGGCGCTGCGCGGCCCCGCCCGGGAAGCGCCGGTGGCCGTGGCGGGCTCGGGGCGAGTGTCGGGCCCGCTGGCTCCTGGGCCGCGGGGCATCCGCGCCGGGGCCGGAGGTGCTGGCTGCAGCTCACAGCCCCCCAAACCTGGGGGATGAAGTGACCCTGCAGGGCTCCGTGTGCGCGTTCTGCTTTTTCTTCTGGCTGCTGGACACTCCTCTGCCTCCCGGCCGCTCTCCCGGTTCCTTTCTGCCCGCGGAATCCGGCCTTGCGTTTCATCGGTGCGGTTGTTGCTTCCTTTGCTCCGTTTCCTGCTCGCTCGCTGCCTCTGTCCCGCTCGCCCCTCCTCGCCCCCCCGCTCTGCCATCGACCCCGGCCCCTCCGCTGCTTCCCCCGGCGGGGTCCGGCCGCTCCGCGCCTCCCCTCGTCCCTGCTTCTGTGGCGGACCGGCTTCCCTCCCGCTCGGGCGGCATTTACTAAAACCCCACGAAGTTCTCTTTTCCTTTGGACTGCGTGGTGAATTGTAGCATCTCGCCCTCAGTTTCTGGTGAGAGTTGTCAGACGCGAGCGGTATTGGCCGGGCAATGCAAAGAGTTAATCCTGTGGCGGCGACCCCTCAGCCTTCCCGCAGCCGAGGGATGTGGGAGTGGCAGCTCCAGCAAGAAGGCAAGGCAAGGATTTCTAATAATAGTGCTAACCTGTTTAGGAAGAGCAGGTGACTTGTACGGATGAGTCAGTTCAGCTATTCAGCAGAGCTTTTCTCTCTGCTCCTTGCCTTCCCCAGAGGTGTGGGTGTCTGGCTGCCTGTGGAGGTGGCGAGCGCCTTTGGCTGGCCCTTTGTTTGCCGTGAGCGGCGCTGGCGTTCCCGGTGACACACGGGTGTGTTGGTGGGTTCGGGGCGAGTGAAGGCTGGAGCAGGAGACTGCGCAGTGTGTGTTAAGTGGAAGGGACGGAGTGAGCAGGTTTCCTTCCTTAGAAGTGTATTTCTGTAAGCTACACGCTCTGGTGATGGTCTCTGTACCTTGGAGTGACACTGGCTCTGAAACTGCTGGGTTTGGCGAAGGGTGGATGTTCTTCTCTCTTTTAAATGATAATATTTTGTAGCTTTAATAATAATAAAAATAATAATTAAAAAAAGAAGGCATAGTGCCTCAGAGTAATTTAAATCACTAAAGTTTTCATTCAGGAAGTCAGTGTTAATTTCAGAAACGGTGAACTTTTCTTTGTCTCTTGGAGTATCTGGGCCATAATCTTGTCATGGGATACTTGTTATCTGTTCAAACGGTTAAAGTGTTTGGTGGGGGAAAGAGCAAAGTGGTTCCCCGACAGGAAATTGTTTTTCAAGTTTTTGTTTTGGTTTGTTTTTTTGGTAAAGGACTTTTTGCAAAAGTCCACCTGTGGGGAAGAGTGGTTTTTGTTCTGTTATAACTTCTTGTCACTAATCAGACTGAAACTGTTTTCACCTGCCTGTGGAAGCATAACATCTTGAAAGGTGTTATTTAAAAAGAAGGGGTTTTCTGTGTGGGTGGTTTTTTTTCCTCTCCTTTGCAACCTCTTTACATGACTTTAGTGCTGTTCGGTGTCTTTAGGATAACTTTGCAACACCCATTTGTGGAGATCTCTTCTGTGCCACTGGTGTTACACAAAAACACTGGGAGAATGCATTGTATAAAAAGTAGAATTCTAGTACCCTAGATTTCTGCAACCTGTTTCTTCCCATTTTCTTGTCTTCCTTTCTAGATCTCTTGTCTTTCATTAGAGGGAACTGGCAGGGCTTAGGGACCTGCTGAGGTGAAACACTTTGTTTTGCATGTGCAGAGTGTAACAGGTGATTGTAAACCTGTGGATAGGCTGCCCTGTACCAAGAAAGGCTGGTGTGACAAACCTCCCCTTCTGATTTGTCAGCACCTTCTTGTTTGCATCTGGTGACGTTTGCTGAATTTAAGAAGAAAAAATGTGACAGATTTTTGGTTAGGTGGTTTTGTTGGGTTCCTGCCCTCCCAGTTTCTTGAAACCAGATTAGGCCAGCTGAGGCTGTGAGTTCAGCTCAGTTTCTCACTGTGCACAGGCAGCAGAACAGTGTACAGCACTCCACCAGGGCTGCCTGTGCAAACCTGGATTTCTGTTAGATTCTAAACCAGTAAGAACTGTGATAATATAATTAGGGAATTATATGGAGGGTGTGTGTATTCACTGAACGCTCTCACCCGAGGTCATTTATGCCATGTTTCTCTATATTGTGTTTTTCCTCTGCAACAGGATGACAGGAGTCATCCATACTCTGCAGGAGCCTGAGGAGCTGACAGATCAAACAGGGTTGGCTTTTTTTCTGTAATAGAATGAAAATGTTTAGAGTGGGAGCAGGCAGACACATAAATCTAGTGACTGTCACCTTTGGAGACCTTCCTGGGGCTTGGAAGTCATGGGAGGGGGGAGGAGGGACTGTCTCTAATAACTGAACAGGTTTTGTGCCTGGTGCAAGGAGTGCTGGTGGGACTGTGGAGGAACAGCCTTGAGATGTTGGTTCCTTGATAAGGCAGCTCCTTTGGCCTCTGGGTATGAACTCCCCAGCAGGAAAGAGCCAGCCTGGTCTGCGGTTTCTCTGCTGAGGGGAATTGTGTGCAGATGGGCAGGTTTCATTTTCTCTGCTTAGCAGTTCCTAGATGAGTGAAAGAGCACAATTTACTATCAATTTTGGGTTGGTTTTTTGGTTGTTTTTTTCTCAAGGAACTGCCTTCTCCTTTTTTCTTGGCATGCTATGGCTTTTTGTCTGTGCCAGATTACAGAGTTTTGGGGGTTGGAATTACCTGCACATCTGTGTGCCGTGCACAGCCAAGTATGTGAAAGTATTTCTGATTAGTGAGTGGAGCTCATGGCTTAGCCAAACATGCAAAACTCTTGGCAGTCTGAGCCCCTTTTGGTTTTGGATGGCTTTGCTTGGGGTTGGAAGAGGTTGCAGGGCGCTGAGTTTAGCTTTAACTAAAGCTTATCAGTTATGATTATGGTATGTGCATGGGGGGTCCCTTCCTCAGGTATTTTACAAGTCTGATTTTTTTGACCCAGACAAGATAAGAAGGATATAGTAAAGGAGGGGTAAAATATAGAAGGAGATGCTGAGTCACACAGTGTCCAGTGTCATTCTTTAGGTTTGGTAGCAATCTGTTAAGCTTCTGCCTTGATTTGTACCAGGTGTCTGTAGTGAACCATGTCCTGACATCCCGCTGTTACCTCATCTATACTGGGAAGAGAACAGGACTCTCTGGAGCTGCCAGTGGTGTAGATTAGGCACCTCCTTGCACGTGGATGAGATGGCAGGGATTGCCTCCTGTCTGCATCCTGAAGCAGTTGCTCCATGCAGAGCACAGGGCTGTGTTCATGTCTCTTTCACACCCTTCTTGCAAAGAGCTGCTCCAAGAATCCTTCAGCCCCCCTTGAGTAGCCCCGTGGCTGGGAGCTTTGTTAGCACTGCCTTGGGCTCTTGGTGACTCCTGCTCTGGATCCAGTCTGCTGCTTTCCCTGTGTCCCTGCACCATCATGGGGCTGCTTGGCACGGGTGGGCTTTGGCTGGACTGCCCTTGCTGGCAAACATGAGGAAGGGGCTGTAGCCCTTCATGCATTGTGGGAATTCTGCTCTTTCTGCCATGAGAGGGCAGTGTCATTGTGGCTCTAAACTCCTCCTACCTCAGTAGCTTGCTCCCCACTTTCCTGTAAACTCTCAGAGCTTTTATTCAGCTTCTCTGAATTACCAGCAGGGGAGTTGGGCTGTGTGTGCAGTCATGGCACACACGGATGTTGCATTCTTGTTTAAATGTCTGCAAACCTTCTCTATTTCCTGATAAAATGCAGTTGCTGTGACCTTTGGCCAGTTTCTAGTGCTTTTACTGCTGTTTATAGAATGGGCAATAGCCAGGTCTCTCAAATATTCTGGACTATTTCCTTCATCTTTAAAGGACCCATATGTTCCTTGGTAAGCGTAGCTTCTGGCTGTTCAGTGTAATGGCTGTAACACCTTTGGGTTGATAGCCGCGTGAAACAAATCCCCTTAGATCAGCAGTTGCTGTATTTTGGCTTTGTAAGCTCTTCCTGTGTTTCAACATCAGCCTATTCCTCCTAAGGTAGAACTGAAAGTGAAATGGTCTTGCTTTGTTTCTTGCACAGTCATTTGTTTTCTCCTAGAAGAACAGATGTTTTCTCACTGTGTGTGTAGACCTACAGCGGAGAGAGCCCATAGGTGTTGAGTGGAAGAAGCAATGTGCTGAGGCATCTCCTGCTTGCCTGGCACTAGGAAATGTGTACTCCTGCAGGCACCTGTTTACAATTTTCCTGTCACAGTTCCCAAATGGCTCCTGCAGCGTTTCTTTGAGAATGAGTGTTTTCTTAGCTCTGTATCATTGAGAAAGGTGTTTAAAAGAGATGATGCTTTCTTTTATGCTCACGGTGTATGAGCTGCTGCTGTCAAACAGCTTTGATCACAGTATGAATGCTGCTTGGAGTTACTGTTATTTTTGGCTGCCTGGTTTGATGCACAACTTTCTTTTTAAGATTCTTGAGGGTTTCTGGGCTCCTGTCATAAGAGATTCCTTCAAGATTATTGTGATTACTTTTTAAAAAGTATTTTTGTTCTGGCTTCATCAGTTTAACTGTCATGGTGGGCATGGAGGTTGCAGTGCAGCACAGTGGGAGAAGGGAATCAAAGGATCTGTGCCAGATTTTCCTTCTGGGGATCATCTCTGGCTGTCTGTGCTGGTGCACAGTTGTTTGATAAAACTGAGGCATGTAAGAGGCATTTACATCTCTGATACACTTGATGTTTAGGAGGAGGAGAGCCTGTGGAAAATTCATTTTCATATTCTGGGAAAGATGTCAAATATTGGCGCACAGGGTTGTGGATGCTGTCAGAGCACATGAGTGTGCAGCTGTGAAGATTTGTCTTTGTACTACTTTCTTAGAAATGCTTTGGGTGTTTTTATGATGAATGTTCAGAGCCTGAGAGGGTGAGCAGGCTCCACTGAAGTAATTCTGGGGAATACCAGCTCTGAGAATTCCCTTGACAGTAAATTGTCCAGTGCGCTGAATCGTTGCTTAGCAGCTCCATGAGTGCAATCCTGGCTGTTGCATCAGCACACTTGTTTTAGCTAAGCAGGGAGCTCCTGAAGTGCTGAAATGTTATTCTGATGTAATTTCTGATGGGTCACTCTGATCCAGTATTTAAACTTCACACTCAAGCATCTTTACAGCTTCTGTTTATTCCAGAAAGCAGTGCAGATAATTCTGGTGCTTACCGGTCTAGAAAGGCAGTTCTTGCCTACTCATATGGCCTGAAAGGCAGAGGGAATGCTACTGTTAGGGGCCACCTGTGTCCATAAAGCTGTCTTTTTGAATTCTTTTTTTAATTACTTCTGACCAGTTTCTTGCTTTGCTTATCTAACTTGCCAGTCAAGCAAAGGAAAGACAGATTTACATTTCTCTTTACTGCTGGTATCAGCAGTGAAATGCATCTAAGTTCCAAAATGATATGGCATTCCTGATTTTCTGACTGATGGCTGCTCTGTGCTCATGCTGGCACTGAACAGTAGTACATGTATTAAAACTAATTGTTTAGTCCTGTAGGTGGCATGGCAGTTCTTGTGTCCAGTCCCACTTTCTGAGATCCTGTGGCTGGCAGAGCCTGTCCTAGTGGCACCTGCAACTCTCGGAGCACTGTTGCCAGGTGCTGAGGCTGTGTCTGCTGCAGGAGCTGGGCACTCTTTCACTGCTCCAGAGTAAAAGCAGCTTTGCCAGAGTGCAAGGGTGCAGTGCCCATGGCCCAGCTGGGGCATGCTCTAAATCCAGGAGCAATTCTTGCATTTCTCTAGTTGGACACCATCGCTTGCACGTCACCAGTGATGGCTGGAGTTTGTCCCAGTACTGCCTGCTCTCAGTCTGTTTGTCCTTCCTTGATAATGTCAAAACGCTGGAACTGTGATTCCTCTGTGCTTTCTGCTTTGCCATCATTTCTAAGAGGCAAACATAAGAGCTGCTTGCAGAGGCACTGTGCCATTAGAGCAGGGGTCTGTTGCAGTTGCTGGGCCGCAATAGTTACATTTTGAACGGGAAGCCAGCGCCGTAAAGAGCAGCAGGCTTGTGTGATAGTGGTGATGGTGCTTTTTCATCAGGGTTTGCTCCGCTCCCTCCAGCCAGGTCCCAAGGAAAGATAGAAGTATTTCCCTAACCTTACCGAGGAGGTGAAGTGCAGGAGGAGCTTACCAGGCTGGAGTTCCTTTGCTCAGCAGCAGAGGGGAGAAACAGCCCAGTGCCGGATCCAAGAATCTGCCTGCACTCTGATAGCCAAGATCCAAGTCCTGCCCTTGCCTCTTAGACTTGGCTATGCCCAAAACATGTGGAAATTCTGTTTGGGTCCAGCTGTAGTTAGCTGAATTCAAATTCCAGCTGCAGGCTTCCTGCTGACTCAGTTTAAGCTCAGCTGTGTCTGTAGGCTGGCTGCTGAAGAATGAAAATGTTGTCATGCTGCCTCTGTCAGTGATCCAATACAGAAACCACACTGATGGAAAGTTCCTGCCTACCTGGTTTTTAAAGAGCGTTGGTAATATGGCAGTGCTCCTTCTTACGCATTCATGTGCTGCGTGGGGCTGGTCACCAGAGGTTTTTGAGCCAAATGAGAAGGGTGATTGATGAGGGATTTGGGTGTTTTTCTTCCTAAGAAGTCAAAGTACTGTCCTGATAACTGGAAGATTGCTGCAATTCACGTCATTGTGAAAAGACAAAAGATCTTCAGAAACTTACATAAATTTCTATCAAAAAAACCTACTGAGAGCTTCTTTTTAGAGTTGTCTCTAATAAAGTTTTTCTTCCAAAGAAGAAGATAAACCCCCTTTAAACAAAGAGTGCAATGCATTTTTAAGCCAAAATAGACAGCTGAGAATGCTTGGTATCCAGACTGAGATGATAATTCTGTGCTAAAGCAGCATAAAGAAGCAAAAGTAAAAATGCTCATGATTCCTGAGTAATGGGGCATTCCTCCCAAAAGCCAAGCAAATAAACGGCAAGTGACTGGGGGAGGAGGTGTGTCCTGCTCTGGGCTACTGAGCTACTGCTATCTCCAAGAATGCACCTCATGGTTTGTCAGTTTACCACTTCCAAAACAAGCTCTTGATGTTGCATCCTCCCTCAGAGCCCAAAGGGTGGAAAATACCCTTGGTTTCGAAGCAGTGTTCCCTGTGGCAGGGGAAGTCCTGACACTCTCCAAGCCAGTGGCTTTGGTGTTAACCAGATGTACCAAACCATGCTTTAGTTTCACAGCTCTGTGAGTGTGTGTGCATCCACACATGGCCAGAGGGCCTTGTTGAGCCCATCCTTCAGCTGGCTTACACGTTGCAGTGTCTCTGTCCTCCCACCACACTGCTTCTCTTTCCAGAGCCTAGAAGCAAATTCTGCTTTAGGGATGAGGCAAAATCTTGGGGTGTTCTGAACACTGGTACAGGCTGGCAAATCCTTTGCAGGGTAAGGAGTGATGGGGACAGGTTTCCTGTGGTGATGATAACATCCTATTTACTCAGCACTGTTGGTTTGGCACACCAACAAGGTACCTTCCCTGGGCTGTTTAGTTCCTGTTGGCTTTATGGGCTAGAAGTGGAGCATTGCTTTTGGTGACTTTGGGCTCTGTGATGTGGTATTTGCTTACACTCTCCTGACCTGAAGTGCTGCAGACAACAGTAGCACAGCTCAGAATATCCTCAAGTAGGGAACTTCCTAAGTCTGTGGTGCTGTTTCTCTTTCTTTATTTTCCAGTAGTGACTGGATATTTAAAGTAGTTGTGCCTGTGGCAAGTTCTCATGAGGACAGTAGAATTGAGTGGTTATGGTTTGATATATGGATTTAAAATGTCAGGACATACCAAATGCTTGCTTTCTCTGCCTGTAAAATGATGGCCTGGCTCTGTAGCTCAGCAGTGAAATATCTGCCTACAGGACAGGGAAGTGCCACCAGGCCCTGGAAGGCAGAAATAGTCACTGTTTTACCTCTCTCAATAATGATGTCATCCTGTCTGCCACACCTGAAGTTCTTACCTTTCAGCTGCCACGCAGGGAAAGCAATCCTCAGATTGGAAGTTTTTGACTTTGCAGTGACTGATGCTTCATTGTGGTTTCTGCTCTGGAGATTTTAATTGCTCCTAACTCAAATGTGAGACATAAACATCTTGACAGCTCACACAATAGGTCCATTGACCCATAGTCCAGACACTGTATTAAAGGAGTCAGTCTTTGCAGGCCTGTGCCTTCCCTGCTGAAAACAGTGTTTTCCTGACCAGACATGTCTGCTGGAGCTGAAATAGTAACTCCAGACTGAGCTGTGAGGGGAGGTGAGGAATCTGAGGGGAAGTGATGCTAAGCAGAGGCACTGTTTGTGGGGTGGCTGCTTTTCTGAGCTGTCTTGAAGATGTAGCACAAGTGTGGAGATGAAAACTGATTTGTAGGGTGACTTAGCACTGCTGCAGGGATTTTGGGACCTGCTGCTGTTACGGCAGCCATGAGAGCTGTGGGGAGTTCCCCCAGCAGGTAACCATGGTGTTACACAGTGCATGAGGCTTTTCCTTTGGAATACCCCTCACTGCTTGATGTGGGAGAGAGGCATGGAGTGCCAATTGTCTTGCAGTCCCTGCTTCTCCCTCTTTTCCACCCTGCAAACTTGCAGTGCCGTCTCTCCTTAAGACCTGGAGGGTTCTGGCCCTGCCTGCTCTTGCCTCTAGTGATGCCACCCCTCATTGCTGGGTTGCAGATGGGAAAAGCTCCTGTGGTGAGTTCCTTGTGAGATTTAAAGGATTGTGTAACTTGGGAATGAGAGGGAGAAACAGAAGATGGGACACCAGACCTGAAGGAGCTGTGTGGCTGGAGAGCAGTCAGTCCCGTCCCTCAGGGTGTGCTCAGCCCCATCTAAGGAGCTCTGGAGGAAGCATCCACAGAGTTCAGTTGTGAAAAATCCCAGAATTCACGTGAGAAAACTGCTGTGTGTGGGTGGAATGAGGTCTTTCCTACTGCACTGACAGGCTGCTGGTGGATGTGCTTCTCCAACTGGAATTGTTTTCTTGCCATAAGCCTCTCCCACAGTCCTGCATCCCATGCAATGTTGAGTTGGAATGAACATGCCCTACTTTGTTTCTGTAGAACTGATTTAAGTGGTTAAAGTACCCCCTTCATTTTTTTGTCTAAGAAAGAGAGAAAGAACAGGTTGTAGTCTAAAAAGCTGGTTGTAGTCTTATGTGTTGAACACTTCAAGGCATTTAGTGATTTCTCAGAAGCAGCTCATTTCTCACAAAGAAATATGAGCTTCTTACAAAGTTCATTTGTCTAATGAGTGAATTGAAGTAAAAAATGAACAATGTATTAAAATTAGTTGATGTTTCAATTAAAATATCATATTCTGTAGAAATTCATTCCAGGATTTCAGCAGTCCTAAAGCAGCCTTAGCAAATGTTCTAGTTTGACTCTGAATCTGAGTGCAGATGGTGTTTGTACCCTTTATCAGTCTTTTCTCCTTCTCCAACTAAAGATTCTTTTTACCCAATATAAGGTAACCTCTCTCCCTCCACCATAAACAGTCTCAATCTGAGACTAAAACTAATAGGATTCCAAAGTCTTAATGATTAAAAAATTGGGGTGGTATCAGCATGATTACATTTGACTTTTTTGGGGGTTTTTTTGAGATCCCATTAAGGAATTTGACTTCTCGGCAGGAACTTCATGAGTCCTGAAGCCCTTTGCATTGATTTGCAAAGTAGTTATGCAAAACTTGAGGTTCCTGTAATTACTAGTTAACTAAAATAAAAAATAATTAGCCCTGTATTGTAGAAGTAGGAAGCCATTTTGGGGTGGAGAGAAATCCTTTTTCCTCTTCTCTGGTGTGTTTTTGACCACCCAAGCAGAACTTTCTAGCTGAGGGCAGGTATTGCCTTCAGGGTCATTCACTGCATGGGTGGCCAATCTTTGGTTTAGGAAATTCAGTTTGTGAAGTTGTGTTCAGGCTCCCTTGTCTTCATTTTTTGCCATATTAGTACTTTGGAGTGTGGTGGAACTTTTCATTGTTCTATTTGTGTGTTTGTTTTATCTGTGCTCATGTGCAGGAGTAGACAAAATTGCTATTTGTAGCTATGGTGGGTGACTTTTTTAATGTCTCTATTTTTGTGGACTTGGCCTGAGGAGTGTCTGTATCTACACAGAGCTAATTTGATCCCTGGGGGAAGGGAAGAACCCACATGTGTTGTAGGTCTCTTCTCCCTGCACAGCCACTGACATCTGCAGGTGCAGCAGGCACCTGGCTGGGCTGGAGCAGTCTGTGCCTCTTCATTTAAAGCAGAGAGTGGGAAAATTGCATTGAAAAGGAATGTTATCTCTAAAATCAGAATATGTGCAAACCTTTACCTATCCTATAGAAATATTGCTTGTGTGGACAGCTCCTGAGTGGTTTGCACAAAGCCAAAGTCCTGCCACAGACTTGATTCTAAATCCCCACTTTCCTCTTAATCTCAGTGTTCTGAGTTCTCAAACCTGACTTAACATCTGTGTCTCTTCCAGCAAAGTCAAGCCCAGAAGAGGAGTCCCCCTGACCTGTTTCAGAGCCCTTTCAAATCCCAAAGAACAGGATAGAGGACTGTCCCCAGCCAGAACACTCCTTAGGGTAGAGGTGAGTAGCAGCAATAGGGATTTGAATGGAACAGAGGAAAATGCAAATCAGCAAGGGATAAGCCTGTGTTGTAGCTGTCAGTCGGACATAATTTCATTAAAAGAAGAGCTCATGGTGAAGAGGCTTCCTGTGGGCTGCTGTGTGTTTCGGGCATATTGCAGATTGTATTTTGGTCTTGGACTTCTGGGAGCCTTTGAGAAGTTGGGAGATTCATGGTCTCTTAAAATATGACTGTGGTTTGCTTCAGAGTTTGAATTTCTTTCTGCTTTCACTTCCCTCTTTTCTAACATGCTTAGTTATTTAAAACACAGATGTCAGGGATTGTTGTGAAATAGTCATTTATCACTAGCCCAGGTCTTTGATGGGTAGCAGGCTGTTTGTTTGGGTTCCTTAGTGCCTCCAGCCCATTTTTGGTTTAGAAGTGCTTGCATAACAACCAGGTTGTTGCCCTGGGTGAAGAAGGCTTGGTAGGGAGGGAGTGCCCACTTTCAGCCAGGCCCTGCTCATCAGGAGCTGAGCCAGAGTCTTGAGTGTGCAGCTGTGGGACTGTTGTGTCCAAGGCACCAAATGCAAGGTTCTGACCCACCCGTCAGCTGCTCCTGGCAGGATGAGGAGGGAGCACTGTGCTCCTACATCTCCCCTTTGTGAGGGAGAGAGGGAGGCTCCCCTGTGCCCTGTGTGCTCCCTCACTGGGTGCCTCTTCCCTTGGGCTCTGTCCTGCTCTCTCCCTTCCTCCTAGCTAGCCTCCCTGGAGGCTTTGCAGAGTTGCACTCATGTGACTGGAAGCCTCTGTTGGCACTTGATCCAACCTTTCCCATCATGGTGTTTGTTGGGAAGTACTGAAATGAGCTTGAGTATCCATGTGGATCTCTTGCATGGAGGGAGGGGAGAGGCACCCTCAATGCCCTGTGGATGTGCAGCAATGTCAGCTGGGTTTTTCATTTCAGAATATTCTGCTGTGCATGCAGACCTGTCAGCTCACCTGCTCCCAGGAGTTCCTCTCTGATCACCTTGCTCTTCATTGCAGCCTCTGGCTCCATGGAGGGTTGTTCCACCCTTACCCAACAGCAGCTCTTGGCTTTAAAGCCCTGTTTGTAGGTTGTGTGATTCCACTGTCTGGCACAGTCTATGGCAGGAAGGAGATTTGTGCCTCTCATTCACAGGGCCCCTCTCACTGAGACAGTTGTAGTTTTCCTCAGCCCTTTTTCATGGTGTGTGATGGGCATCTCTCTCCAGAAATAGGGATATGCACCACTAAAAGGGACATTTACTATGAGACATGGCCAGAAACATAAGTACAGCTGCAAGATGTGAATTTATGGGAATTTTATTCTTTTCACACTTTTCTTTCTTACTCTTTCACAGGACGAGGATTTCTGGTCTGAAGCAGAGGGTGAAGGGAGCTGCTGTCCCTGAAGCCATTATGGAACAGGTTAGAGTCAAACATGTCTCAAGTCAGCTGTTCACAGTGTGCAGTGGTTCTCTGGTACACTTATCCTGAGATACTTTGAAGGGGATAAGTCTCTGTGTTGGCTGGTGTCCTTCTTGAATTTCCCAGAATTTCTGCAGTGTTCCTGGCACTGCTCTGAATACAAGGAAGTGGATGGAACCAGTTAGGTTGCAAGCTGCTTCTTGCAGCTCTTAGTGTGACACTTCCCCTTGGGACTGCAAGCTGGAGATGTAGCTGTGTAAGAGACTACAATGTTTATTAATAAAGCTACAGACTGCTAAAACTAATAAAGGAATGGGCACAGCCCTGTGATCAGTGCATTGCATTGCTTTTTGTGATGTTAAACACAATTATGATGCTGTTACTTAGCACACTTAAGTCTTACACATTGAACTGTAACTGAAATGTCTGTCATCCTCCCCCAGCCCAGTTGATATTGGGATACAGTTCTAACTTCCTACTCTGCCCTCCCACAAGCCTTTTGAACACAATATGATTGAAAAAAGTACCAGTGACAAACCCAATGAACAGCCCAGCAGGCTGTTGAAGGGGATTGCCACCAGGGGACCTGCACTACTGTCTGTAAACATGCATGCTCAGATCATGGAAGGTGTGCCTTCTGTTCATCTCTGACTGATCATATCCTTTATTTTCCATTTGTTTCCATTTCTGAACCCTGCCGTTTGTTGACTTTGTTCCCCCTTTTGTTTGCCCAGTCAGATATGGTCATGTTGAGGCTTTGCAAGGTTCCACTCCCCAAAATTCCCTTTCAGTTACCAAGTTCATCCTGGTTGCATATTGTCAGCATAACAAACCATTCTTCTTTAACTATTTTTTTTCTCCTTAAATAAAATTAGGCCTAAGTATTTACTTACAGGCATACATCTGCATACCAGAGTAAAGATTTTCTTTCTTACTTTATTTCTGTGCTTATACCACATCCTACTCTCTTACCTGTTTATCTAAAAATTTTTGGAGAGTCTCCTGGTTTTCTGGAGGCCTTAGTTGGTTATGAGGCCTGGTATTCCAGTGGGTCCTCTTTCCCCCATCAGTCTGTCTGCCTCATGGACCTCCTCAACCTAATTAATTTGGGCACTCTGTGCTGCCTTGCTTGAAGGCTGCAGGTTGTATGGTCATGAAGACAGCACGTGCCCATTTACTTGGGGTGAATGTGCCACTGGAGGTGGCACTGATCTGCCATCTCATGTCACTTCTCTTGTGAGCAGCTGCTTGGGTCTCTGTGAGGAGCTAAACAGGTTTTTTATGGAGCTGGTTGAGGTTCCTTTGAAGAGGGAGAAGAAATGTGAACCTTGGGGGTTTTTGCAGCCTTATGCTCTTATCTCTATTTCCCACCTTGTTACTGCTCTGCTCTGATTACATGGAAGTGGGGAGCTCCCGCCGTCTTTATGCACAGCAAGTAGAATGCCCAGTTCCCAAATATAGGGATGAAACCCTTCCAAACACAGGTGTGGATGGGTTTTGCTGAACTCACACCTGTCTCAAAAGAGGAACTTGTACTGGGGCTACTGCCATTGCCACAGCTGGAAAGGTGAGGAGGAGGTGAGCTGGGTTTTCAACACCAGTTTGTAAGAGCAGAGCCTTCTGTTGTTCCCCATGGGACAGTCCTGTGTGGGTCCACATCCAGGAGTCAGTCTGCATTTGCTGAGGCCTTGTGCAGCCCCTGGCTGATGGGTGCCCAGAGGAGGCCACAGAGACGTGTCAGGGTTGGCAAACAGTGCATGCCTGGATGCTCTGAGTGGGACATTTTTAGGCCTGGGCTTAACAGTGATCTCCTTATGTTTCAGATCAATGGACCTCTTCAGATGGAGCATGCATTGCTGTTCAGCTTCCTGGAGGTATCCTCTGACTGTAAGTTCAAAGACCAGCTGCATTCCCTGCAAAGCCAGCAGATCATGTTGTACCAAGGGAGCGATGATGACGAGCTGCAGACCGATGGCAATCGCAGTGGCCACTTCCGGAATGGTGACGTAGGTGAGCAAGCTTTGCTCCATCCCACATGTCTCTCTGAACATGGTGGTTTTCTTTCCACATTTCCTATCTTTGTTTGTATTTATTGTCTGTTTCAGAGGAGTAATGTTTTCTCTATTGAGAAACTTCACTGTGTGGCTGTTGGTCGGGAATTTAACACTTAGTGCTTGGCACTTTCCATGGATTTCTAGAGCACCTGTCACTGGGTTTTGTCTGCAGCACATCAGACAAAGGCACAAAGCTGGTACTGGTGATAGCTGCCCTCAAGGAGTGTGATACTAAGCAGTTAAGTTAGGCCTCACCCTGCTCCTCAGGCAGTATCAATACTTGGGCTAGGATCTTGGAACAACTTGAGTTCTGGTACTGGGTGAATCCCTTTCTGCTCTACCAGTCTGGTGAAAACTGTTCCTCAAGTAGCTTCTGGTCCTGTTCCTGCTTTGCTAGCCATCTGCAGGGTGGCTGCTGCCCCTTGCCCAGGGTGTGTCAGCTGGCACATTGACCTCAGCTGAAGCAGGGTGAGGAGGAACTGCCACAGTAAATTTGCATAGGTCTCATGCCAAAAGCAGGTAGAACAAGGTCTAAGGTTCTCAGCTGAAAAAGGACAGATTCAGGCTAGATGTAAGGAAGATTTTTACAATGAGGACGGTAAAACACTGGCACAGGTTGCCCAAAGAGGTGATGGATGCCCCACCCCTGGAAACATTCAAGGTCAGTTTGGCTGGGGCTTCAAGCAGTCTAGTCTAGTTGAAGATGTCCTTGCTTATTGTAGGGGGTTTGGATAAGGTGGCCTTTCAAGGTCCCTTCCAACTCCAACTATTCTGTGAGTTGCTGTATTTTAGGTGGTGCTTAAGAGACAAGTCCTGACAAGTCACTTGAAGTCTAGAATAATTAGGTTGAAAAAGACCTTCAATGTGTTGCACAGCTTCTCAATTCCCCTTTCTGGGCAGGATGTTGGCAGTAACTGTCCTGTTCAAATTTTGGTTGGAGATGTTCTAACATGCCCTGCAGTGATTTTTTTGGGCAGGGTGAAGCTGCACTTCACCTAAACTACAGATACAAACCCCTGTTTGCCACAATTTCTTGTAAGCAACCTGGGTACACTTAAATTGTGCTTAGATCTGTCATGAATACACTCAGGGCTGGGAAGGAGGTTGCTAATGGATATTAGCAAAATGCTGTGACCTGTACTGAACCTGGTCTGACTACATCCTGTGAATTAAATTCTGCTCTTTGTGTTGGCAGGGTTGGCTCCAACAAATGAAGAGGTTATCCGGATCATTGCTGCTCAGCTCGCCGAGATTGGAGACCAGTTGGATAAAGAAATCCAAGAAAGAGTAGTAAATGGCCTAGTGCAGCATTTTATGAATGAGAATCTGTCTAATGAGGTGAGTGAAAAGCAGCCTGATAAGCAGTTCTCCTTTTAAATATTCTGCATCCTTCCTGCTGTGACTTTGAAGGCATCTGAAAATTAATCCCAAACATTTACCTTTGAAGATTTGTTAGAGGTGATTCTGTGGCAGAAGTTAATGTGTAAATTGGTTCCTTGGGCTCATCTCCTTTCTGCAGATGATGAAATGGTGGTTGTGGAAAAGGACTGACTTTGGGGCATTTTGTCCTTCTTTTGATGGCCCATGGCTTATCTTGGAAAATGAACAGTCTGCTAAGGCTTAGTTTTGGTACTTAAGATCTTTGCACGTCGGTGCCAAGTCCTGTATATCTGCTGACCATCATATGGGTAAAAATTGAGCAGGTTAGTGACAGGGGCTTAACTTGTGCTTGTTGCTGAGCACTGAAGAGACAGCAAGTCATGAGACCCTTTTCTGATGCTCTGTGTTCATAGGCACAGTGTTGGGAGTAGCAGTGGGTTTAGGCCCCTTCCTAGATGCAGTTGGCCCAGCATCTAACATGCCTTGCTGCTGTGCAAGGGAAGCAGAGTGTGAGGTCTCTTGTGTTAAAAAGGAAAAGGAAGGCTATCCAAGGATTGGATCGACATCTGGATCAAGAGCCATAGATTTTTGGGGTGTTTTTTTACGTAACAGGCTGGCTGCCATGGCTGGGAGGAAGGGGAGCAGCATCCTGGGGTGTTGCAAGAAGCACATGAGTTATTTAGCACAGTCCTGGCAGTGCTGAGAGCCCTTGCTGCCACAGCTGTGACACTGAGATCCCTCTCTTCCTTCCACACAGGAGATAACCCGGCACATGTCCCGGGTAGTGAGAGAGCTCATACAAGCCATCCCCTCAGACATGGAACAGGAGAAGGCCATGTTGGTGCTAGCAATGGTGTTGACTAAGAAAATTGTGAATACAGTGCCTTTCCTTCTGCGCCGTGTCTTCGACACCACTGTGAACTACATGAACCGGCAGTTCCACAACTACATTGTTGATATGGTGAGTGCTGTCAAACAGCTCTGTTGGGAGTCACAGCCAGCCTTTTAGCTGTCCTGGGTTATTCCCTGAGGGGTGGCCTAGCTCTGGACTGCCTGTAGTGCTCTGGAGGTTGGGCCAGAAGGCAATGTCAGTCCCTGCAGAGCTCTGGAAACGAGTGTGCTTCAGGGGGTCATGTCACATCTGCTTGCTCCCCCTCTCAGAGCAGCCAGTGAACAGAGTGCATTTGTTCTGTCAGGCAGAGAGAGCTGTGACTGCTCCTCTCCTCCTGCAATCTCCTCAGGGAGCTCTACCAATAACATTCTGGTTAATGATTCTTTCATTCCCTCAGGGAAAGAAAGCCTGACCCTGAGCTCTACTGGCTGCATTTCCCCAGTGTCTTGACCCTGAGCTCTCTGCTCTTGTCTTCCTCAGCTCCCTCAAGCTTGAGAGAAGTGGAAGGGGAAAGGAATTGCTCTTGAGAATTAACACTAGCAATGAGCAGTAGTCAAATCGGTTCTTGTTCTCTGTTGGCACTTGGGCAGAGGCAGGGACACTCCTGCACTGCAGCCTTGCCAGGGACAGTGTTGGCAGGAACCTGCAGATGGGCCTGGCTCATGCTGTCACTTTGCCTCACCCTGGGCACGGTGTCACTGTGCCGTGTCCTTCAACCCTGCCCTTCCCTTCACTCACTTTGGCTCCAGCGTGCTGAGTTATGCCAGACATAAGTCACTTGTGTGAGACTGGCCCGTGCTGCTGCCCCAGCTGGCTGGCAGCACCGAGGGCAGGGAGAGGCCTGGAGCTGGCCCCGGCGCTGTCCCCCACTGTCCCCGTGGCCGCGTCCTGCTGCTGGCACGGGAAGGAAGCAGCACGGCAGGTGGCAGTGTTGGTGCACGGTGGAGCTGCCCTGGGCAGGCGCAGGGCAGGGCTTGGCGCGGGAGAAGAACCCTGCTGCTGTTCATAATGCCCCTTCTGTTTCTCTCCCTCCAGCTGGGTGAGTGAGCTCTCCAGGCCTGTGTAGAGCATGCGAATTAATGAAGACTGTCGCTGATGGATGAAGATTATGTTATTTTCCCCTAACTTTTGATATACAGCTGTGAAAAGGATGGCAGAGCTTCATAGATAGGCTTTTGTAGACTAGCACAGCAGTAATAGTAGTGTGAGCTGCCTGCCAGCTCTGCCAGTACCTGTAGGGAGTAGTGCCTGCCTCTTTCCTTTCACAGTATTTTTTAATTTAGCAGCAGCAGATTTTGTGCAGAGCCTGCCTTGTGCCTCCACAGGCCCAGTGGGCACAGGGCCTGTCCTCTGTGGTTTTTCTAAGCATCTGTAGTATTTTGCTTTAGTTATTCACTTCCCAGCCCTGCTCCTGCAGCTGAGCCGTGCTGAATGTTGTTCCCAGGAAGGCCTCAGGCTATGGAATGGGTGGTTCATCAGCGAGGGTGGGTGGGAATCAGGTTTATTTTGATGAGAAGCTGGAAGCAAGAGGGAACAGATCCCTGAGGGCTAAGGGTGGGGTGTGCCCAGAGAAGGGTGACACCAGGATACTTCAGTATCAATCACCATCCTCCTCTGTTTCCTTGAAAAATAAAACTGACAGAAAAAAATGTAAAGAAAAGGGTGAGGTAGGCACAGGGAAAGTTTTTTGAGAATGCAACCTGAATATGCTTAAGAAAAAGTAGCATATTTTGTAGTCTCAGGCCGAACAAACTTGGACTCAGGTTGTTTGATACATAATTAGACAAGGTGACAAATGTGTCACCTGTGATCCAGCTGCCTCAGGATTTTTCCAAGTATGTAAATATTTTGTAGGGTTTTTTTAACTTAAATAAAAATTTCATTCCTGATGGCTACTACAGCTCTGCAGACTTTCACTCTCCACCTGAAAATTTTTTGTGCAAGTACTCATGGTATTCTTCTACTTCACCATGGCTTCTGATGCAGCTGCCAGCAGTAGAGACACTCTGGTCCTGTCCCTGTGCCTTGAATAATCAAGTTTCCTGTAAGTAAGACCACCTTTTCTCCTGGTGCCTGCACTAAAACAAGGGGAGAGTGGAAGCACAGAAGTAGTCTACACATTATTTTTGAAAACTGTACCATTTATTAAAGTGCAGCCTGGGGGCATGGTCTTACAGCAGTGTCCCATTAGCAGAGGGAAAAATGTACATACCCCTTCACTTGAACTGAATATTGAACAATGAAGCTGGAAAGAACTTTCCTGTCAAGGTGGAAACACTTTTATTAACCAAATGGCACAAGAAGCTTTCGACAGTTTTCCCCAAAGGGCTGCACTTGCACATTGGAAGGAACAGTGTGACGAGTTCCTGGGATAACGGGTGACCTGAGGACCAGTCAGGGTCTCTTCCCCCAGGCAGGCCTCTTGAGAACAGAATCCAAAGTCCCTGCAAGTCTGTCACTATTTGCTTACACCCAGCAGAAGAGATCCCCTAACCTGCAGCTTCAGAGTCAGTCCCATTAGTCTTTACTACTTAACAAATCAAGTGGCATTCTTTTGGTCTGAGTGGGTTTTTAGGTTTACAGTTGAATAAAATCTTATCCTGCAAGTTAAAACTGAGGGCAAAGCCCCTAAAGGTATAGCAGTAAGATGCATCCTCTGCCGTTTGTTGTGTCCACATTGATTGTGTCCTTAGCCTGCCCTGCAGATACTGCAGGGAGATCAAAAGCAGCTTCCACTAGAAGCCAACGGGAGTTCCCCCACTTCTACAGCATCACCACAGACCTCTAGCTTGGAGGAAGCAAGTCAGCCTACCCAAGAGACTGAGAGAAGGTCAGCTCTAAGTAGAAAAAAAAAAAAGATAAAATTATTTAACTTAAGGAGGTGGAGCTGAGTCGTGTGTTGTGGTTCCTCTGGACTTAACACTACTGCCCCTTCCAAGCCAAGTCCTGGTCAGGTACCTTCACTGTACCAGACACAAACTGAATTCTGTTGCCTAGACCTGGCCCTGAATTCCCTGCTCCCTCTGGGCCTGAGAGCTTCTCTACCTGAGTCAAGTAGTGCTAGCTTAAATTTTATAAACACCCCCCTTCCTTTCTTTTTCTTATGGCAATACAGAGCTTGCACTCTTAAGCACAAGTACATCCATTAAGTCAAAGTAATACTGTTCTTGCAACTTCCTCATTCTGAAATTAAGCAGTCCAAGCCAAAGCTTTTGCCCTCATTAGGTAGAGCAGATATTGTGCCTCACCCCTCCATCTTCCACAGAATCACCTAGGTTTGGAAAAGACCTTTGAGATCAACTCCAATCCATGACCAAACACCACCTTGCCAACCAGACCATAGCACTGAGTGCCACATCCAGCCTCTTCAATCACCTCCAGGGACAGTGACTCCACCAGCTCCCTGCAGCCCACTCCAATGTTCAATCGCCCTTTTGTGAAGAACTTCTTCCCAATGTCCAAACTAAACCTCCCCTGGCACAGCTTAAGGCTGTGTCATCCCGTCCTGTTGCTGTTGCCTTGGAGAAGAGCCTGATCCCACCTGGCTCCTCCGTCCTTTCAGGTACCTGTGGAGTGACAAGGCCTCCCCTGAGCCTCCTCCTCTCCAGGCTGAGCACTCCCAGCTCCCTCAGCTGCTCCTTGCAGGACTTGTGTTCCAGACCCCTCACCAGCCTTGCTGCCCTTCAACATCCCTCCTGAGCTGGGGGGCCCAGGACTGGGCACAGCACTCGAGGTGCAGCCTCACCGTGCCCAGTACAGGGGAAGAATCACTGCCCTGCTCCTGCTGCCCACACCTTTCCTGATCCAGGCCATTGGCCTTCTTGGCCACCTGGGCACTCTTCTGGCTCATGTTCAGCTGCTGTCAGTCATAACCCAGGTCCCTTCCTGCCTGGCCACTGTCCAGCCACTCTGTCCCCAGCCTGCAGCACTGCAGGGGTTTGTGCCCAAAGTGTAGGACCTGGCACTTGGTTTTGTTGAACTTCTATCTCTGAACTCAGCTTATGGATCCAGCCTGTGCAGGTCCCTCCCAGAGGCCTCCTACCCTCCAGCAGACACACACTTGCACCCAACTTGGTGTCCTCTGCAAATCTGCTAATGTTAACTTGATCTCCTCATCCAGATCATCAATAAATATACTAACCAGGAATTTTTCACTGGGAAACACTTTCTTCCATTGTGCTCCAACAAGAGCAGACACAGAGCCCGAAATATGACATTCTACTGAAGGCTTGGGCTTTCTGCTGCCTGTAGGCATCACACCTGGGCCAGCCATGTGCACCTCTCCACCCCAGTCCCCCATTTCACAACAAAATATTCTAGTAATTACATTCTGAAACCCTGTAACAGGAACTTGCTCTGGCTTAGTGACTGCAGAACCAGAAGCATTTCTTGTTTTTCCCAGAATAGCAACATCTACTTTACTAGGGCTTTGCCAGTACTGCCATAACCCTGTAACTGACATTGAATATAGGGAAGTTTTATAATCTCTGATTATTTTATCTTCTACAATCATTAAAATGACAGAAGACCAAACTTCAGTAGCTTGCTTGCTTAGTACTAATTAAACTTTTCATTTGTGGCCACTAGAAAGCATTGATTAGTTTAAAAATCCAGTCCAAAGTTTTAGCCTAGCTGTGATCAAGGGCTATGGGGGAAGGAAGGAAATGGGATTCTGGCAGCAAACTTGTCCTGTGTAGGAGCACTCAGCACTGCAGCTTCCACCTGGCACTTGAGCTGCAGCTGCCTGAGCACAGCCAGAGTGAAAAATGAAGCCTTCACGAACAGCAAGGATGGATTCCTGTAGTGCTGACTTTGCCCCACAGCTCAAGGGCCTCAGGAGCCCACCAGGCTCCACCCAGCACACGAGCTGCAACTGGCTGGGACACGGCCCTGCATCTGCACTTTGGGCTTTTGGGCAACACAGAATTCTGTCTTTGCTCTCAGCCTCTTGTTCCTGCACTGTCGGCTGAAGAAAGTCCTTGCCCAGCTCCCAGCCACAATGCCCAACTAAGCAGAGCTTAGAATTAAGCACAGCTGAATTTAAGTTGCACCTTACCTTGAAAGCCTTTCCCTTGACAGTTCCTTATTGAGCATGCTGCCCACTGCAGTTCCCTAAGTATTTCCCACTTTTTTCACAGATCCAGCCCTCTGCTGTTTTAGCATCTCAGCTTTAGGGTATGCTAAGGATAAAGTGAAGACAGAATGGGTCTAAGGTAGATATTTTGTTAAAGTACAGGCCACTAGAGGACAGATATTGAGGCACTTCTGAGAAGGGGATGAGCAACACAAGTGAAAGTAATTCTATATGCCCTTTTGCAAGTGTATAGCTCCTGCCTTCCCTCTGCCAGCTCAGAGAGATCCACTAAGGAGAGGCTGCATCACTCCTTTCAGGGTAACTGAAGCCTGCAGTTTAAGGTTACTGTAATATACCTGAAGATGGGGGAAGAAAACTTCCATTTTCTAATTCTCACCTCTTAACAGAGCAGCCTCTCACTCAGGTCTGTAGGAGCACTGCCATCTGAGCTTACCTCCCTTTGGTGACCACAAGGCCTGCCCCAGCTCTGACCACAGGACGCCAAGCTCTGCAGAATTCTACCCCACAGCTGACCTTTTTAACTAGTGGAGCGCTCCCAGAGGAAAGAGACTCATACAATACATTTTCTGAACATCTAGTCAGTTCAAATTCTCACTGATTTGCCAAATCTAAAAGACCCCAGAAGGAAAAGAACATTATAAAGAAAGGACCAAGCAACCAAAACACAGTGCAGCTGATGCTCCATGAAATGCAGCAACACACCAGATACTCAAAGCTTCTGCCTGACCACAAAAATGCCTGACACAGTCATTTATTTTCCTTACCACTGCTTGCCATCTCACTGCTGTGCGTGGATGCTTTTTATTTCATGCCCCACTGGGCTCCTTGTGGCAATAAGTTTTTAACTTCTTCCCTTGCCAGTTTGGATTTATTGTTTGTCCTCTACCCATCTCCACACTACTACTGAAACCACACCATCCACAGAGAAGATGAAGTAACACCAGCTCCACCCTCCTGGTACACAAGTTATCCAGTGTCCACAGACTCCATCTCTGCCTCAGAGTAACCTGCAGGGTGCCTAGAGGTGGGGCTGTACCAAAAGCAGGTTCACTGCCTTCAGAAAGGAGGGGATGTAGGTTAAGAACAGTTTGTGCCCAGAGAGGAACCCAAAGCCTTCAGCCAAGCACAGAGAGGGGCAGCCCTGCCCCAACTGACCAAGCAATAAATAAAGCTGCCCTTGCCACCTCAGAGACTGTACCACTCCCTGATAAACACGACATGTGAAATGAAGCAAAGCTGTTCCTGCATGTCCATGACAGACGGAGATGAAGATATCTCTCCTCCACGTGGGGGAAGCTCCTGCAAGGGGCTAGGAGGGGGAACTGCCCTGGTGGGAAGGCAGACATCAGAGAGCCCCTGTGGCATGACAAGGTCCCAATGACCCCTGCTGGGACACAGCACAGCAATGAGTACCAACAGGACACCAGAAAATGGCAAAAAAAAAAGTCAATTTCATTTTGCAATTGATAAAAGATTTGGGTTTTGTTTTTTTTTTCTGATAAGGCCAACTTGCTATGTTTTGTACATGGAAGAAAAGCAATCAGTGATCAACAGTACAGTCCAGAACTCCAGAGCTCCAAGTTCAGTCCACAGCTGCAGTATACACACAACCCTTCCTCTTAGTAGTCAACTTCACACACACACACAGTTCAAAATCCAGTAAGTTTTCTAGAAAATCCATTTCACAAAAGCTTACACAAAAATAATTCCTCAGAATCTGACACATTCTGACTAACTTTCCAGCATCCTGGGATAGGAAAATGCAGCAAGAATATCCTAAAATAGAGAATATGCTAAGATCTCTTCATTCTGAGATCCCTTAAGAAACAGGCTCATCAGGAGATGTACTCTGGATATGGTTATTTTGAAATAAAAGTACCTTGTCTTTGTGCTTTGAGAAGACTCCCCCAGAAGCTCATGTTTTGTTTTTTACATTATCACAAGTTCCCTTTCACCTGCCTCCATCTGGTCTAAGCCACAGTGCCAGCACCAACCCTCAGAGATCCATCAGTTCTGCCTGGGAAGCCCAAGGTGTTGCCCATGGAGCTGCAGCTGGACAAGGACAGACACACAAATGTGCTGAAAGAGGAACACTTGCAGCTGGATCCCACTAAGGAGCAGGGCAATACTCGAGAAGCTTCTCCACACACACCTCAAGTGTTGTGACTGCAGGAAGGGGGATTTCCTTTTTTTGCCAAAGTTAATTGCTCATGATTTGTGAACCTGTAAGTTGAGGCAATTACAGATTCACAGTTGCAGAAGAAGTCGCACTGAACAGCACTCCGGGCCAGGTCAGGAACAAGCAGATAGAGATGTTTAATGCTCTTTTGCTCAGTTACTAGAATCCATTGCTTTATATATCTGGGATTCTGTCACAGGCAAGACCAAGTTAGGACTAAATACACTCTGTGCTTAACTTGGGAAAGACAATGCAGACTGCAGCGTGACACAGGACAGCAGAGCATTTAATATCTGAATTGCACTTGAGGCACTGGCCTTGCTTCCACACGGGTTTGCTGTATTTTTGCTGAATATACCCCAGATATGAGAGTAGTGATCCCAAGGGCACCGTGTCCAGCATCAATTTTGTACCTCTGGTAACTGAAGGGTTTGCAGTAAAGTGGGCTGGGCAGGAGCAGAGCAAATGGATTCTCAAACCAGCAAACAGCAGTGTCCCTCCCACCCTCCTGGGCAGCACCTCTGCCCCAGCAACACCAGGATGCTCAGAGATAATACAGCTATAGAGAGGCAGCATCTTCACAGGATGGGGCTCCAGTAAACGTTAGGGGCCAAAACCAGTGTGAGCCAAGAGGTAAGAATAAGCACTGTCCCACTGGGGCTTAGGAGGAACCTGGAAGGTTATGAGGAGCAGTGCTGTACCTGAGAGTAAGCTGAGACAAAAGGGACACCAGCCTCTCGCTACAGGACTCAGGTTGACTAATGTTTGTTAGGAGGGGCTCGGGGGCACAATGGGAAGTGACAAGACAGCACAGCTGCAATAGCGGTCAATCTGAGAAGCCAAAATCTCCAGGGGCTGGCAGCAGCTGGCTCTCCCCTTCCCCTGGGGATTTTTTGTTCCAGTTCCTAGAGTATGAGCACCCCTTTCTTCAGCACCTGCACTTTAAGTTCTTAAATTTGCAGATTTTTTTTGTTTTTTTTTTTAAAAATACCCCCGTACTTTAATCACGAAAAACCAGTCCCCGCCCCAATTCTACTAAAAACATGATTGTCCGTAGCTGGAGGCTTATTGAACAACCTCACCTCATCACCACTGAGTTACTCAAATGTCCAATTAAACAGCAGGCAGCTCAACCTTTAGGTAACACAACTACAAAAATTGGATGTGCTCTCTTCTCTCCTCCCTCCTCCTCAAGAGAGCTCTGTTACTTTTTCCTAAGCGCCAGCGCTACTCCGACTGCCACGGCCAATATAGCGACCGCAGCAGCCCCGCCGTACAGCAGTATAGATTTCCCTTCTGGCAACAGGATAGGCTTCTCCTCTGCAGCTGAGGACTTCTCTTCTATTTCTTCCAAATGGCCCTCTTTCCCCGCTTTTTTTTCCCCTGGAAGCAGTATTTTCTCAGGTTCTGGTGCAGCCTTTTCTTCTGATGGGGCTAACTTTGGGACAGGTTTACTTAACATGGGGATTTCAGGTTCTACAAGCTCTTCAGCTGCTTTTCCCTTTTCCTCCTGTTTTGTACGCAGAAGTGCAGAGGGATGTGCTTTTTCAGCAGCAGCAATTTCAGGTTTTATTTCCTGTAAAGAAGCAGAGGTTTCTGGAAAGGCTGCCTGTATGGTCTCTGCAGCACCAGCTGGCACCACTGCTTCCTCAATCCCCTCTGGTATCTCTTCCTTCTCCACGTGAACAATGTCAGAGTTGGAAGAGTTGTTCTCACTCCTCTCTTCAGCTCCTCCGTTGCTGTCCAGGCTTTTGACCTCTTCAGGATCCATGGCCACCTGCTGCCAGGACTCAGGTCCCAGGGACACTGGCAGGCTCTCTGTGTGCCAGCTCTGACTGGCTGACAGGGAGACGGGCAGGCCCTCCGACTGCCACGACGTGGTCACCGTGGGGGACTCTGGGGGGCTCACCTGCCCTGAGTTGTCACTGGTCAGGATGTAGATGTCATTGCTGTCCTCTGCAATGAGCCCGGGATACTCTTCCTCTTCGGATTCCAAAGTGAAGACTGTTCCCTACAAACAAAAAGGAGGACACAACACGTGAGTGATTCCTTCAGCATTCCCTCCTATATGGGACAGAACATAACAGGACACCTGGAAACTTGGTGAGCTGGAAGAAAGTTGAGAGGGCATCTGCAGGAGCAGCAGCTGCCTGACCTACATTTCAGTAGGGATTACAGAACCCAGCTGGTCCAGCTGATGTGTCCAGAGAATGGAACCCCTTACATGAGCTTTGCTGGGAGCTCCTCCTTTCCCTGATTTTATCACCATGACATCACCAAAAAACACCACATGGTCATTATTAACCTGACAAACTGAAGTCTGAAACCAAACTGCAATGGAACAAAGAAAAAGAAAGGAAATGCAACTACACGATCCCAGCTGAATACCATTCCCCACTCCTTTCTGTGCAAGTGCTCTCTATTGCTTGTCTGTTTTCATCTGACAGCGTTCCTCTTATATTAATTTTATCCCATTTCCAGTGCTATGTGAAGCCTGAATTTCTACTTTGTACCAGCAAGTTAGAATCTACAATAATTCTAGTATTTTACTACAATTTTAGGTATTCTTCAACAAGTTCACTTTCAAAACCTGCCATCGTAACTTTGGCTACACAACTGAAGTTGAAACAAACAACCAATCACAGACCCCCAGAGATGGTGACAAGGTTTGCTTGCTTTTATTTAGCTAGGAACAATCTGTAGGCATCCTAAAAATTTGACAATGGTTTCAGCTAGAGAAATTGCAAGTCTAAAATACTGATTCCCTGCAATCAGCCCAGTTCATGTACTGGGCTCTAGTTCCATGGCCTGGAATATCCCTTTGGCCCGTTCAGGCCAATTGCCCTGGCCATGCTCCCTCCCAGCCTCCTGTGCCTCTCCTCACTGGCACAGCGTGAGACACTGAAAAGATTGTACACTCCTTTGACCAGCAGGTTTTGCCCTGGATGTTGTTAAGTAGGAAATACTTTCACTGGAATATAGGCCACTAACAGACACCTACAATCAAAGTAATTTTTTTATTTCCACAGGTGATACAGACCTAGAAAAACTGCAATTAAACAACAAAATAATTAGGGGTAAAACGTGCAGTCTCATGAACCTCTGTACTATCCTCCTCTCTGTTCAGCCCTCCACTCCCACAGATCAGAATGAATTTATCTCCTGTCCACACTGCATCACAACACACTAGACCATGTCTGTGGTGTGACATTGGAAGAAAGAACAGGGACACACACCACTGATAGCAGCTCTGCTCTTAACATTCCCGTGGAAGTGCACACATGCACTGACTCACTCAGCATGAGGCATATACAAGAATACTCCAAAACCACACTGTGCTGCTGAGGATTTGTGAGCTCTGGTGATTGTAGCAAAAAAAAAACACACCAACAAGGGCTACACTGAGATGGCCTGAATTCTCCTGAAGTCACACACTGTGCACTGGTGAAAGCCAAGAGGCTTTGAGCCATGACTCAGCAGCCCACAGAGGGGAGAATGGAGCCACCTGTAGTCGTGGGGACAGTGGGGACAGAGACTGCCCTGAAATTACAACCATGCTGATACTTCTAAATACATACTCACACTGGAGATTTGCTTCTCACAAAATACAGGCAAGATCTGGGCACATCCAGAGGGTAACATACAAGATAAACTGCTTTGCAGAGGGTAAGGAAATGAATGGATGGTTACACAAGGAACACGGGCCATCCTCCTAATTTCAAATATCTTGTTAGTAAGTGTAGCAACACTACACCACAGCCTGCCTTCACAGGAGGGCCAAAGGGACTCCAGAGTTTTATTGTTCCTTTTCTCACGCAAACTGTGCTGACCTCAAAAGAGTTACCAGCTGCTGGCTCCCTATAAATCAGAGCCTTATGCAGCCTGGCTGATTCCTTTCTGTCTTTACAGACAATTTACCTTCCGTGTCAGTGCCTCAGGGCCACAACTCCCCAGGCTTGGAGAGACAGATCTCCCTGGCTGGGAAGGCTGGGGCAGAGCTGACACAGTGCAAATTCCAGCGCTTTTTCGTTAAAAGCTTATGAAGCTTTAATTGAAAATCCAGACAGTAATAGGCATTATTTAGGATACAGGATTAATATTTCTTGAGCTGAATTAAGATTTAATATGTAAAGTCAAGCGGATAAAGCTGGGATTTTGTGCTGGTTCAGTTGAGGTTTGCACTTTGGTGGTTTTTTTTTTTTTAAAGCAGCTGCGATAAAAACTGAATGACATTTAGGACAATTCTCTTGATTCATCTACAGATGTGACCCAGAAGCAAAGCTCCAACAGGCAGATTATTTCAGGACAGGATGGAACATGTGGAAGGATTTTTAATAACCTGAGGAGGCCTTATGTAAGCCCTACACTTTAGATTTAATAGTAAGTAAGGAATGTATGTAAGCATTTCTTTATCTGCTTTGTTTATTGTAAATAGACAGTATACTGCTTCAAACCAGAAACATCAGGGTTGCTCTTTTTCATATTTGTGGTTGGAAACTTGCAAACTTGGGAGTGCTTTTCCTCATCCAGCACATTTAGAGAACTACATCAGGCATGGTAGAGAAGCTGGAGTCTCTCACTGCAGTGCCTGCCTCTCCTGATCCCAACCACTGCCACTTGAGGGAAGATTTGGCACACCTTAGGAGACAGAGAACTGCACATTTCCCTGCTTGGTTAGCACACAGCAAGAAAGGCCACATCCCATGAGGCAGTCGTGGGGAAAAGATCAGCTACAGAAATCAATCACTGTCCTCAGCCTATGGGGTTTGACCCAGGAATGCTCCACAATGCCTCTACAAGTGACAGGAAGCACTGTTAACAAATGTGGCACACCTGCCCTCAGGAGAGGCTACAGCCAGTATGCTACAGGGTGAGCCACACTGGACAGCAGCAAGATGGTAACAAAACAATGAAAAAAAAAGGTCTGAAAGCTCCTACAATAATATAGTACAGAACTGTTACTTAAAAACAGCTGTTAACTTTCAATTACGATTTAAAGACAGCAAACATAACAAAAACTCCCCCAAAACATAGAAACTGACTCTTATATTGTCTATATTACCTTTCATAGTTTTCCAATATGTCTATTATTAAGTGTATACAAACAAACAGGCTCATTACCTATAGTATGTATTTACTAAAGAGGAAAACCTTTAACTACACATAAGGAAAAAAAATCCTTATTTAACAAAACAATCATTTCAGTACGATTTATGTAAAGCTGCTGCTGGTGCCAAGAGATACTCAAATCAAGATTCTGAATGTCTCAAAGGTAAAAGCAACTTTTTTCTCTACAAAAATAGTAGGAGTAGTAACACACATTGCATCTATAATAGAGATGAGATTAGAACAGAAGAGATCCCCATTAAGGTGTCCAACAGAGCAGACTTTGAATGTCCTGCCCTGTAAATTCCAAAGACCAGGAAAATGCAAAAGAGCTGTGCCTAACTGCTGTTGAAGCTTCTTCTAGGGTTTGGTTTTAAGTGTTCTTAAAAGCTCAACTGGTCTCTCTGGTTCAGTTCCTAAAGTAGAAACAAGGATGGATATGGATAGGCAACTCACACAAAACTCATTTCCGAAGACGAAAAACCCCACCTGAAAAATATACAGCCAGCAAGCCACCTGTACCCCCAGATCCTGATTTTGTCCAACACAGGCAAAAATTCTGTACAGGTCAGAGAGAGCCACCAGAGGAAAAAACCTCCATGTTCCCTGAGCTTCAACCCCTCAACATAAAACTAGACAGAGCCACATAAAATCCCTGAGAAAAAGAGTATCCTGAGGCTCAAGAGGAAATGCTTGCAGAACACAGTCCCAGGAGAGCAATCTTGGCTATGGTAAAAATTTCAAACACTCAACTCAGCTAGGAAGTTTCTTAGGTGAGGGCACTGACTATCTTGTAACATAACCTATCCCAGAGAGAAATGAAATTCCAGAGGTGCTTGGACAGTGTTCTCATGCACACAGTGTGGTTCAGGGCTTGGACTCAGGGATCCTTGGAGGTCCCTTCCAACTCAGGACACTCTATGGTTCTGTGGCCGCCTTCCCCACACCAACAGTGTCACAGCAACGAGCACTGGGAACAAATCAAATGGATTTGTGCTTAATATCCAGTCTGAAAAACAAGAGGCAAGAACTGGCCTATGTCCAGGGATCCTAAGACATCTCCCACGGGGAAATAAGCAAACTTCCCACAACAACAAGCCAGAAATGTGTTTGTTGTATGATCTGTAGCTGTGTGCTGGAGCAGGGGTGCCTGTGCCCAGGAATGGCTTCACTCCCACCTGGGTGTGCCCAGGCTGTGGCTCCATGTGCTCCTGTTTCCATGCCCAGCCCAGTTATACCAAACCTTTTCAGACCCTCGTGGAAGTCAGATCTGACAGTATCACCCAGCTAATCCTTCAGAGAAATGGATTATAAAGCAGCTTCTGACAACACTCAGATCCAGAACAAATCATTTTAAAATATAAAGAAGTCCCAAAAAGCCCTCAGGCGCTTACTGTGCCTCTGCTCATCCCTCTGAAACTGTCAAGACAGGTGGAGCCAAGAAGAAGAGAGCAGAGTTCTTACAAATAGGATTGCACTTTTTATTAAGGAAAAAAAAGGAAAAGAAGGTCAAGAGAACCACATCAACGCACTCTGATATTGCAGCCGCTGCTCTCATTCCCTTCAAGGAATGCAGAAATGATCCTCTTCCATCCCTGCCTTCCAACATAACCCCTACAACCTGCAGAAAGCCAGCATCAAAGCAACACCCTTTAGGTTTCAGTCTTATGGTTTAAAATGAGGTAAATTCAGTTATTTCTAGACCACTTCTTCAGATTTGAAGTTGTTGGAAGGGAAAAGAGAAAGGAGATCCAGTTGCTCCTTTACTATTTAATGTTCTTCTTCAGCCACAGTGCCTAAAAATTTAAAAAATCTATTACTGTACCAAAGAAGTTACATATAAATAAAAAGGGACAATTCGCTGCAGTTTTCCATGACACAAGCATAAAGCAGAATTATTTTGAAAGGAAAACTCCATTCTAGGACTCCTCTAACTAGACTGCCTTTTCTTGCATCTCTGCCACATTAAACTTACTTCTCCTCCTCCAGCAGGGCACATCTCTCTATTTCTGCATTGTCATTCCCAGGGCAGACACCTGGGCTGCTGCAGATTTTCATCTTGTGAAGCACAAACTACCTCACCTCCCTAGGATGACAATTGCCTCTTTACTCTCTTTCTCCTCCTGATTGTCAACACTCTCTAATATGTGCATTATTCAATCATCAGCAGCAAAGAAAACAACCAGACCAGCTGCAAAGCCCAAGACAAAACACTGGAGACACAGAGAAAACAGCTCCTCTAAGGCTGAGATAGGAAAATGTAAACACTACAAAAATTTCAAGCAAATTTACTTTTATTCCCTTCAACATGGGCACTTCACTAGTTAAATGCAAATCCAGGTCTGAACTCCATGAGACAAGATCCCTGGGAAGGTAGAGACAATTTCTGCCACAGGTCACAATATAACTCCCAGGTTTGTACTGAGAAAAAAGGTTTTACTAACTGCACTCTGATAAACAGGTTCAAACAAGGGGAAAGCAGAGGGGCTGGTAACAGGAATGGGAACCACAGAGAAAAAAAAGGCAGCTAGCTTCCGAGAACTTACAATCTTTCCTCCTTATAGACACTCCCAGATATTTCTAAAAAGATGAAATCTAACCATGGAAAACAGGATCTGCAGAACTTGAGAAGAAATAAATTATTTGGGAAGGGATGGGAAAGGAAGAGGGAAAAAAAAATCCTTACCAACAGACTGGTCTTACTGTGCACTTTTCCAGGAGACCAAGAATTGCTTCTGATGCAGCAGCATTCAGCCCTGGAGGAGTCAGAGAGAGCAAAAAGGCAGGGGAGGTAGGAGGAGAGAAGGGAGGGGAGAGGAGAAAGGGGAGGGGAGAAGAGAAAAGGGGTGGGGAAAAGAGGAAAGGGGAGGGGAGAGCATGCTCTACACACTGTGTGTCTGTAGAGCCCTGACTGCTTTTGGGAAAGGAAAGGAAAGAACAAAGCCACTTGGAAATCTAGCTGCGTATTGTTCTGCAATGGCTCAACATGGTAAAAGAAGGAGGTCTGAGTAGGACCAGTGGACCCACTAGTCAGGAGGAAGAAATGTGTGTCCTCCATGTATCTGTTTAAAGAACGTGGAATGCCCAGCATGCTTTTTGCTCCAAAAGAGAGGTCATGCTAAAACTTACAAGAGTCAAACAGGTAAATGCAAGAGTTGCAGCCAAACCCATCAGAGCAATTAGTAAAAGAGGGAACATAAAACTATGCCAGCCATTCCCTCACCAATCCAGCAGATTCCAGTCCCACACTGTCATCAAAAGTTAGCTAAATTACAATTTTAGCACCTGAAGGGAGAATGGGAGGGGAACACTCATTGTTTCAACACACCATCTCAGCACCATATCTCTGTGGGACTGGCATGGAAAATAAAAAAGCAACTTCTCATCCTCCAGGATATCAAATTTCTCATTTCCCAGAAGCCACGCCAATTTCTTGAAACCTGCTGCACAGCTACCCAGTTTGTAAACCTTTATTCCCTTGAGCTGGAAATTTTGCTTCTGGTTAGCTGTGCACCATCCTCAGTCAGATGCTTTCCTGGACCCAGAAGCCTCCTGAGCTCACAGGAGAGCCCCAAGTCTTGCACACATGCAGAACCCTGGGAGCTCTTCCAGCTGCACTGTGGCTGCAGAGGATGATGCAGCAAATGGATGACACAGCCCCGTGGGATTCTGACTCCACAGATCTGCAGTGAGGCACAGGAAGGGCTCAGCTGACCCCTTACCTTTGACTGGCTACTCCCCTCCTGGCAAAGGCTGACTTCAATCCAAAAACTGAGGAAGATCCCATATGGTGCCAGGGGATGAGACAGCACCAGAGACACTACAGAGCTTTTCAGGTCTGCCCCTGAAAAGGTGGCTCCTGTGAAGCTCTCCTCTGCTCCAGATCCACAGAAAACCAGACAGGCTATTCTTGCTTCTCACTTTTAAGCAAGCTCTTAGCTGCTGCAGGAAAGACCTAACTTCATATAGCTCCAAAATAACACAAAAATGGAACCTCTTACTGTCACAGCAACATGAGTCACTGGAGACTCCCAGGTTTACACATTGCCCTTATGGCTCAAGCAAATTACTGTCAACTTGATCCAGCACACAGAGCCCCCATGGCAGATGCTTATCTTAAAAAATGCAAACACTCCAACACTTCCCTGTGGCTACCAGCCTGCCAGGCTCTTCCTGGCCCTTCTCAGAACACAACCCCTCCCATCCTGGCCCCATGCCCTGCTCCTAGCACTGCCATCCCATAGACTAGGAACAAACGCAGAAATACACCACAGGCTGAAAATGAACCTTTTCCTTACAGGGAGGAAAAAATAAAATATAACCATATATTCCCCTTCCTCCACAAAAAGCCACATGTCCAGTGGGTCCCCAAGCCCACGCCCAGAGCAACTCACAAAGATTAGTGCAGCAACATTAATTCATCTGGAAAGGATTTTCATCACCTAGTCTCTTTCCTCGCCTCTTGTGCTGTTTCAAAAATAGCTCTGCCTTGTTTGCTGCCCTGCCTGTGTCAGTCTGATTTTCTGCCTGGCTGGATGTGCACAGACAGGCTGGGAGCTCACTGGACACCCCCTCCCAGATCTGTCCATCCCTGCACAGCCAGCCAGACACCAAGCACAGCTGTGCTGGAAAGCTGCTTGTTTTCAGAAGCTTTGAGCTCTGTGAAGTGTGTTTACAGCAGGCCTCAAAAATGGGCTGGAGAACACAGCACAGCCCTTCTGGAGGTCAAAAAACAAGGCAGAAAAGCACAGAAGTACTAACATTGATCTGTGTAAAAGCTGCAAGTAAGGGCCTGCCCTGGGATGAAAATACTTTTGAGATATGAGTGCATTTATCAAACGACCCAAGGTCATTTGGCTGTGTGCTGTTAGTGCTTCTGTCCATTAGAGACAAACAATCCCTCCCACGGGCCTTGAGAGGCTCTCCACAACTGCCAGGAAGAGAACAGGTAAAGAAGGTGCAGATGGGCAGAAATTCTGGAACAAGCTACTCTTCCAAAAAACCCCTCAGGTAAACTCTTGAAATACAAGAAGCTTCTGAAAGAGATTTTTCCTGCGAGTACTTTTTTATCACTGGGTTTTCCTGAACAGCTTTTCTTTTTAGAATAAATCAGCTTGCAGGAGCCATTTCACAAATCCCAGATTAATTCCATTCAAATCTGGCATTCTTCCCAAACACAGTAATCTTAGGCTCAGCCTTCAAGACCCAGCTCATCAGCTGTGAGCTGCCTTTCTGAAACATTTTTAAATGAAACTTTCTCAGCATGCCATGACTCAGGAACACTGCTCACCATGAATTAAAGATTTCTACAAGGAAAAATGCAGCACAAAGAAATCCTGATTGCTTATTCTATGCATGTTCCTCTACAGCTATAAACTCTAATATGCATTAGCTATCTTATCACTTATTATAAAAATTAATTAATACCTATTGACATTTCTGTATGAAGTGCTCCCCAATTACCTATCTGCTAAGAAACTCTCTGAAACTTAAGAGGAGGAAAAAACCCAAATACCTTTTCCAGCAGTCACCAGAGGATGAAAATACCATTAAAAAGAGGAGTTTTTGGGCATATAACCTCTTGTTACAGGTTTCTGCTTCCAAATGCAATGCTCCATGTATATTAAAAGGGCAGCACAAAGCTCACCATACTGCAACAAATTAGCACCTTAACACACACTGTATGAAAATTAATTGTTATCTGACACCTGAGCACCTCTTCAATTTCAACAGCAATCCAACAAACCGTGCAAAGAACTGGAACAGACTGCCTGGGGAAATTGTGGAGTCCAATCACTCAGGTCTTTAATATCAGCATCAGAAATGAATGGCTGAAAGTCAGTTCTGCCTTGGGGCAGAGAAAAGAAAGAGATGACTGCCCAAGATCCCTTTCTGGTCCTGACCTCCTGATCATTTTTTAAATTTCTTTTTCTGAGTCATTCCTCCTTGCATCTGCTTACTTCTAGCAACCCCTCTTTGCTTTCACTCCTACTAAGATCACACTTAGAAATGAGGTCTTCTTACCCATCCTCCTTGTTCAATGATATAATCTGCAGAATAATCTTCTAGATATGTCACCCCAAAGTTCACAAGGGCACTCAGTGGTTCCTGGCCCCTTCTGGTCAGCTCCATCAGAAATTGTTGTAACAGAACCAGGGGCACCAAGACCTTAAAAAAAAAAAGAAAAAAAAAAGAGTGTGAATAAATAAATACAGAAAGCATTACCAATACTACTTTGCAGCTAGAACAGAATTCATGTGTCCACAGAAAAGGTCTGAGTCTTCAAGTCCAAATGCACCAGGGACTATACACTTCATTTCTGAGAAGACAATGCACAATAAAATGCACTAAAAAGGAAGCACTTAATCTGCTAAGCAAAAACCCACAGTCTAATTGAGTTAGACTAAGAGAATTTCACATGTAGAATTAATCTAACAGAATTTCACAGAACACCACTGCAGTGTTTTCTTAAGCCCCACTTTTTTCCCAGCACAGGGTTCAGGCAGAGAAGCAGAAGAGGTCCAGAACTTGCTACCCCAGAGGTGGAAAGACACAACATCATAAACAGCTTCAAGGGATATGCATCCACATGCAAAGAGCAAACTCATACACATTCTTGAACAGGGACACTGCACTAGACGGTCTCTTTAGAAGTTCACACTTAGCTTTGAGGCAGGACAGAAACAAACACCTCCACCCAGCAGTAGAGCATTACAAACATGTTTAAAATGATAAACTCAAAGCCCTTTCCATGTCAAACTCTCCCTCTGATACCAAATTTAACACAGAGAGATCTTCCTCCCTCATTTCCTACTCCCATTCCTCTTTAGAAACCTTTAAACTGAATGCTCAGCCTTAACCTAAAACTGCTCTGGAAGATGCAAGACTGTGAATCCACCTCCTTCACTTTATACAGTTCTAGACACTTCCTTCTGACATTATGTTTTTGTTTACCTAAACAACATGCAGTTGAACTTTTAAACTCTAAATTTATTCTCACAGAGCATGCAAGTGGCCCTCTGGGCTTCGTTCATATGCAGCACCTCGCCAAGGTCGGGAAGCTGGCATGAACTGAAGTCATTAGCATCTGAAAAAGCTTTATTATGACACAGGAGAAAAATATTTGTTTTACTGAATTTTAATTGAGGCAACTGCACTGCACATCTATTCACCGTGCAGACTGGAATGCTGTTTCCCAGCTGCACAAGGGAGATGAAGGCTCTGCTACTGCTCATACTCAACTCCTAATGCCTCCTTCCCTCTCCAGTCTCTTCCCCCATCAACCTGGTTTTCTTTTCTGTAAATATCCTGCACTGCTATTACCAGAAATCACACATTAGTGTGCAAAGGTGGAGGAAGATGAATAGGCAAAGTAAGCTGAAATTGAGATTTGTACTAAATTCATGGTGGCATCACACTGAGACTGACTACTAAAACCAGACAGGACCTAAAAACGCCCATAATCTGATAAATCTAAGATGTTCCAGCTGATTAACAAAGGAGCCCAAGACTGTGGCAGACAGGTTATGTCACAGACAGATAGAGAAATTATAAAAGAAAATGTATAAAAGAATTTATAAAAGAATTTAGAATATATTTATTATTTATTGTATTTAGAATATATTATAAAAGAATATAGCAGAGCAGGTTATGTCACAGACAGGTAGAGAAATTATGAAATAAATTTATAAAAGAATTTAGAATTTATTTATTTTTTATATTTAGAATATATTATGAAAGAATTTAGCAGAGCAGGCCTCATAAGATCAGGCCTGCTTTGCTAAATTAATAGCTGGCCTGTCACTTCTTCTAAGTGCAGATAAGTACTTTGCAAGTTCCCATGCAAAAACAATCTTGGTATGAGTAGTTTGTTAACACAACAACCAATTCCAGGGGAGAAAAACAACTAGCACCTGCATAAACACTAAATCTGTCCCATGAGAATCAGTGAAGAAAATATGTAAACAATTCAAGAATAGAGATATTTGACAGACAACTAAAATATCTCTTACTAACCAATAGAGTAATTGGCAAGAAAGCTATTAACCAATTAAAATTGCACACAAGGCCTGTAAAAACTGTATAAAATGAGTCGTGTGAATAAAGAATTGGCTTTTCCTGCATGAAGAACATGGAGTCTCAGCTGACTTCCTACAACAAGGTTATAGTAGTGTTGATCTGTGCTGAACAGTTAACACTGATACTTGTTAACACTTCACCAGGGATGTGTCATGGTGCTAGAAGTTTAAAAGTGTTTGAATTTTAAAAGTGTTGGGGTTTTTGAGGTTCTTACAATTAACCTCAACTCAGAGGCAGAAGAGATGCAAGATCACAGTGCACAGATACAAGGAACAGGCCAAGATGAGGAGTCAAGAGGAATCAAAAAAACTCAAGCTCAAAGCTAGGGATCTTTCAGAGGCTTTGGGCACACCCACATAACTCTACAGCAGCATGAACACAGGGATCTCAAAATATTTGACATGATTATTTCTTATATTTTTGTTGCACTATTCTTTGCCCCCATTAATCAGTAAGAATGGGACACTAAGATGACTGCTACCCTACTCACCAGTTCAACTGGCTCTCAATACCAGTATCTGTTATCCTTTCAGATGATGCACAACACTAGGATTATGCATTCTGGATATATGTGTATAATATTCAGTTTTAAGAAAAAAGCATAAAAACTCAGCAGTGCAGTATTTAAAAAAAATTATGTTCATTTTATTATAGAAATTCAAATTGCCCTGTCTGAGGTGGTTTGGAATTTGTTTTGTTTTGTTGTTTGTTTTTTTTTAATGAGAGACTTCTTTCAAATAGAAGATGAAGACCCTTGTCCTTTCCAGAGTTCGACATGAACATGTTTTTCTAACAGCTTCTTCAGAGTAAAAATTAAGCTGAACTGAGATGGCAGGAAAGGTATCTAGATTTCTTCTGTTACAAAACACAATTCTGATTAAGATGATAAAGGAAATTAAAAGGAAATGAAACCAACACAAATGTACTTCATCTCCTCAAAACAAGGATTATTGAAGGAACTGCTGGGCATTCCTGAAGCTCCAAGCTACCAGGAAAACAATACAAACAGATGCTGTGCTGGGGTACAAAACTTCCCCTGTGGTTTGCTTTTATGGCATTTTCATATGGACTGTGTGTTTTGCAGCAGCAAATGTTACAGGCAAGCAGAGCTGATGACAGAGATGTTCTGGATGATGCTCTCCACCACAGCTGATGGGGACTGAAATCCTGAGCCCCCGGGGCTGCAGGAATGCAGCAGGAATGCAGCAGCAATGGAGGCTGGATCAGAAAGCCCCAAATGCAGCCCACTCATCCAGCCAGGAGGATTCATCCATCTTCGGGAGCTGGGGACCCAAAGCACATTGACCTGAGAAGCCCCGTGCACCTCCTCCCTTGCCAGCTGAGCCACAATGCCTGGTTTTGTGCTTGGCTTTAGCTTTCACCAGCTGAAAAGTGAAATGTGCTAGCTTAAGCCACCTTCTTGATAATCAGATTTCATGGTTGTTTAAATCAAAATCCTGCGAATCACAAGATGACAAATTGAAAGAGCACACACATAAAGCAATGATAATTGCTGGAGCCATGGGCAGTAACTTGTCATGCAATGTTTATTAAACTGCTGTACAAGGGCCCACACCCTTGGTTAGATGAAAGTGTCTGAAGTAAGCAGGGAAATCTAGTCAGGAAAAAGTTTTTCTGGAAAAAAAATGTAAAGGTGAGGGGGAAAGATTTCTTGTTCTATTTTAAATTTAAGACTACATTTTAACACTCAAATTGTGACTACATTTGCAAGTAGTTACTTCATTCTTTCATTCTTTTTTGATGCCCAATGAAGCCATCAGAGAATGATTACGGTGATGAATTTGAATGATTAGTGAAAGATGAATCTGGGAAGAATAATCTACTCATTCTACATGAAAAATAATTTAAGATAATTCATTTAACGATTTGCATTTTGTTTAAAAAAGAAGATTCCCATCATTTGAGATAACTACTCTTGAAATCAGGTAGGAACACCATCCCTACATTTTCTGAACAATTTAAATATCATGAAGATACTGTCAATTTTAATTTCCATTTATTTCATACTAAAACCAAGTTCTTTCTATTTCTGGCCCTCTGTGAAGCCCAACTGCAGCTAGTACAAACAATATGGACATCAAGGAGACACAAGACATATCCAAGGACACATCCAAGTGCAAGTGACTGGTCTGGTACCTTGTTCCACCCACTGGCATGAGCAGATGCCTCCTGTGTGCGCTCCCGATACTCCTGATATGTCACTGGCCTGCAGAAGTTAAACCAACACTGAAAGTTATAAAAGGAAACAAAAGAACATGAATAAAAGTTCTCAGTCTCCAGAGAACAAAATATTTGCACATGTATTACAGCAAGTCATTTTCAAGTGCTAACAAGTCTTGTGGTTCAGGACATAAAACACCAGCACCAGACAGGGTCAGGAAGGCATCACCTTTTTCCCACTTACACACTTTGATATAACTGGTGAATTTCCTAATAATTTGATACTCTACAACTTAAAAGACATTAGATAAGTAGGTTCTCTGATATGCTAGAAAATTTCTAAGCTCTTGCATATGATTTTTTTATAATCTAAGATTTTAAGGACAGAAAATTCCGCTAAGAAATTCATACCTGAGCCAATGCAGAGTAAAATGCTATGGACTAATACAGACTGTTTGACTATATTGACATGTCAGAGTTGAAACCTTTATTTGCAAGACACAGCACTTTTGATCACAAAACTCCTTCATACTTCAGTAGATACCTCTACTCTAGATTTATCATATCTCCACTTCTCTGAATTGGGATGATGGAATTCCTCTCTTCCGTACTCTTCTCCAAGATCATTTGGCATCTAAGAGTCAATAACAGCAAAGGCTTTCTGCCAAGTGACAGCAGAAGATGCACTGCTTCAAAAGCAACTGTCAGCCCAGATCATTACAAAAGGTGAGTTCAGACTTCAGTTTAATGGAAATAGTGGTAACTGGCACTGGACAGAAACCTGCTTCTTGAACTCCAGGAACCTGTCGTGATCTAACAGCTTACTGTACCCCAACACTTGTTTGTATGCATATCAGAGGGCAGGAAAATAAAAGCCAAATTAATAAGTATTGCATCAAATAGTGCTACTCTAGCAACAGGGGGAAAAGAACTGAGTTAAAGCACAGTGGGGAAAACATAATTTGTGTTTGTCATTTTAAGGGGATTCTCTTGACTTCCTTGGCATATTAATTCTTTGAAACCAAATCTAAATCAATCAGTGGGATGAGCAGAGCCTGAACAGCTGCAGGAAGGATATTATCAAGAGATTAAACAGTAACTCTAGTTTGCCTTAGAAAAAGGCAACACAGTTTCACAGGCATTTCTGACTTTACGTATGTACATGCATAAACAAAAAATTATTTAGAAAGCTAATATTTTCCTATAGAAAACACAGAAGGCCTAGAACATCAGAATATCAACAAACTAGAATCATTTAAATGCATGGCTGCATTTATGCAACTCTTCTAAAGCAGCACCTTCCAAGTCCAGCTCTCTACCAACACATTTTGGAGGTCACTCAGAAAAGCCTCAAGTAGTTCATGTAGCTCCATTAAATTTCAGGCTCGTAATTTGTAACAGAAAACCAAGCAACCACAACAATTGTACCAATTTGCAAAGACATTAATTAAGGTATTAGCATGCCAACTGCAATGTGCTATTTACACAATAAGCTTAAACTGGCAGGACAGCTGTTAAGGCACCAAGGTTAGCCCAGAGTCCCACATCTGCTTCAGATGTGCACCTGAAGGGTGGTCACAAGGTCTGTAACTACCATCCTCTCCAGGAAACTCTCCCTCTCATCAAGGGCCAGACCACAATCAAACCTTCAGCTCCATTCTGTAAGGCTAAGGACATTAATGTGGCTACAGCCCAGCACTGATAAACTGGCAATGGCAGTTGCCAGTTTCACCAGCAACTCAAACTGCTTGAAGCAGCCTCAAAAATTCAGCAACAAAAGCTTAGAAAAATTTTAGAAATTACATTGCTGCAAAGGGAAAATACCACAAAGAAGTATTTGCACATTACATTGCAAAACAAAACAAAACCAAAAAAAAAGGAAGATTGAAAAAGAAAGAAATGCAATATAAGATGCAGTCCCAACTTCAGCATTCACAGTGCAAAAGGAAACACCTTTGAAAAAGCAAATGAAAAACTCACTTGCTAAGCAAGCTCTGCAGTGCTTTGTGCAGATGTTCCTTCAATTCCTGGGACACTTTCTCCCCCAGATGAGCCAGGCAATCTTCTATTGAGCTCTCTGGGTTGGCAGGGCTGAACACTGGGGAAGTGTGGCAGTCAAACCCTGTAGTGGTAAATGCTGAGAGAAGAACGTACACAAAATCAAACAGATTCACAGAAGAACATCAACAGTCTCAGATTTCTTATCCCAGCAGTTTACACAGTTTACATAAAGGACGAAAAAAATCACAGCTCTGTAGTCAAAGCATGCAATGAACAAATCATAGTAAAAAATGTCCAAATACATTCTGAAAGTGCTACTTAAAAGGCAGAGATGACTTTGAGCTACATTTCCCCACCAGCTCTTGTTTCACAATTGCATCCTAACCAGCAAGTTTGCTGAATGTGCAGCTATTCTCCCATTTTAAGCTGATGCCAACCCTGGCATCTTCTCATAGTAAATTGGCCCACACATGGACATCTCTGCAGCAGGACTAGAGTATCAGTTTTTTAAATATTATTTTGTTCATATAACCTTTTCCTTCTCAGTTTAAAGCTTCTAAGAAAGTTCCATATGAAAGAACTTAAAACAGCTCTAGAGAGTTTCTATTTCAGATTTCTGATTTGACACACATACAAAGCAAAGATGGTTTTGAAATCATTCCTTGCTGGGAGTCCTATAAAAGCCACATCTCCAGGTCAAAGCATATCACAAAAAATAAACCTGGTGGAAGGGAGAAATCTGAAGGTCTAAGTCCACATTCCTTGACATATTAGCTCCTGAGGACTTCTGCCATCAAGTGCAGCAGCTTAAGGGCTGCTTACTTTTCATTATTTATAGTAGACTATTAAATGTCATCCAGCTGTTTGCTTTGGCCAGGCTCCACTACTCCAAATGGTAACGTTTAACTATTTTACTCCATGTGGCAATGTGTACAAATCTTGTGGGGGGAGGAGGATAAAGAGATTCAAGGCATTCAAAAATCTCTTTAACTGGAGTACCTGTTACAAATTAACCACCATTACAGTGCATAGAGATTATGGATTGAAACTGGAAAACCTGAAGAGCACCTTCCAAGATTTCTTCATCAAGACGTTTTAACTCCTCCTCGATTTCTATTTTAATCTTCTCCAAAGCCTCTTTCTCCAGAGCATGTTGTGCCATAAGCTGTTGTTGAGTCCCTGAAAGAAACCAGAGAAATCCATCAAATGTTTTATTTTAATGTTCCAAACAAGGTAGATAATGGAACATGGTATTGAAATATTAAGTATAAAGGAATTTGAGGCGAAAGTTTGATTTCAGACAGCAACAAGTATGATCCCTCCAGAGGACTTATTACAAAAGTTTTGTTATATGAACCCAGAAACAGATAAAACTTCCAGACCTATTCAAAGTAGAACTGGTGCTTCAAAAAAATTAAAATAATAAAAAATTTAAAAAAGAATAAGAACTGTAAAGCTACAAACGGGATACATAGGAACTTTCACAGCAACATCTTCAATTTAAGACAAAAAGCAAACCAAGGCACATCAACAATCAGCCATTACACCTAATACATTTATTATCAAACTACACCAAAACAAAGCAGACTGGCATAAGCTTGATTTTTAGCAGCAAAATATAAAATTTATACTGATGCCTGCAAAATCTACAGCATTCTCAGAGCAACTATGCAATGACATCAATGGAGAATCCTGAAACCTGTGAACTGTGCATCATTTCCCTGGCCATGAGGAGTCCACAGGCCACAGCTGAACCCACACTGGGTTCACAAGCAAGACTGGAGGCAAAGGACCTCACAATTGTCAGTCAGTTGTCAATTCTCCTCTCTTAACCAAGAAATTGAGGAATTTGAAATGGCTACATGTCCCCAGAAGTCACATGCCATGCTCTGGGATCACAAATACATTCTCCATGTGCTGACTCTAGATATTGGTAACAGAAGTTGTTTCAGCCATATCAGTCAGGTTACACAGACTCTCAGTCATCTTAATGATTATTCTGTACCAAGAGACACAAAACTGTTTCCAAACAAACCCAGGTATTCAGGACATCTGAATTTCTCAGCCTTTCTGCACCTACACCCAGGGCTACAGTTCTACCCAGACATCCAGACAACATTCTGCCCTACAGACCTTCTTCACGCAGTTGAAGAAAACAAAAAGGGCAAGGATTTGTATCTGTAATGTTGGTATCATCTGACTCGATTTCCTCCTCATCACTTTCACTTCACACCCAGATCTTCAGGTAAGTCCTGTAACAGCCAGGGGAGCTTTCTGGCACATCATTTTTCATTCCTGTTTTGAAGGCACTAAATCATAATTTGGTGGTCTTGTGAATGACAGCTTTGTGGCCTGTTTCCTTTGGTTTGGTTCTCTGCTGGAACTCACTTTTAAGTGTTGTCTTGCCTTCCCTTTTCTTCCACATATAATCACTAAATCTCATTAAAGGGTGTGTGAAAACTGTAAAAGCACTTAACACACACAGATGTGTAGTTAACTACACACTAGTGAAGTACACTGTGCATTTTCTGCAATTAAAAAAACACTAGACAATTAGCTTTCAAGGTCTCCTACAACTGAAAAAGATGTTAAAAATCCACAGCATCAACCCACTGAACATGTGTTAATGCTTAAAAACTCAGCACAAGGATCCCTCTAAACCAACGTATGCTTAAGTCAGTATAAAATGTTTTTTCATATATTTCTGTGACCAGTCACTTTAATTCCATTTGACTTAACCACACATGTTCAGAATAACTTTACTTAGCTTCTTAAATCCCTTCCCAAGTAGCATCTCTGCCACTCCGAGTAATAAATTCCAGAGAGGAGCAAACTGTTCCTCCTTTTGGTTAATGCCCTGTCAGTCCCTGTCAGCTGCTTCTCTGAAGACCTGAACCACTGCTCTGGAGTCAAGTGCAACAAGTGTGTGCAAGTTCACCCCCTGTGTGAACCTGTGCTTTCCCTGGGTCTGGAAGGACAGAGGAGCACCCACTCTCACAGGAATAATGTGACAATGATCACCCCTGACAAGCTGTCATACCTGATAAGAAGTCACCCAGAAAATGGAAGGAAGAGAAATTCCACTGCTGCCAGAGCACAAAAGAGCTGTTTAGATAATCAGCACTGCACTCAATGGTTTCCATCTCCCAACACCCACAACTTTGCAGCAGCTGCTGATTCTGAGAGCACCTGACTATTCAGCCATGCCAAAACATCAAAACCCCACCCCTCCCAGAGCAGTGACTTTGCACTGTTTATTCCTCTGATAAAGAATGGATTTCAGCTTTCTGCATCTCCTGGATATTGACTGCTACCAGCAAACACTGCACACAGCAAAGGTCCTAAGTGAGGGGTACCTTTTCCTCAATTATCCAACTTCCAAGTCACAAACAGGCAGAAGAAAACAGTAAAACCAGCTTATTTTAGGTGAGAATATATTTTCATTATCGAAAATGCAAATGGTCACACCAGAAATGGGGTTTGTAAGAGACATAATAAGCATTGAATGCTTTCCTGTGCTCAAGAAATGGGTTTGCCTCTTTTGGATTTTTAGTAAACCAACTCTGCAAGGCTCTTCCCAAAACCAGCCTATTTTAGGTGAGAATATATTTTCATTATCAAAGATGCAAACACCAGAAATGGTGTTTGTAAGAGCATTGAATGCTTTCCTGTGCCCAAGAAATGGGTTTGCATCTTCTGGGCTTTTGGCAAACCAACTCTGCAAGGCTCTTCCCAAGGCAGAGGCACAACAAACCTCTGTTACATGCTCTTACACAACCAAGTTAGTGCATTCTACTTTCTATTTATGGAATAAATGTTCACTTTGGCACAATTATGTTCCTGTTGAGATTCTGGGCTTCGGGTATCTGGAAGTAACCTAAAAAGCAGAGGAAAATGTGTTCTGAAAGTCCATCAAGCACTGCATCAGGGAGCATCTGACTACTAAATAAATGCAATACTTCAGTAAAACTCCAGAAGCTCAGTAACAATACAAGAGTAACCTGTTTGCCAGGGTTGATCTCAGGAGGAGGGGGGATGGAAGTCATTCAGCAGAGCTACACAGTCTGCACATCTCGTTCTACGGTGCTTGAGCCAAAATTTCAGCTAACAAGGGACAGCAGGGACTATAAGGAGAGACTGAAAAGATGTTATGCCTTTGTAGTTCAAGGGAATGAAGGATGATTGGAAAAGAAAGCCACTGATGTCACAGATTGCTCCTGATTTTTTTTTCTTTCACGCCTGTAATTTTAATTTAGCAGTATTTCATTTTTGAGTTCTCCTAGGTCTCTATATTAACTTCTGTCCAGTTGACTTAAAAATTCACTTTCAGCATGACTGTAATATTTCTTTAACATCTCACACTTTTTAAAACATCAATTAAGACTCTAAAATTACTGTAAGCTCTGAGAAGTGACAAAGATATACAAAATCTCTTTACAAATGTATTTATCTGTTTCCTTTAATGAAAATACATCCATTACACCAGCAAACTGCAGACCATGCACTGCCACACATAGATGTAAGCCTTCAATTTCAGAGATGTTTAAAAGAAGCTCTTTATAAACTATAAGAATGCTCAGCTTAAAAGAAACTGAAAAATTCTAAGATATTAAAAAGATACAAGATATTGCCAATTAACACTATCTTTTTTTCCCTGCATCTCAGGGAAACTGTAAAACTGTCAAAACCTTGCTCACCTCTTCACTAACCTATGTCACCATGCAGGAGTAGCACTGACTATAAATCTTTCAGATGCTCTGTAAATTAAGGCATTATTTAAGATTTTTCACTCTATCAAGAAAAACACAGAAAACCTAATTTTCTTCACAGTGTTTGTTGTAGCCACAAGCTCATGGGATGATGTCAAGCAATGGGGAAGTAGATTAAAATAGAGAAATACATCAAAAGGCACTCCTTGATAAAATATAAACAAACATTTATAATATAAATACATTGAATCACAAAACCAAAGCACTTTGACTCACTGGAAAAGTTAATTATACTAACTGCAGCAGAGTGGAAGCTTCTGTATTGAAAGTGACTTCAGGGGAGAAAGTGTAGAGGTGTTTTCCAATACTTAATAATTATTTTCTGTGTCTGAACCAGTACTTATAGGTATGAAAAGAATTCTGAAAAAATACAAAGCATCTCTGCACAATCTAATGAACTGAGAGCTTCCACACATTTTAAATATAGGTACTCATCTATTGCCTCAAACCACATTGACTTACTCAGGTGATGCTACTCTGTGTGTTTTATCAAATTATCTGATTTGTTTACCTACCAAAAAGTAACAGAATATACTGCTAATGGATTTTGCTTTAAATTAACTGCAGTGACTGTTATGCAGAATCATTATTCTAGAAAAACTAATAGGAAAAAGCTGTCAAAGCACTGGCCAGTTAAATTTGCTGGATTTACCTCTGGAGACACTGAAATCCATTAGAACCCTATAGAGCTCTAATGTTTAAAGATTGGCTTGCTCAGTAAAACTGTCTTTTCTTCAAGAGTCTGGAATACTGTGGATGGCTGTCTCTTCAGTCCCTGTGCTGAAAAGAAGATAGCAAAATAAAAATTTCCAAGTCCTTATCAGGTGTTGATTTATATCAACCTTATTTGCTTGGAGCCAGAAGTGATTTTAGTGCTTGTAATTGAAGCCATCTTTCTTGCAACAAAACCAAGACCAACCAAGAGACCCAAAAGGAAACACAGCAATGTAATTTTCTATGTCATTTCTCTGAATTTTCTATTCACTGAAAAAAAAATCCCTCCAAAAATCATCAGTCTTGCAAAGCACATTAGGCCTACAAACAATGAGAAGTTTTAACTGGAAATCCATCAACCTATCTTAAAAGTTTTATTCTTATCTCAGGTTTTGAAACAGGAAGACATACACGAGGAAAAAAACTAGCACAAAATGCAGGAAAACAGAGGCAGAAGATGGTAACAGAGGCAGTTCTGGCAGAGATAGTATAGTACCATTCCTGTTGGGAAGGATCACTTTTCTGTTTGGGTGGTTTTGGGTGTTTTTGACCCACCAGATACACCTTCTAGTTTAACTGGAGTGTTGAAAGTTCACTGAAAGCTAGGACACTGTGGTAGAAGGAGACTCAAGTGAAATACAGAAACCCTACCAACACCTAGGGCACCTTTTTTCCTCATGTCCCATGTTTGGTACACATGCAGTGGAAAGGCAGAAGATCCCCCAGTGGGTGACACAAGGTGGCTGGAACTGGGATCCTGAGCTGAACTGCCCTCTAGAGGAGTCCCTCACTCTCCCTCTCAGGCAGACAGGGAGCTCAACTCCACCAGGGCAAGCTGAAACTTGTCTTCCTGGATACTCCCATTACACTGAATATGATTCAGAAAACTTACCAGGAGTACAGTCTCATTTGCATCTAAGAAAAATAAGTGAAGGTGCTGCAAACTTTAGTCAAGGCCTCATATAATGAAACACAAAACACAGGAATTTGTTCTGCAAGTGGAAAGGAAACAGGCAACAGGCAAAATTGCTGCTTCATTGCTTCCCATGGAAGGTCTGTCAGCACAATAACCAAATCAGAGCAAAATAAGATTAAGGACAGGTGTTTTTTATTGGAATCCTCTCAATTCACAAATCAATGGTGTTCAGCCATAGAGTAGAAAGACTCTTGACCAGCATTCTGAAGTGCCACAGAAATCTACAATGGAAGGAATTTGGGATCACTCAAAGTGTTGTATCAACTGGTGATGGTGCTTGGAAAAGCACACTGACAAGCAGGAATGCTGTGCTGCTGTTACCCCTCCTGTGTCTGTCAGGAAACCCAGAAGTCTCCTCCTCAGGATGGGATTCCAGACAACAACAGCTCATTTCCATTTCCCAGCTTTCTCATCTCTTGTTCCCACCAGGCTTCTCAGCTCACACTGGGGACTGTAACACCCAGCTACACCTCCCAGCAGTGCATTAGGCAGGGCAGGAAATATCCATTATGGGCTGTGCTCCCCTCCTGGGGATTTCAGATTACAGCCAGCAGGCATCAGCCAGGTGCCAAACAACCAGGAGATACACACTGGGTATGTAAACTGCTCAATAGTCAGTGGGGATGCACACAGCACTCTGAAACAATCACACACAGCCCAGCAGTGCAGCTCAAACACTGCTTCATTACAAGCAAGGTGAGCAAAAGTAGGAGAAGAGATTTTTTTAAATGTAGCTAGCAGACAAAAGAAACCTCTCAGAAGCATGGAAGGCAGAAAAGCGCCACCAAGAAAAGTGAGTTAGGAAAGAATGAAACAAATCCTGAAGCAGAAGGATAAAGCATTTGCTTAGTTCAATACAGCCTGAAGGCCATTAAAAGCATTACAAAACAGAGTGGGAAACAAGTTGGCAAATTAAAAGTAGGGCAAAATTATTTTATCCAAAGGCTTTGATCAGAAAACAGCAAAACCACTGAAAGACAAACCTAATTAAAGTGAAACATGACCAGGAGAGGAGACCTTGTGGTCACTGTCTGGTTTGGGAAATGAGATGGGGAAAATGTAGGAAGATTTCCTCTTTAGAAGTTGTAAAGTATGAATGCTTTAGAGTATTTTAGAAGCAAATCAAACTACAGGCTGCTGTGACACAAGCTAACACATCTAAACAATATCTGAGAAGTAAAGTCCTCTTAAGTGACTACAAAATTTTCATTTAAGGATTAGTAGCTTCCTCTTTAGAAAGTTTAAATATACTTCTGTAATTCAGATTAGAAGCTTAGAGGTTCCAGTAATGAGAATCAACTGATTCTGAAAATGAAAGGTTTCACGTCAATTTGCAAATACTTCAAAGGTAGCTCCAGCCAAATCCTTTTCAAAAAGCTTTAAGACTAGCATTTCCCTTTCTGAATCTTCTATTTCTAGAACAAAGCAGACTCTTACACATTGAACCTCTATATGTACTCAATACATTTCCAGTTACAGCCCAGTTATAAATGGGTGCAATGTTCAGAATGAGATGTCATTGCTAAAAATAAGCACATTTTTCAACAAGGGTTTTATGAAACAGCTAAGGTGCCTCTCCTTTCATGGACCACAGATGCAGACAAAGTGGAAGTAGCAAACATACCTTAAATACACAAAGGTATTTATGAATTACAGTTTATTAATTGCATAACATTAATTTAAGGAATTATATATAATATAACCAGCATGTGCTATGTGATTTAGTACCAAACAGAAAAGCAGTTCTGTGATAACCTTGTTGCAGTCTTTCTTTTCAGGAATTTCTCACTTGATGACAGGTAAGTTCAGTAAATGACAGCATATGCATTCTTAAATGATTGTTCAAAGAAAACAAAGATTCTGAAGACTGTCTCTGTTTGGTTTGGGTTTTTTTTAAAGTCTCCTTTCATCAGAATAAGTTCTGAATCACAGAACTAGTAGTGACTAAAACATTATTAAGTGACAAGTCACCCAGGCAATCCTGACAAACAACATTGCTGAAGTGCTTGCCACCACAAAATAAAGAACAGTTTTACCTCCTAGGTTTATGTGAAACACAATCTACCAAACTTCTTTTTTTCTGCCTTCTGTTTATTTATTTACCCTCTTTTATCCATAAACCCATCCTGGAAGAAACATCTGACTCTGTGCAGCCCTTGACTTTGCATAAATAAATAAATAAATAAATAAATAAATAAATAAATAAATAAATAAACAGAAGTAGCACAGGCCACATCTCTGCAACAGCACTGAGTGACAACAACAGCAGCCTCAGTGTAATAGGGCAAAACTATTTAGCACAGGAGATTGCTCAAGACACCACTCAGTTTATGCCAGTCAACATCACCTCACCCCTGCTTACTTCCACTTGTGTCCCAAAAAAATAGCAAGCATGGGCTGAAATTCTCACAATGGCTCAACAAATGTAATATATATCCATCCAAGGTAATATACATCCTAGCCTCAAGGCACGACTAAAACCACTTATTTGCTTCCTAAACACCAACCAGCCCTGGCATAGCTCAAATTAAAACAGTAACAGCTTTGTTTCCATCAGCATCTCTCATCTTTAAACTGAAATTTATTCATTTTTCACTGAACAAACCAAGAGATTCATTACACCGAACATCAGCCTCACGCTCTGCCCCCCGCAGAAACACCCCAACAGCTAATTGCAAATCCAGCTCCACATGTAAATGGCTAGAGATGAATATGCAAATATTACCTTGAGTTGGAGGAGGAGGAGGATGCTCCTGTGGCTTCTCCTGTGCTAAAAGGCCCAGGTAGCTGAGCACTACGTATTTGGTTTCATAGTGAAATCCTACAGGCACGGCAGTAGCGGACGCCATCGGGGTGGCTGTGCTGCGCTCGGGGGAGCCAGGAGGGCTGTCAGGGAACAGGAAAGGGGTTGTTGGTTGGCTTATAAGGCTGCAACATGCAACAGGTCATGAACCCACACATAACAAGGAATTATGTAACAATCCTGAAGCAATATCCAGGTTTTTGCATTCTTATTTTAATAAGAACCATGCGCAGTAAGCCCAGCTGTGCCTCAGTGCAGCTCCTGCCAGCTGCCAGCAGTGGCATTTCTCACTTCTGCCTGCCATGGTCACACTCCCATGGAAACAAAAGGAGCAGTCCCTAGCACAGGTTTTTGTGAAGTTGATGTGGCTGCAGAGATTTATTTGGGCTACCCATTGCCCCAAAAGAGAATTATCAAAAAATGCTGGCCGGCCACGGTCACACTCCCATGCAAGCAAAACGAGCAGTCCCTCAGCACAGGTTTTTGTCAAGTTGGTGTGGCTGCAGGAATTTATTTTTTGGGCTATCCATTGCCCCAAAACAGAATTATTTATTTATTTAACCTCTTCTTGGTTTTTTTTTTTCATTATGATACTAAAGGTGCTTCTATTTTCTGATTTTTTTTCTTCTTTTAAATAATCTGGACTATTGAGTCTATTATATCATTTACATGAAAAAGTTGCATTTAGAATTAGAATTCTCTTGAGTCTATAATTTCCTGGGGTCGTGGACTAATAAAAACCTGCACTTTTTGCCCCCACAGATTGTACAGAAGGCCGACCTTCAGTTCTACAAGCCTCTTAGTAGTCCAAGTCACAAACTTGAAAAGGACAGAAGTTGTCAGAGACCAGGCAAGTGTCTTTGTGTTAGCTGAAATTGTGTTTTAATTGGTTATATTTGCAGGACTGCTAAACTTAAGAGTGGCCATCCTCTTGTCTCTGAAGAGTCCAGCTCTTCATTTCGTTGACTAAAATGCTCACCCATTCTTTGGTGGTTCCGTTTAAACACATTGGTCAGAGATGAACTGATGCTTTTTCAATGACAGGAGGTTTCACAGTTAATTTTTCCCAGTATTTGTGGCATTTAATTCATTTTTATGAAGTTCTATTTTAGATTTTGAGTTTACACCTGGAGCTGAAAGTGTAGCCCAAAACCAGGATGAAGCAAGCCTCAATAGGGTAGAGGGAATTTGTCAACTGGCATGGGTCAGTTTTCCACAGCCTTTCTTAATTCCTTGCTATTACAAGAACAAAACAGCTGGAGTACACCCCACAGAAAATAAATCCCATGCTTGGAAGTGTCAGTCAGGGCTCAGAGCCTATGGATTTTTATGGAAGTTAGAAAGAGACCATTAGTCTCATGTTTTGACAGATTCTGACCATTTCATTAACCACAACACGTGCTGAAAAAGGCGAGTTCTGAGGAGTCTCCCTTTCCCAAAGCCTCCCATGAATATTTTTTCTGCTTCCTCAGATTTGCTACTGTGATGCTCAAAAATTGTAACACAGAAAAAGTGGCCAAAATTGCCTTGAATTAATGTTGCTGTTCCAACAGCAATGGAAAACATATGGTCAACAGAGAAAATTCCAGATTCATTGTAGGGATTGGAAGAACAGATGGTTGTTTGTCCTGGATTTCTCACCCAGACATTATTAAGCACAAACCAGAAATCCACACCTAACAGCAACATCTGGCCAAAGAACTCCTCCCTGTTTCACTCTAATTGTTTAGTTGCTTTTTTCAAACATCCAAATAAGACCTGCAAGAAAAACTAAGGTAGAGAGAAATTAAAAACAACACGGTAAAAAGTAAAATCTCAAACAACAATATGGAAGTGGGGAAAAAGCCATGCAAGAGATGAAAAGGATGTTTGAGAATAATCAACACGTTTTAGCTGTTTTTGTTTGGCCAAGTCTGGATAACTGCTTCCAACATGCTGTTAACTTAATGGATCAAATAATACTATCCAGGGCTTTCTGACAAACTCTTCAAGTTAAGTTCTCCAGGACTTCAAAGAGTCATTCCCAAACAAGCAGTAGCCCATTCTTGGCCACCAGAATGGATGTGTAAATGAAAAGCACACAAGGAAGATTGTGCTACAGAACAGCTACTGAACAGGCATTGAAAGAGCCAGATAATTTAGTAATGTGAGACACAGTTATATTTAGAAGTTGGTTTTTTTATCAAGTTTAAAGTTTAAAGCAGTTAGAATGAGCAAAATGCTATATACAAGGAAGAGAAATTGGACCCTCTCAAGAGTTATGGATTGCACTGGAAATGCCTTGGGACTAAAAGAAAAAATCAGGTTCCAAAACCAAAGAACAATCTGCAAATGAAGCCTTAATAATAATAATAATAATAATAATAAACCACGAAAGCAAAAGAAAAGCACTTGCCTGTCTAGCTGTTCAAGATGCCTGGGCTAACTTCTAATCCCTCCTCCATGAGAAGGAATTCAGATTAACAGCAGTTGCACACTGGTTACTGAGGATAAACAGAACTAGAACTGTGCTGTGGCATGGTTGCTGTGGGAGTAGGTAGCTTGGCAAAGAAAATTTTACCACCAAACCAAAAGCAGTAAAAGGAAAAGAAGTGCTGTAAAATTGGCTGGCTATTCTCTTTAGAAACTCCAGCTTCTGAAACTCATTCTGAAAACAGAAAAGGGCTCTCTGTTGACGACCATACTATGGCAGCCCTGCCTCTTGCTCCATGTATTTAAAAATGCCTGAAAGCCTTTACCGGAAAGGTTGGGTTGTGTCTTTGCTACAGCTTGAACCAAAGTAGCAAATTATACACAAGGAAAACAATAAACTTATAGTCAACACTTATATCTGTGCTGCCTCTTCTATCCCAAGTGCTCCACAGGCAGCACATCCCACTTCAGAAACCTAAGAAATCACAGCAGAGAAATACCACAGCTTTTGCACAACAGTTACCCTTGAGCCTCTTCCAAAATTGAGTCTTTATAGAGCAAGAAGATCTGAAAAAAAAAAAATAACTGTTCTGAAGACTTTAGGATCCTTTAACAATAGATCTGCTCTTCAGACCACGTGCAGTCACCACATCATCACATGTTGACATCACAGGTGGGAAGGGTGCCATTCCCCAAAAAGAAAAAGCTCCCCAGCCTGTTTCAGTTCTGGTTTGTTCAGTAGAGATCCACAGCCCTGAAATCAAAATGCTTCTCACAATGCCTACACAGTGAATGGGAGCCCTTCCAGACAACCTGAACTGATCTCTCCTGAAAAAAATCTGCCTGACAGATGGTCCAGAGACATCCAGAAACTGTGCTGTGGACCAAAGAAAAAGTCTGGATATATAATAGAGATTATTCTTCAAAATATAATTCCAAATCAATGCAAAAAAATGAAATTTAAAAAAAGTTGATCAAAACAAGCATGATATCCAAAGCAGCACAGTGCAACAGGGAGGCCTAATTCACAGAAATTACAGCTCAGCACTTCTGAGGGGAGGAAGGGAAAAAAACCAGAGAGAGAGGGAGAATGAGACCACTGCTTATTTAAATAGTGGCTAATGTTTCCCTGGGGAAAGAATGATTAAAAAAAATTACCTCGGTGGATACATTTTGAGAGGCAGTTTTATAATGAAATGAGAAAGGAGACTTAAGAACTTGAATGGAAGAAATCTTCAAATTCACATAAAAGAATGTCATGAGTGGAAGTGCACTTCAGAATCACCAGTCTTCCTTTGAGAGACGCCCACAGCACAGCAACTGAATGACTCCTTGAGGATTGAGAATGACTGGTTTTGTTTACAAAGACAAACACAGAAATATTGACTCAGATCCTGTAAATATCTCAGAAAAGGCCATTTTTCAGGAATGAGAGGTATTGAAAAAGGACACACAGCTTGAAAGACCAGATCAGAGGAAAAAGAGCTCTCCACTAAAGGAGCAAAATGGAAGAGAGTTCAGAAAGTGTTTAAAATGACAAGCTTGTACAGGAGATGCAATGGAGCAGAGGAAATAAGGAGTTACACAGACTGCCCAAGTCTCAAAGCCAGGGCAAGAAGGCTGCTTCTGGTTTAACAAGATCTCTGCAGGAATACTGTCCTTAAAAAACTACAGAGATCAACATTATTACCGATTAGTCCCTACAAAAAAAATCACCTTTCCCAGTTCCTGCACCCTTGGGGGACAGAGGGCTATACCTGTTGAAGCTGACTTAGCTTGTCACTCCTCCGGCCCTGCTGTCACTTGTTTCATGTGGGCTGAGCTGCTCAAGCGACCTGAGAGCAGGAGTTGCAGCAGGACTGCCATTTCCCCATCTGTCACGTCCTAATCCACAGCAGAGTTATAAATTGGATAATGGGCAGCACAAGCCTACCAATGAATACAGCGAATATAATCCCCAGCCATGAGGCCGGGCTGTGTTTCAGTCCCTGTCTGTAAAACCCCAGTGAGCATCAAGATGTGTTTGCTTGCATCATTCAAAGCCCAAAATGCAACATCACCGCTCGACTGCCCAGAGCAGTTCAGCTGGTCTTTACAAACAGTATCACCTATGGATTTCAGAAACAGTAGCACCACGGCCCTCAGCTTCCACTCCACAATGGAATCACTCCAGAGCTGGATGAATTCCCCACCTAGAGCCTCACTCACCAGCCACAAACCCAGTCACCCTGCGAGCTGCTGTGGCAGAACTCCTCCTGCTGCTGCTGAATTATTGCAACGCACCCACGGCCCCGGCCAGCGAGTGCTCAGCCGAACAGCAGAATGGCAGCACTGCACCTCAAATCATTTTTAGGGCCTCCTGACCTCGATATGCTCACGGTTTGGGTCGCCTTCCTGCCATCAGTCTCTGCAACAGGCAGCCACGCTCAGCTCAGCAGCATCTACAGCCTCGGCGCCCTTTACCAAACGTGCCCAGTTTCAAGGAGTTGCAGGTCTACAGAGCCACACCCCGTATCAACAAGATGGAAAATATTCAGGCGCTCTGCAGCCTTACCAGATGTGGGGATTTTGGGTGAGACTTGCATGTGTGGGCTAGTTAAACCTTGCAGCAGTTTGTGTCCGAAAACACTTCCCATAACAGGCAGGACTATCCAAAGCATCCAGTTGTGATCAGCTTGGGAGATAAATTCTCCGGAGTACTTTTCCAACTGTGTATGAGGGTATGACTAAGAGATTGTTTATAATAAACTGAGAACTGCTCAGTTCAAACATGTCAGTTCCTACTGGAAATGAATCAATACTGCAGCCACTACTGATCCTCTGGTGGCACTTAATGGATAGAAATACTGGAAAACATAATTGTTCTTTATCTGGACAGTGGCTGTAGCTGACCTCTGACAGAAATGCAATTAGGTGAGCCCTCTAGGCAAACGGGGTGATTTCTCTTCTAGGAAGAAAACCAAAAGCTGCACGCGTTATCCACTACAAAGGTGCTCAATCCTTTGCAGCTTCAAACCTTCTCACCACAGCATTAAATTATGACAAGCACAGCTTTCATTAACGAGCTCCCATTCACTTTTCTGCCTTAACGCGCCTGTTTGGGTTTGAGGAGCCGAAAAAAGCCGTTCCAAGTTTCAGCGGCGCCGGAGCCACCGGCGGGAGCGCAGCGTGAGCCCCTCAGTTACTACGGCGATGAATGAGATCTTTATTTATACCCGGGCGGGCACGGCGGCGGGATGAGTCACCGGCGGCGCCGTGCGGGACTCGCAGCCTGCGCGCTGCCGCGGCCCCTGCAGCGGGGGAGCCGCCGGCGGGAGCCTGGCACGGCCCCTTCGCCACCGCTGCCCGCCGGGTCCGGGGGTATCCCGGGGGTGTCCCGGGGGTCCGCACGTCCTTCGGTCACGGCGGGGCCGGCAGCGGCACCGGCCGCCAGGGGGCGCGCCTGCCCCCGCCGCGCCCCCGCCGAGACGCGCGCTCCCGGCTCGCCGCGCCCCCCCCAACTCACGGCCGGGGGTGCGCGCGCGGGAGGGGGCCGGGAGCGCGCAGGGCCGCCGGTCCCCGCTCCCCCACCGCCGTTGAATTAATGAGTAAACGCAGACAGATAGGGAAAGAAAGAAATAAACAAAGCAAACAAAAATAAATCAACAACCAGCCCGCCCGCTCCCACGCCCGTTTCCTCACCTGCGGGCGCCGCGGGGAGGAACTGGAGGTGGAGGAGCGGCCGCAGCTCCCGGGTCGCTCCCGCCGGGGGCGGTGAGGAGGGGAGGGGGGGAGGCGGGAGCGCGCCCGGTGCGCGGGCTCTGCCCTAATTTGCCGCCGCCGCCGCCGCCATGATGGAGGGGGCGGGGGCAGGAGCGCGCGGGGGCGCGGCGCGGCGCGTGCCGCGCGTCACGGCTCGCGCCGGGGAGGGGGCGGGGCCAGGCGGGGGCTCCGCCCCCCTGACGGGGCGGGGCCGGGCGGGAGCGGTTGGCGGCGGTCGCGGAGGCTCCGGGACCGGGAATAAACGTGGGGAGGCGGGGGTGTGTGTGCTAACCTGTCCCGTTTCCTCGTGGATTCGGAGGAGAAGGAGCCCTTGGCAGTGCAGTTCCCGCCGCCCTGACCTTCAGGGCTCGTGGTTACAGGTGTGGGTTCGGTGGGTCAGAGTACTAAACCGAACGCCCCCAGCAAGGCAAGGGGCACACGGAAAAGAAACACAGCCTGGATATAATTCCAGCTGTATTTGTTGTTTGATTTAGCAATATTTATTTTATAATAATAGGCAGCATTATCATTTGTTGTTTTATATTATATTTTCTTTATTAAAACTTGGTTTTTGTATTATTTAGATGGTGCCTGAAGTAATAGTAAAGCATTCTCCAGACCCGAAGTACAAGCTGATTCCCAGCATTATAAAGGCAATATGAAAAGACAGCAAAGTTACACACAGAGTTTTATCATATGCTTTTCCACACAGGGAAAAACAATAAAAAAAAAAAACACAGAAAAAATGAAGGAAATGGAAATAAATCAGGAAGAAGCATGGATGTGACAAATACCACATTTGACAGTGATTTGTAGAGGAATGGTTTTGTCTTTTCCACCAAATGTTCCTGCAGAGTGGAAGTGTGGAAGCCTCTTGCCGATTAGAACAAACCAATACTATTACAGATTATGAAGCTTGTTTGAATTTGAAGTTTCTTTGAGTTTTGCCATAATTCATGAATTACGAAGTTTGTTTGAATTTTGCCATAAAGAAAAGAACGGCCGCAGTGACAGCACTGCTGCCAGGCCCTCCTTGCCCTCCCCTTCTCGGGCTGTTTCCTGCATCCTTCTGCTTCTCCCTGCTGCCAACACAAAGCGGCTTTGGGGGCTGACAGAGGAGCTCGCCCCGCGTTTCAGCGGGGTCCGCTGCAGCTGTAACTCCCTGTAAATGACACAGCGACAGGGACAGTGACAGCGACGCGGCCACCATATGTGGCGCCGTGACGTCACTCGTTTCCCGCGTTCCTATTGGTCCGGATGCCCGGTGAGCGGGGCGTGTGGCAGCCCCGCCCCGGCCGCGACCCGAACCGGATCTGATTCCGCTCGCGGCCACCGACGGCACCGGCCGTGTCTGCAGGGCCTGCGGCTGCCACCGACACCGCCACCGACACCGCCACCGACACCGCCTCCGTCCCTGTCACCGTCCCTGTCACCGCCACCATGGCGCTCAGCGATGCGGACGTGCAGAAGCAGGTAGGGCCGCGCGGCCCGGCCCGAGCGGAGCCCCTGAGGGGCCGCGGGGAGCGGGGCTGGCGGCGCCGGGCCCTCAGTACAGCGCTGGGCCCGGGCCTGCTGCTCCGGGAACGGAAGATCGGTGGAGGGGAAGGATCCTGGCTTGGATAGAGGAGTCTCCCGACAAGAAGGCGATTTTTCCCCTGCCGGGTGGATGGGCCCCGCGGGGAACTTCGGCGTTTTGGTGCCGTGTTAGGCCAGGGTGTGACGAGAGGGTTCCCGAGCAGGCTGTGTGTTCTCTACAGGGTTTAATTGCACCCAGGGCGGGTAAATGCAGAGCCTTAGATGAGCTCTGTGTTTTTACAGGCTGCTGGGGTGGATGCTTAGAGGTGAGAACCAGTCTCTTCTTCCTGCAGAAGGGAGAACCGGGGAAAGTGGCCTTAAGCTGAGACGGGGGAGATTCACATCAGATATTGAAAAAAATACTTCACTGTTAGGGTGGTCGAGTATTGGAATGGATTGCCCAGGGAGGTGATGAAATCAGCATCCCTGGAGGTGTCTGGACCTGAAGTGGTTTAGTGGATTAAAGGTTATGGTTCATGGTTGGCTGGGTGATCCCCAGGGTCTCTTCCAACCCAAATGATTCCATGGTTCCCTAAGGATTTCCCATCTCTTTTTGGCTTGTAGCTGTGTTACCTGCCATTAGCTGTACCTTAGCATTTGGGTGGGCTGCTCAGTGTTCCTGAATGCCCTTCTCAGCTCTACATCCTAAGCAGAGTGGTGCAGCCTGGGGCTGGCTTGCAGTGGAAACTTCCAGCCCTGAAGTCTGGCTGTGGACACTCCTCCAGAGGCAGGACACCCTGTCCCTGTTGACAGTAAACACTGCCCTCAGCTAAAAAAACTGCTTTCAGCTGGATTGGAGAGATGTGTGGTGTTAAAGGCCGTGGGCATCCAGTCAGCACTGGTCTGGGGAGTTCCTTGCAGGTGATGAGCAGAGCAGGCGAGTTCCCTTTGTCCTCTGCATCACAAGTACTTGTGTCTCACTTTCTCATTCAGTAAACATAGTCTCTTGGCAAGGCAGCATCACAATGAAAGTAAAATTGGTAGGTTGCCTTTCTCCAGAAGGAGAATTGTAACATTACATTGTATTCCTTTTATCTTCAAAGCTCAAGCTCGTGTGTTTTGTTGGGGTTTTTCTTTTTCCTGCTTCTTTTATGAAGATAATAAAAATAAAGCTGACATTAGGGTGGTCTTGCTCAGCCAGACCTGAACTTCAAAGGGCAGTTCAGGATCTGGTGATGTATCAAACATGTAATACTGATGGCATTCCACATCTGCACATTCCTGTCAGTGCTTTGCACTCCTGAGCCCAGGATGATCCTGTTAACTGGACAGTGCTGATGGCTGGCAGTCCTGCATGTGGATCAGTCTGGCATCAACTTCCCAGGTGCTCCTCCTGCCACCACACTTCCGGTGACTGTCACTCTGAAAATCATCTCTGATTGAGACTTTTCCCCACTGTCAGATTTGCTTTGTTGTTCTGTCAAAGGTATTTAATACATTGTTCCATGTGGTCACTTCTAAAGCCCATCTGACATCTAGAACTTCCCTTGGAAAGGGTAATCACACTGCTCCTGACAGGAAAACCCCTTCTTCCTTTCTGTAGGAAATACTGCCTTAAAATAAGTCTCTCATTTCAAAATACATTTTTGTCACTGTTATTAAAACTAATCCTATTTATAGATGTGAAAATCTGTCTTTGGATCTCTCTTCAAGAAAAAGCAAAAGGAGATTTCAGTACAGCAGCTTTTGTAGGAAATAACACTGTTCAGTCTTACCAGTCTAGGAGAAGTGCATTCCATATTAGCTTGTATTGGAATATAATCCCAATATTACCGGGTTGAACGTGCCTGGGCTTGTCTGGCCCTCGCTGCCTGACCAAAGGCGGCAGCCGTGGTGTTACACCCCAGAGATACCTTTGGTTAGTTGGATGCGGCAGCTAGGCTCTTGGAACAAGTCCAGGCAACAGAACTCAGGCTCGACCTCTGATGAAGAAGCTTTAGGCGAGGCGAAGAGGAAAAAAGGAGATGGATCCGGCTAGGGGGTCATAGTCCAGAGTTTATTCCTGGGCACGCAGGCCTCTGAATGTAGCGACAACGCTGACCGCATGGTCCTGTGTCTTTTTAAGCTCAGGGCAAGGGGGAGGGGAAGGGGTAGGTGAGCTACCAACCAGGTAGCGGGGGGCTCAGGAGACAAATGACACCTGGATGGCCCAATTGTCCCCAGGGCTGAGAGGCATCTTTTGAACTTGACCTATCAGACGACGGCCTTGCTGACTTTCTGAGATTGATGGACAGCTCTCAGCAGGAGGCAGGGAGAGGGAACAGGGGAAGTGGGAAAGCCAAGACAGGACACTGCTTCACACTGTAACAAGCTTGCTTCCATCTCATTCCTTATCTTTACACAGAGGATGTTTCCTGAACACCCAGAACTGTTAAAAGTGCTTTTCCAAAATTCAGAAACCAGACTACACTGGAGGAAGTGACTCGGTAACATAAAGGCTGCTGCTGCTGAGTTCTCAAGTCTTCTTCAACAATAGGCTATTCAGCAAAATATCTTTATTTTAAATGCCTCTCTTGTCCTTTCTGAAATGCAGAGTAGGTACACAAGCACTTGAGAGTCTTTGCAGACACAAATTAAAAGAAAACCTGCTGATTTGATATTGAGGATGAAGATGTAACTATTCACTTCTTCCACTGTGCTAACACATGTTTAAAATCTTCCACTTGTCTCTTCACTTCTGTTTTTTCATCTGTATGGGCTTAGTTCTGCACATTGGCTCATTTTTCACCTTGGCACCTTTCTAATCTCTTTAAAACATTTAATTTTAACACGAGAGTCTTTTGTGTGAGTTTATTCAGACTGGATTTTCTGCAAAATGTGTCTCGTCACTAAGTGCAGGCAGACAGTCAGTAGGTTTTAGGATCTGCTCCATCTGACCATGGAAGTGTCTATACCTCATCTCAGTTGCTGTTTGGTTGGGAATGAGTCCTTCCAGTCTGCCCCAGATGGGAACCTGAGCTGAGGTCTGCTCACAGAGAGGCATATGATGGCTGAACAGAACTTGGTCTGGTTGCTTTCCTGCTCTCCCAGCTGCTGGACCTGGGCTTTGTAGCGCTTTGAGGTGGCTTCAGAAATGTTTTCTAGTAGAACTTCTTAGTTCCTGTGGGGCTCTGAAGCAGCATGTGACATTCTTGATGTGGTCTGGGTCACAGAGCCTTGCTGCTGCTGACTCCTTCCCCAGCCCCTCCAAAGTGACAGTATAGGCTTTTACAGAATTTATTACAGTTTCCCAAGAGAAGGGTCTCTGGTGTTCAAAGGAACTTGTGGCTGTACAGATCTGACCAGAGTGGTCAGTGGCACTTTGCTTCACTGTTCACCTCTGGAAGGCCCAGGTTCATTCAGATGCCATCTATGTAATCTTTATGTTTCATATAAATGTCATAACAGACTCATTTTGCTATGTGAGGATTTTTGGAGTCTGGGAGGTTTATTTAATAATCCCAGGGGTGAAAAAGTTGGGCTCATTAATGAAGAACAAAAATACCCAGCCTTGCATTTATACAAATTTACTTTGGGGTTGGTTGGTTTGTTTTGTTTTGTTGTTTTTTTTTTTTATGGTTGCCTACCTGAAGAGCATTCTTCTAATGGCAGCTAGTGAAAGAGCATTATATAGAATTATTGGGGGAAATAGTTTTCTTGTAATATATGTCAAGATTAACTGACTCTTGTGTATGCTCAATGACATTTCCTTGCAAAACAATATTATATGAAATAGTAAATGGATATGGAGGATCTAGGATCTAGATGAGTAGATACATATACCTACTTCCTCTGGTCAATGTCCTTTCCTGCAGAAAACATTTTCTTCCCTCTCTCTTGTTCCAGATCAAGCACATGATGGCTTTCATCGAGCAGGAAGCCAATGAAAAGGCTGAAGAAATAGATGCAAAGGTAAAAATGGAAGTTCAATGTCAGTAAGTGCAAAAGGAAAACTGCCTCCCACATCCTGCTCTGAAAGTTACAGTGAGAGAGAACTAGAAACCTTTGTAAGCTACAGCTGCTTTCTGTTTAGTTACTACATAGCAAAAATGTACCAAACAAAGATAGCATTTCTTAGCTTTTGACAAATGAAAATGACTCAGAGCTGGTTTTGGTCAATGTTTTGGTGGTTCTTGAATATAAATATATTCATATCAAAGTTCAACCCTTTTTTTGAGCAATCAGGAGAGCTGAGAGGTACTCAATTGGATTGAGTAGAACACCTTCCCCCACCAAATTAGTATTTAAGGCAGGAGTTGAATTACTTGCTGAATGCTTCACTTAGGTTAAGCCACAAGAGACTGGATTTAATATTAACCTGGTGTTAGAGTATAGATGTTTACTGAAGAAGGATTAATGGTGCCTTTCAGCCCCAGCAATCTGCATTACACCACTAGTGAAATGCCTTGTTGGTATTGGACTCAGCATACATGTTGCTGATAATATTTAATCTCCCTTAAACATTTAGATTTACTCAAATATTTAATCAGTACTAAAGCCTGTATTGCTGAAGATCTGCAAACAGAATTTAGAAGTTGAGACTGGATTCTCAGGTATAAGTAGGACAATTATCCACATGTTTTTACATTCTGTCTAGTGAGGCTTTACAAAAAAAATTAAAAGCTGTGCTGTCACCCTCCTAGTGTAAGAATTACTTAAAGAGGTGAAGGGTTTTTATATGGAATCATAAATTGTGTCATCCTGTCCTGTCTGTGAATGTGCTCTGTTACATTTTGGTTCTGTTTTTTTCAGCCCAAGGAATCAATTTCCACTTCAGTTATTTAATTTTTACTGTAGGCAGAAGAAGAATTCAACATTGAGAAGGGTCGCCTTGTTCAGACACAGAGGCTGAAAATCATGGAGTATTATGAAAAGAAGGAGAAGCAAATTGAACAACAAAAGAAAATGTAAGTTGCTTGGGCTAGACAGCTGACCTCAGAGCCTGAGTTTGCATTTTGTTGTTCATTTTATACAAAATTCTTCTGGCCCTGCAAACATTCAAATTGTAGACAACATATTTAGTTCTAATTATGAGTTCTTGGTTTTTTCTGAGGAGAAATTAACAAAGCTGAGGTGCAGTGGTATTACAGTGTGATGAAAGAATCCTTCCCATTTCTTTATGTAATTAACATCTAGAACTTTACCCTGCTCTGTTACCCTGGGACAAATGATCATGTTGGGTTTAGTTTGGCTGGGTCTTCACCAAGAAAGGGCTTCTGCAGTTTAATCTTTTGTGCAAGTCCAGAGACAGAATTCAGACAGGTGAACAGACCTTGTTTTTAAGTGTTGTAGAATTGTTACCTTTAAATGCAAAGCCTGCAGTTAAATGTTACAGTTCTTCTGTCAAAGGCTGATAGATTGATTCAACTTTATCATGCAACTTGCAGCCAGATGTCCAACCTGATGAATCAGGCAAGGCTGAAGGTCCTCAAGGCAAGGGATGACCTTATTGCAGTGAGTATCTCTGGAGTAAACACACAGTCTCTGTTTCTGCCATAAGTTAGGAAATGGAACTGTTCTCTACAGAAAATACAATTTTTGATTGAGTGATGTTTGCTTCAACATACAAAAATGGCTTTCCAAGCTGCTCTGAAAAGGCCTTGAGGATTTAGTCCAGCTTTGCTCTCTCCTTATTTTCACAGTTTCCATTACCCACTCTTTTAGGGAAGTACATTGGTCTGCCAGGAGCGTTGCAGGCAGTGTTGTATCTGTCATTTGCACAGTGGCTTGTTTCTTTAAAGAGCAGCAACTCTCTCTTGCACAGTTGGTAGAACTTTGAAATTCTGTTTGCCTGAAGCAGTGTTTATATAAAAAACCCAGCATGGCATAAGCAAGGAGGCTTAAAACACCACTAACTGGGATTTTTTGTGCTTCAGTGGCCCATAGGCCATGAAAAGTTTTGCTTCTTGTTCTGGTGACCGTGTGTGTGTTGACACAGAGTAATCCTTCATCAGAGCAGGCTGCATTCAGGCTTGTTTGGGTTTCCTGTGTTTATCTCTCACCATGGGCAGTGTGTCCCCATTCTGCTCACTGAGCAGCTTTGCTGTGCTCTCCCACCTCAGAGGTAGTTTGGGTGTTCCATGTTCTGCTAGATGGGGCTGTTGAGCTGTTGGAAAAGCTTGAGAGGCCCGTAGAAGTCAAAAATAAAAGATGGGATAAATGTTCAGGTTGATGCTATCATGAAAAAGAAGAGTTAGCAGAAAAAAATCACTAGTTTACTGATTCCTTAAAATGAGTTTCAAACTTTAGATTGTATTCCCAGAGAGGAGGAAGGTGGATTGCTCAAGGGCTAACTCTGTTGTGTTAGTCTCTGCTGGGTAATCTCTTCCTCATTTATCTGCTGACTCAACCTCATGCTTCTGAGTAATTCTAAACAGTCTTCCTCATTTTAAGACATTTAAAGTCACATGCTGCTCACTCTTTCTTTCCTTATCAGATCTTTGGCTTCTTTCATGAGAGATGAGCAGTTCCAGAAATGCAATGTTTCTCTAGGGAGGACAGAATAACTAGGTTTGACCATGACAGTAAACTGTGATAGTTTTATATCTTCATACTGATTGTGTTACTGTGCACTCTTTTTCTAAACACCATGAGGTAGAACAGGAGAGAGTTTCTCTGTCTGAAGTATTTCTGATGGTTCAGTTTTAGGAGCTTTGAGTTGATTCTTTAAAAATGTCTTAAAAATTCAATCCCATCCAATGCTGATTTGCTGAGTAAGGTAATCAAGAGAGCTACTTGAAATTAAAAATAAGCTCTCTCTTTAAAATTTTTATTTGCACTTACTTACAATTAAAGAATACCTAACGTGAATATTATTTGATGGAAAAAATAGATTGGATTTCTTTGCTCAACCATAAAGCTGAAAAACATTTATTTGGACAACTGTTTTATTTTACATGAAGCAATTATTTACTACATACTTAATTTATCTAAGTTAAAATTTAAGTACCATGCTTTTACTCCTGAGCTCTCCCTTTTTCACACAGCAGGAATTATTGTCAGGTTGTAATGAGGTCAGCCCAGGGCAGGAGGAAGGGAAGTGTTGGGCAGGGATGGTGTGCCATGCACAGAGATGGAGGTCTAGCTTGGATGAACACCAGCTGGAGTGTACATTTACGTGTTGGCAGGGTGTGAGAGCTATAATGGAAGTACAGAAAGTTGGTAGGCATGAAACCAAATGCCAAACAGATGGGCTCTGCTGATCTGATTTCTTCTGAATGTAGGATTTGCTGAATGAGGCCAAGCAGAGACTTGCCAAGGTGGTGAAGGATTCTGCCAGGTACCAGACACTGCTGGATGGACTAGTTCTACAGGTAAATATTTAAATTGTAAGAAATGGATCATTGCTGCCCTAGCCCCCTAGGTTTCTTTTGTCAGAAATAGCCCTCTGAAAGTTACAGTTGTATTGGAGTCTGCATCAAGTGTTGATCTGGGTGATCCTTGAGTTTTAAATATCACTTCATTATCTTTGAGTCTTGGGTTCTGAGCAGACAAGGCTGTGGCTTACTTTGAGCTGTAGAACCTTGGATACCAGCAGCAGGTCCATTGTAAGAATAATTGCAGATGCACACCCTCATTTTAGGGTGCACAAATTAAGCTCTGTAGTGATGATTTGGATCAAGTGCTCCTTTGTCAGAGGCTGTTCCTCCAAGCCCACAAGTCAGTCAATACCCATCTGCTTCAAAACCTTTTCAGCATTTGAGACTTTAATTAATGAGCCTTGACAAATTTACTGTAGTATGGAATGAGCCTGTGGCAGGAGCAGGCACAGAAAGCAGAAACCAGAGCTTTGCTTGCCTAAAGAGCATCCTCAAGCCCCAGAAATGAACAGCTGAAAGTCCAGTAAGCCTTGGCCAGGTCAGTGCTGTGGGCTCTGGTGCCTCCTTCTGGCCCAGACTGGTCCTGTTGCTGTGAGCTCCCAGGAGCCATCACGAGCTCTCCTGTCACACTTGATGGCAGAGTTTGCTCAGTAGTGTCTCCTACCAGCTTGTGCCTCCACATGGGTGTTGTTTCTTTCTTACACTCGGGTCTGGTGTTGCTGTACATCAAAAAAACCCTTTCTTGTTCTTGCAAATTTGCCACACTTCTCTTGGCTTGTTATGTTAGATCCAGTGAGGGATCTGTGCTCACAGCTGGACCAGATGATCATTGTAGGTCCCTTTAAACTGGAACTGGGCACCACAGTCCTGAGATTCCATATATTTAGTTGCACTTGAGTTCCAAAAACATCATCCATATTTGGGCTCTTCCCCAAATATTGCTGCTGTCCTCTCAGAATGGCTGTGTGAGGTGAACTCGTGAGCAAAGATGTGAATAAATGAGGCTGACACTATTGGGGCTTGGGGTTCAAATTGATCAGCTTCTTTCCTTTCTTGGGGTTAAATAATTGTGACAAAGAAAACATTGAGCTCCTGAAAGTGAAATGGTTATAATGGTTATTCTTTGCAGGGATTCTACCAGCTGCTTGAGCCCAGATTAGTTGTTCGGTGCAGGAAGCAGGACCTCCCCATGGTTAAGGTGAGACGCCTGGAATATTTTGACAGTGCCCTGCTCACAGGGGCTGAGACCTGACTGCATGGATTTGCTGCTCAGATCCCCCTCTCTGTGTGACATGGAAACAAGCTTTGCTTGGTGCACTTCTGTTGCAGCTACAATGTGCTTGCAAAGTTGGGGGTCATTTCCCTGCTTGGATATTACCTTGGAAACTTTAGACATGGCTACAGTATTAAGAATAATAACTGGGTTTGGCTGAAGAGCCAAACTAAAATGCATTTGCTTAATTAAAAAAAAAAGAGGCCTCAATCCCTTTTTTCTATTACTACAAGTGATTGAATGATCAAACCCATGTGCTGCAGTAGCATTTGTCAGTGCTAACTGGAAGTTTATCTTGTGTCCTAGACTGCTGTACAGAAGAGCATTCCCATCTACAAAAATGCCATAAAAAGGGATGTGGATGTTCATATTGACCAAGACAGCTTCCTGCCAGAAGATATGTAAGGAAAATGGGATTGTTTTGTACAGGGCACTAACTTAATGCAACTTTTCAAGCCACAGCTCACATTAGTGTTAGAAAATTAGGTATGGAATGTCCTGAAAGTGGCTGCTGTTGTTCTTGTGAAACTGGCACTTCTTGGAGTTTATCAGACACACACTCTGCAGTTTTCTCCAGACAAGCACTGTTTCCACCAAAAATGTGAGGAAAAGTTTTGTGCAATCTCCAGCCTGATTCACAGTGCTGGAGCAGGGAATAAGAACTGACATAGGAACTGACCCACTGGTCTTTTAAGGAGAGAGAAGATGGATGTAGCCATGTTTTCTGTCTCAAGATGAAGCAAACTGAGTCTTGAAGGGCTGCAGGATAATCACTTGATGGGTTTTATGTCTGTTCTGTCTGCAAGACTCTGTTTCCATATGGTATCATAGAGGTACCATAGACAAAGCTGTATATTCTGTCATCTTTATCTATGGGCCAACAAACAGCACTTCTGGCTCCTTTCCTCACTTCCCAAAATGTGACAGCTGTCTTAATAACACAGAGTCAGAAGCTGTTTTGAAGGGACAAATTGCAAAACTCCACTTCCCTTTAAGACGTGCTAATGAGGGTCCTTGCACATAGATGTGGTCCCTGATAACTCCAAAGATGCTTTGTGCTGCTGCTTCACTGGATCTCTTTGGGCTGATTCCTGTTAAGACATGATCAAAAAGGTTGTTTTTTTAAAAAAAGAGAAATGTTAGCCATGTATCTGACTTTTCTATAAATGCTGATTTGGGATATGTTTGCTACATTCTGACCCTGACTGAAACCCATGGATTTCACTAATTTATTTCTTTTTTTTGTTGTCCATCTTTAGTGCTGGTGGTGTTGAAATCTACAACAGTGATGGTAAAATTAAAGTTTCCAATACCCTGGAAAGTCGGCTGGACCTTGTAGCCCAGCAGGTGAGTTTCTCCAACAACCTGGGTAAACAAAATGCAATTAACTAGTTTGTTCTTGTAATTAAATCCTTGTGTTTCCAAAGTGTCACAATAGTGCATGGCATCAGATTTCATTGGGAATGACAAGTAGGAAGTTATTTTTGATTGGAAAGAAGCAAATTACAGCAAAAAAGACGTGGCTTTCCCCAGAATGATTCCTTTTGAATTAAGCTTGAGCATAAAGCTCTATAAGTTATGATACTGAAAGCCTTGGTTATGACTGCACTGCAGTCAAGATGCTGAAAATGCTGAGGCTAACTTGAATTACTGGAGCTAGCTTGAGTACAAACTTTGGCTGAGACCTATTACACCCAAGTGCAAAAAACCCTTGCTCTGGCATCTCTTTCTTATGCTGCAGTACAGGCAGTGCTTTCAGTCTATAGAGTAGCAGGCAATGTGTGATCAGGGAAAGACTTCAGCAAGCTCAGATGAACTGACTTGTTAATTTTGAAGCCAACCTAACTATCCCAGAGTGCCTGCAGGAAGAACCTACAGCAGTTTTATTGCCCATTTCACATAACTGATGTGTTCTTTCTCTTCAGATGATGCCAGAAATCAGAGTGGCTCTCTTTGGTGCTAATGCCAACAGGAAGTTTTTGGACTAAAGCTCTATGAGAGAAGGTGGGATCTGTTCCACTGCCATACTGAAGGGGATGCAAAAGCATCTGCTAATTTAAAATCTTGAAATTTAACATTACTGTGTCATCCAGTATCTGTTCTTCAATCGAATAATTTTGCATACCTGCTGTGCTTAGCCTCTCTACTTGTGGTTAGAATGCATTGCTCAAAGGATGTGAAGACATACATATTCATCCAGAAGTGGCACTAGGAAATGGAGGCACTTGGGCTCTTGGCTTTCCTTAAGCTGTTGTGACTCTCTAAAGACAAGTGGTGCATTTAGGGTCACTCTCTTTGCTTTGGCCATGTCTCTCTCAAGTTATCTGATCTGTGAAGTAAATTACTATGCTGCTGATGTCAAATCCCCTTTCAGTTATGGTCTTCAGTGTTCTAGAGGGCATGCATTCCTTCCCAAGGTTAGTAGTTCAATTCATGTTACTTGGTCAGGCATTTCCTGTTCTGTATATGTGATTTAAAAAAAAAGCCTGAGCCTGTAAAACTCTATTTATTAAAATAAAAATGCGTGTGTGTATGGAGTTCCTTGTCACTTCTCTCTGGGGCATTGGCAGCAGCCTTTGGAAAGTGGGATTGTTTGTGCAAGGACTTCCTACCTGAGCTCTGTGTATGAGCTGTTCTGTGAAGCTGGAATTCAAGAGCAAGGAGCAGTGTCAAGCTATTTGCAGGAATAATGTTGGATTGCAGGCAAGGCTTTTGAGTAGGACTCCGGGGTTCTGGAGCATCATTCTCCCTGAAAAATGGGTCAGTAGTTCTGCTCCCTCTATCTTCTGTCAAAGGAGAAAACTATAGTAACACAACTGTGCTGCTTAGATAAAACAAACACAATCCATTTCCCATCACAAGTTTGTTGCTTCTGATCCAAACTGTACCCTGACTCTTCCTAATGCTCAATTCTGAGATTTCTTTCATGGAGAATAGAAGCTGATGAATTACAACTTAAATATGTTTTGAAATCATCTTCTCTGAGTATTGCAGTGAATCAGGAACCGTAGGGATTTTACATTGTACCATGAAGGGCATTTGCCAAGCTGCAGCAACACTGGTTTCATGTGGTGTTGTTAACCTGAGGCTCTAATGTGTGTGCCCTCATGTGAAGTAGACTCTAAATGCTAGATAAGCCTTTTATTGTCTCATTCCTCTCAAATGGAGATTGACTGCTAAGGAAATCCTGATTCCAAGCTTATTTAATCTGTTTCTGGAAGAAATGCTTTAAATTTGCTCTTAGGAAAATAAGATTATTTAACAAGATTGGGTTTTTGGTTTTATTGCTCTTTGCTGCTGCATTGAGGTGCCAGCTCTTGTTTTCCACATAGGTGATTATGGCATTTATTTCTTCATTTGCTTTTCAGCACATTTCTGTGACTGGGTAATAAGTGTGTCTGGATTGAAGTACCCCTCTTTCTAGATTTTGGATACCTGTTACAGTTTTTTGTCGCAGTTGCTGATCCAGCTTCCTGACTAAGCGCTGGGCTCTGGCTTTGTGACACACATGTAGTGAAGGATAAGCCTTTGCATGTGCATGCCTAGCTGTGTTGTTTCTTGATTCAAAGAATACTTCTTGAAGCAGAAATGTTTTGGTCCTTTCTGATGGTTTCATCCAGCTCATCAGTAAGCTATCTGCAGATGCTTGCCTGTGACAAAATGAGACTGTTTGTGCAGGATCTCATGGTCTGTTTCTTTCATGGAGGTAGCAAGACCTTCATAAATCCAGGTCTTGCATACTTATGAAAAGCAAAATAGTAACTAGATAAGTGTTTGACTGTGATTCTCACACTGGAAGATGTTGGAGTTATTTACCTTTTACTTTTCTCTGTTAGTTTTGTATCTTCCTTGTCAGGAAAGAGGATGAAACTTGTTACACTTGGATTCAAAAATTGGTGTCCTCGGGAATGTGTTCAGTGTTAGTCAATGACAGCAGTGATTCAAAGCAGGTCATTAAGAAAGGGTCTCAGATTTATGTACCTCACAGCTGAAGTCCAGGACTGGGAGTTTTTAACCCCCTATAGCTCCCCCCAAGCTGACTGAGGCATTATCTGGAACATCCTGGTCCTTTATTCCAGGTGAGAGGAGCTATCACCAAGTTTTTTAGAGATGCAGAGGAAAATGGGATATCCCACCCAGGTGTACCTAGTGCAGTTAACAACCCAGTTATGTCTTCATCCAAACTCCCTTTAGTGTTTGTACACAGATTTTTGCAAGTGAAATGTAAAGCAAAAGCAGCACTTGAGGACAATTTCAGGGCTCCTCCTGCAGCATTGTTGCAGCACAGTTTTGTAAGTTGAGCTGTACTACTGAAAGTAGCCTGATGACCCAGAGCAAATCAATGAGAATATTGATCTTTATTCATCTTTGTATAAGCATGCATAATATTCCAGTTGGGCACAGAAAACAAGCCCTAAGCCAGATCAGCACCTTAAGAAACTGGACAACTACAGGGAACAAACGAGGCATTAAATCAGGAAAAATTTCTCTGTGAAGTTGTGATGGGAGAGGCAAGCCCTGCAGACTAACAGTGAGATGGTTCAGCCTAATGGAAAAGGACTTGGGGGAAATAGATAATACGGCACTTGTTCTGCAGAGTTGGCAGTGGAAAATTTAAGAGCAGGCTTGACACTTAAGTAGTCACCAGAGGACTTGAAATCTTCCTGCACATCTGAATCAAACCCCTGTTTTAGAAGGTAGTTTTCACACCTAGGTGTATTAACATTGATCAGGCTGTATGAATGATCCCTGGAAGTGCATGCAAGTGTCCAGAAGAGAGAAAGCCTGGAAGAAAACACCCAGAAGCTGGCAGAAGGGTGGTACCTTGCTTGTTGCATGCCCCTGTCCTGACCTGATGATGTTAGCAGGCAGAATATGCATCTCCTGGAAAATAGGAAAGTGTAAGCTCATACCTTACACAGCCACCTCCATGGACACACATTTCAGCCTGTGCCTGCAATAGCTGGGGAGGTTAAAAGAAAATTACCTATTTATTCATTTCCAGAGAAAGTGCAGTGAAGGAGGAACAGGAAAATTGGGAAATAAAAGTGAACCACCCCAGGGGAAAATTCAAAGCAAAAAAATTTCTTTAGTTAAGTGAACTCTGAGCTGTTACTCTGGAGAGCAAAGGCTTGATAGTGCAGGGAAGCAGCTTGGCAAAAGGTGTTTAGCCCTAAGCAAGAGCCCAGACAGACTTGAGTGTGGTTTGGCTGGGTGTGCTGTTTGATACAGGCAGCTCAGAGAGGCAGGTGGGGGCCCCATCCTGCCTCTCAAACATGTTTGCAGGGAACAGGCCGTGACAAGAAGGCCCTTCCAGGGCTAGGATGTTCCTGCTGCTCTCAGCCAAAGTAGAGCTGGCTGGGAAACCCCAAATCTGTCTTCCTAAGCATCTCATTCAGAGCATCCCATACTGTTTCTTTGGCTTTGCTTTAGAGAAAGCAAGAAAAACATCTGTACAGGAGCATTCTCGGGTTAAAATCATACTGACAATGTGCCAAAAATGTCATTTCCCAGCCCTTGGTACATGCTGGGAATCAAAAGCTGTGGAAATCAAGGCTACCACATTATTTTAGGTAGTTCAAGACTGATCTGTTGGGAGAGACTGCACAGAAACTATCAAGGGTGGTCCCCCCACAGCATTTCCAGAGGCTGTTTTTCCTTCCTGTGTCCCAAGAGGGTTTGCAGAGATCAGCTCCTTTTCCCTGTCAGCCCCTGGCCCACATGTGCACTGCCTGAACACCAAGTGATGCACAAACCCGACCCCAGTGCAAACCTTGGGGCTGTTCTGTGGCTGCAGATCCCAAATATAGAGGCTGGAAGTGGACAGGAGAAAGGAACAGCTGTCTTAGCTGGAGAACTGGGCACAAGTAAAGGAGAAAGGGACACACTGAAGTATTCCTGGTAGTGAGAGGGGCAGTTACCTTTTGCAAAACTTCTTTCATCCATTGCCTGCAGTGCCACTGTAACTCCTTTTCCCAGCGAAGGCCACTTTTACTCAGGTGGTTACAGACAAAACCTTTTGGCAACATCATCTGGAGAAAGGCTGGTGCTTCTCCTCAGAGGGCTGCAGAAGGAGGGAGGAGCCTCACTTCCAGCAGTAATATGCCAGAAGTTAATCCTAAAGCAGTGTTTGGGTGGCAGCACAAGAAAATTAATAATGTCTAAAAAATTAAATTATTATCGTTTTCCCCTCATGCACAAGAAATAAAGCAGTTCAAGCACAGACAGTTGTTCCATACTTTGAGGTGTTAGCTATCATCACTAGCCAGGGCTGGGACCCCAGGAATTGGGAGGCTCCCTTCACCTGCTGCCTGGGTGACCTGCCAGGTGTCCTTGCCACCACTGCTGGGCTCTGTGGGATAGGACTGCTGAGTTCCTGGACTTTGGGAATGGGCATATGAGAATTTTAGAACTGAAGACATCCACATCCCACCTCTGTGTGGCAGGAAGTGCTGCTGTTCTGTGTGCTCTTGATGAGGAGCATGAGCAGTTCATCACTCACACTCTAAAATCCTGGCATTTGAAGTGTTAATCCCAGCACAACAGTGGCTACAGCTGCAATGCAGGCTAAAGGTGATAACCTATTAAAAACCTTTGAAAATGTTCCTTCTCCAGCTCTGTCAGTGCTGTTCTGCAGCAGGATATTCCTGGTCTTGTCCATGATACATTGGCAGGCATGAGCTGTTTGCTTTCATCCAAGCTGAAGCATTTGCCTTTCAGTTTCACCAAGTGACCTCTTTGTGAAGTCATCTGGAGTTGTAAAGTAAATTGGATCAACCATCTGGCTTTTTTTCTGTTCCCTATTTAATACATTGCTGCCATATCTCCCTGCATCTGAATGGTTTTATTGCTCTGTGCTAACCATTCATTTTTCATCCTGTGTTTCCCTTTTTCTTGGAGCACCACTACATGTAGTGACTGGAAGGGATGTGCTTGGGGAAAAAAGGAGAGAGGCAAACCCTTGGAGCAGAACCTTGGATCTCACCAAAGCTTGGCTACTTTATCTCCATAAAGAGGTGTCCATGCTGCTGAGTTTCTGGCATTCAGGCTTCACCTTTTGCTTTGATTTCAACCCTTTGGCTGGTAATTCAAGCCAGCCCTTTTGGCTGTGCACTCATATTGGTAAAAGTAAAAAACATATCCTAGGGGCATCTGCCCCAAATAAATTACATATATAATTTATTATATATATAATTATATATATAAAAATTATATATATAATTATATATATAATTTATATATAATATTTATATATTTATATATTATATATATAATTTATATAAATTATATGCAGGTACTGCTGTACAAATCATAAAGCGTAACAAAACTATAAATTAAAAAAGGATTACATAAATATGAAATTAATATGTTTTACTTATTAATAGTGCAAACTGTATTCTCCTCTTGCACCCCAACAGTGTTTTCTTTTGCATGCACCTCACTTTGGAGACCTGTGATGTACCAAAAAGGCTTTCCATGCTGGTGAAAAGCACGGAAAGCATTTTCACCCTGTGCTAGAGGTGCTGTATCCCACCTGGCGCATCCACAGGGGTCTCAGGGCTTCAGCAGAGGCTGAGGAGCTCCCAGGACAGGGGATAAGAGGGCTGCAGGAATTTGCAGGGGTCAAAGGCAGACGTCTCCAGGGGGTTTCCTGGTCGCTGTGGGAAGCTGACACCCCTCAGCTCCTCCCAGCCATGGTGGGTAGGAGGTTCAGGGGTGCTGCAAAGCCCCCATGGGCGACAGGAGGTCCCTGTGCCTCCCACCCAAGGAGCACCAAGTGCCAGAGGCAGGGCAGCAGGGCGGAAAACCCGGGAGGCTGGATGTGGTTGGTGGGAGCAAAGGGTGCCTTCCCCTGCTGGGAGTGCCAAAGGAGAAATGGGGGTTTGGAAAGCAAACAAAGGAAGGAAAGGGAAATATCTTGGAGAGAACATAGAGAGCATGAGGAGTCTCTTGGGAGGCACAGGGGGTGTGTGCACACACATGAACAGGAGGATGCAGGAGCAGAGCAGCCCCTTTGATCTCCCAGCCTAAGGTTCTCAGTTTGAGATGTGAAAAGTTCTTTCCCTTCTCTTCTCTCCAAGCTCAACAGATCCTCGTCAAACAAGGGAATAAGCAGGACACTTCTCCATATCATGCTCTGCTGTGCCTGGAAGTGAGCACACAGCTGCTTCCTAGGGAAAAAGCTGCCCTGGTTGTCATGCAGGTGATGGGGCTGGAAAAAAAGGTCTGAGTGTTACAAAGCCATGCTTGGTGTCACAAAGGGGACGGGTGAAACATTGCAACCCTCCCTGCTGACCCCAAAACCTAGGTGCTCTCCAAGGGCCTCATCAGGGGGATAACTAACTGAGGAACTTCCCAAGGGAATCTGTGCATTTCCCTAGGGAAGCTGAGATCAGAGGGAGGGAGGGCAGGGGCAGGCAGCCAAGGAAAGCAGAGTAGACTGGTATGCACAGGCTGCATTTCCTCAGGGGAGATTTGTTTCATATGCAGCTATGTCTTCAAAGGGGACACCAGGGTGCAGGGGAGCACCAGGGATGCTCCAGGGATGAATTGCCCCCCTGGGAACTTGAGTGGAGAGGCAGGTGTCTGTGGGAGCCAGCCATTTCCCAGGGGGGAGTTCTAGTTTGCTGCTGATTTTCCTAACAAACACAGTCCTATGGGATCTTCCAAAAACCCATGCAGTCTGGAAAAGCCAGAGATCAATAGGGGCTGGGGCTTGGGAGGCTGTAAATCTGCTGGCATCTCCCATTTTGCCCAGGGTCCTGCTGGAATTAGGTGCTGATGCAGCTGCCTGGTCTGCAGGGCTGGCTCTGGGCACAAGCTCTGCAGGACATCCTTCCCCACTCTGCTGATGCAGTAAATTGTAATCCAGTATCCCTCTCGGGAAAGAAAATGAAAGCAAACTCTCAAATTTCTCTTATGTTTCCCTCACTGGATCCCACATTGGGAAGTTTGAGTTTCCAGCTGAGCATCCCCCCTCTGCTCCTCACCAAACCTGAAGGGCAAAGCCATGTCCTTGTGCCCCCTGCCCCTGGTGAAGGCTCCCCCTTCTCTGCTCAGCCCTCTCCCCAGGCCAGGCAGGCTTTGATGGATTGCAATCCTGCTCTGCCATGGTCAAAACAAAGGTCATGGCCCGAGGAAATTGCTAACAACTTTTGCCCACCGGCCCCGGAAGAACGGGAGCGTTCGTGACAAGGGGCTGAACTTTTTATGATCCCTCCACCCTGGCAGCCTCTTTGGGAAAGGAATTTTAAAATGTGGCCATGAGGCTTCCGGGAGCTGACAGAAGAGGAGGGGGCAGCCCTGAAATGCTGCCCCAGCCCATGGCAAACCCCAACCCCTGCCCCTTCCCACCTCCTCCCTCTGCTCCAGCAAAATCTCTCTGTCTCTGCCTTGGGAGTTGCCATTTGGGGGCTCTTGTTATGGTCCAGAACAAGTTGACTTTTATTTTAGCACTTGGGAGACCCCAATATTCATTTTGTGCGTGTATAAACATCCAGGCACCAACACTGCACCTCAGACCAAGCCCATGGCTGGGAACAAAGGGTTCAGGTACATTCTCATGCCACCAGGCCAGTGGCTTTGCTTTGCCCTCCTGTGCCTCTGACTCCTCCACCAAGCAAAAGCTGCAGCTTTGTGTGCTGGAGGAGATACAGCACGGTCCCACCCTTTCAGAGATCCCCATCTGCTTGGATTAGTTGCATTTTACATCTCAATGTGGGAAGGAAAAAAAAATCTAAATTTTAACTTAGGAGTGCATTTATTTTTCCTAATACCTATAAGTGAACATTTCTGCGATTAGAAATAATTTGGTTTAGCCTAAAACTGAGTCTTCCTGAGCTATCCCAAAAGTCCTAATCTTGCCTTACTGTGAGGTAATCTCTCCCATGCTAAAGTGTGGTGACTAACGAGAAAATGCAAGATGGGAACTTTACCTGCAAGATGCTCTATTTTTTAGAGAAATACCAAAACCAACCAACACCCTCCCCCACCAAAAAGCCCACCAAAACTCAAAGCCAGAAAACCCCAAAAAAACACTGATCATGCCAAAGACATTCTGGTTCTTCCTTGACCATTAAACATTTCCAAGATGCTGCATTTAGCTCCATTACAGCTGCATTATCCTCCAGCTGTAGCAAAGCTTGCCTGGAATCAGAGCTTTCCCAGGGTCTGCCCCATCGTGGGGGTGAGCAGCTGCCATTTATTTCCACACCCAAACTGGGCACTAAACTGGTCCCTGTTGAAACTGATTCATCAAATCCATCCCCAATTCAAGCCTACATGAACAAGTGAGTTGCTTTGAAATGGCTTTTTTGGGGAAAAAGCTGTGTTTGGGAAGCATCCCTGTTCTCAGGGAGAAGGAGGCTAGAGAGAGAGCTTAAAGCCTCAGCCTAAGAGCTCAGGAAAGCTCCCTTTGTGCAAGGGGGTGGGAGTAGCTTTGCCAGCCCAGGGAATAAAGGGAAGAGAAGAATCAAGAATGGTGGCTAGTAGTAGAAAGAAAGGTAGAAAAAAAAATGAAGGGACACGTGGCTTGGTTTGACACTTTGTCAAGATCAGGCCAAGGCATTTCCTACAGCACAGATAAGCTTTGTCTTTGCCTGGGCTGCAAGGCAGCTCTGAAAGGAGCAGCTCCATCCGCCCCTTCCCCAGGACTGGTTCCAATTAGTGCCGACCCCACTCTGTGCTGGCTTAGCCCCAGGATTAAAAATCTCCCTGTGCCAATCCCCTCTGACCCAAACACTTCCTGGGACTGACAGGGGGACAGAATTCCTCCCCTTCCTAAATTGGACAGCTTGCTCTTGTCTCCCCAAACTCCGGCCCCAGTGGAGGGGAGAGGGGAAGAGGGGATATTGTGACAGAGAGCAGCCCTTCATCCTCCCCAGGAGCAAGAGGCCAAGGTCCTCAGAAGCCTCCTGCAGGGCCTGGAGGTGCAGCTGTGCTGGGAAAAACCCTGCAAACATCAGGAAAAACCCGATGTATGACTTCATCTGCCTGTCCTGGACAGCAGGGGCAGCTCTGGCACCTGGCTGCTGGGTTTGGGGTCCAGGCCCAGGATGGGAAGTTGCCTATGTGTGCTCCTCTGAGCTTCTTTGGCCAGAAAATATGCTGGTCCCTGCCTTGGCCAGTGAGTTTGGAGTCCTGTATCATGGAAAAATGTTTCCTGGGCATCTCTTTGCATTGGCTGCTCTGGTGCTGAGAGCCAGGAGAGTGTGCTCAGCTTGGGAGCAGCCCCAGCCCCAGTGAGGATCCCACAGGAGGGGCAGATGGAGCCCACAGAGCAAGCAGGCTACGCTACAGGGCTGTTCTGGCAGGAGATGTGAGCGTCTGTTAGCAGCCCTGGAGGAAACAGAGGGAGATTTCACTGGATGGAGCTGAGGAGGAGAAGGAAGAGCCTTGCAGCATGCACCTGGGAGCCTTTGTGCCCCCATCCTTCTGCTGTTCATCCTCACATGCCTCTGTTTGCTGGCACCAGCTTTTAAGGAAAATCACCCTTATTTTGTCCTGTTGTAAAGCTGCAGAATCAGCAGAACTGAGCAGTTATTAATTCAGGGAGCAGCTGTGCAATGGCCAAGTGCAAGCTACCTCCCTGCACCTACAGCAGGCACCCCCCAGCATGAACCAGCATGGCCAGTGCCTGGCTGTGATGCTGATACCTGTGAGAAAGAGCTAAGCTGCCTTTGGACACCTCCCTGCTGCAACCCCTGCCCCATCCCACATGAGATTGAATAAACAGCTAACAGCAAGTGCCCTTCTGGGCTCAATATTCATGTGGACCACCACACACGGGCTCCAAAGGCTTTCCATTCCTCGAACAGCCCCTGAGGGCATCATTGACCAGCACAAAGCAGAGTCACAGAGGTTACATCAGCTCCTCCTCAGCAGCATCACCCCATGGGCTCCATTCAGGGCAGTCACCACTTTTAAAGCAGAGAGGTTTCACGTGGGTGTGGGGGCACAGGTGGTCTGTGCCCCAAAAGCATGGTGTGTTTTGGGGAGAGAGGAAGGCTTCCCTGCACACCTGGGCTGCAGGAAAACCCTCAGCCCACCAGGGACCTTGGGGGGAAAGCAGTGACTCCATCTCATTTCCACAGCTGGGTTGCTCATAGGCAGGCAGCTGTGCTGCTGAACGGGAAATGATCCCGATTAGCTTTCCAGGTGCTCTCTTGTAAATGGATTACAGGTGGTACAACGGTGTCTGACTGCAGTCCAGGGCTTTGTCTCTCTGAAAAAAAGCCCCTGTGTTATCCTCCCACCCCCATCCGCTTCCCCTTGCAAAGGAAGAGGGAGACCATCCAGGAGACAAGAAAACACACATACAGCAAGGGTGATTGCTATTTTAAGAATGTACTTTATACAAAATAACCAATTCATATGGAAATAAAATCTACAGACCTCCAAGGATCAAGATTTTTAAAAAGTTTTTTAAAAAAATTACCCAACACACAGTATTAAACTAACTATTGAGGTAACTGTCGCTCTTGGGGAACAAAGGTAATCAGCAGACCAAGACAAAATATACACAATATAAAAATAAATAGCATTCCCCTTTCCAGTATTGACCAGGAAAGTTCACACAACTTTGCAGCAGCAGGAGAGAGAAGAGGATCCCTGACACTGTGCTCTACAGGATGGGGAGGAAGGAGAGGGCTCCTGGGCAACAGGGGATGGAGAGGTGCAGCCCCCGAGGCCCTGCTGGGGACAGAAGTGCTGGGATGAGCAGCTCCAGCATGAACTCCTTCTTGAGCTGATAAACTGAGCCCATCCAGTCCAGCCTTTCCTGAACAGCATGGGCAGCTGCTCAGCCCAGTTTCCAACTGAGATGAGCACAAGCAAGCCCAGCCCTGGAGTGTGACATCCCAGCACACCCAGCAAAACATGCCAGGGCAGAGCCCCACTGCAGAGGTCAGGTTTCCCCCACCGAGGGACACAGGCAGAGGCATTTTCACAGCTTGGTGTGGGAGGTCTCTGCAGCAGCCTCAGCTCTCCCTCCTGTCACCCTGGGACAGCTGCAAGCCGTTGACAAGGGCCAGGCTTTTGCCCCCATGGCCACTAGACCCCTCCCTGCCCAACAACAAAAAGCACAGCAACATAAGAACAGCCTCACCCAAAAAGAGAAAGGCCCCCGTTTTCTCCTTGTGCCCCCAACAGACAGATTACATTCTTTACAAACTTACAATAATACAAAAACAACCCCAATGTTACCCAACTTCAGAAAAATGAATGGATGTAGTGGCATAGGCTCCCCCACTCCCTCCCCAGCAATGCCAAGGGAAGCAGCAGTGGCTCACTCTCCTCCCCCAGAGGCATTAAACCAGTGGTCCACCCACCCCTCTTCCATGTGCTCTGCTCTATGGATGGATGGATGGATGAGGCTCAACTTTACCCAAATGCTCCCTTCCCTCTCTGCCTTCCCAAACACAACCAGCTCTCTCATGGCTACCTAAATCAACCCACCAGTCTCTGGGAAAGCAGGAACATGGCATGATAAAATGCAGGGCCACAGAGAGCACCCTGCTTCCCACTGAGACTGTGAAGACCCCCCCAGTGTGTTCCATAGCCACCTTAGCCCTAAAACAGGACAGGAAGGTCAAAGCTGCACTGCTGCAGGTTATTATTGCTCAGAAAAAGATCAGGCAGCAGCATTCAGTGTTCCATCAAGGAGGAGGGACAAGAGTTTCCACAGCTGTACACAGTATATGCACAGGCATTTTTAACCTATACCCTCCTGGAGGTAGACATGCCAGGATCACGTGTGGGAGCCCTGCACTGGGACCAGGAGCAAACGGCTGTACTGGCAGATGGACAGACACCACTGTGCCTGGGTGGCACAGAGAGAACATTTGTGAGCCACTGAGGACACCCTAATTTCATGAGGAGAGTAAATGTGCCCTCCCCAGCTGCTGTGTGTGTGTGTGCAGGAGGCAGCTGGCAGGGCCAGCCCTGTGCCCTTGTGCTCACGTGGGCAGCGAGCTTTCATCTCTGCCCTTGACAGCCACCCACTGCAGGGCAGCCAGCAGAGGGAAAGAGGCTTGAAAGCTGGGAAACAAGGAGACGGGAAGGGTTGGCATATGATACAGAAGGGAATCAGAGGACTTTCCAGACTAAGAGTTGAGGCCTGGGCTCCTGGAGCTGCCTGGCTGGCTTTGGAAAGGGAGATGGCTCCCCTGCCGTGTTCCAGGGTTTGAGTGCACCAGGTGCCTGCAGGTCTCTCACTCATTTGATGCCCAAAGGAGTCCCCAGTGGCTCTCTGGTCTGACTTTGTTCACAACAAGGGAATTGTGCTCACACAGAGTCAGTTCTGCTTTAGAAGATATTCCACTTACTGTCCTTAGCTAAGTGAGCCAAATGTTTCCAAATAAAAGGGGCAAAGGACAGAGGGACTTGCTAGAATTGGTGAAAATCCCAATTAAGCCTCAGTCCTAATTAATCCTTTGTCCCCTCTTTCCCTGGTGGACATAGCTCTCTCCTGGATGCGCTGTTCACTTTGATATCCACGTTTCAAAAAGAGGAAGACCTTTGCCAAAAGAAATCTAGGCCATGGCTGCAAATGAAGGAAAAAAGCCTTCAGTCAAGGCAAGACCAGCAGTGTTAGATCTACAAAATGCTCCATGGCCTCTCAAATCCTGCATGTCAGCCAAGGTGAGACAGTGATCAAAAAGGGAAGGGCACAACACAGCTCGCTTCAGAGGTACACTTGGATGTTACTATCTAGTTTCAAATCCATTAAAGCCTGTCCTGAATTTCCCTGCCTAAGGGTGGACTGAGCCTTGCCCTTGTTCCCAGGAGCTCCTGCTGGGACACAGCTGGAAATGGGTCCCTCCCCACTGTTTGTCAGAGTGGGAGGTGGGCAGTGAATAGCAGCAGGAGCCGTTCAGTATGAGCTGGTTGAGTTCTCCTTGGCAGCGTGCTCACCCCCACCACGTTAAACAGGTACAGGTGGGGAGAGGCTGTGAGGGCAGCCTCTGAGATGCTCTCTCCCTCACAATAAGCACAGGCTCTTACAGCTCACAGGGGCTGCAGCCCCCCTTGCACAGCCTGCTATCTCAGTCCTGGCCTTGCAGGAAGGACCTGGCACTCACACAACTGCTCTGCAAACACCAGCACCCGCCTGAAAGCAAACCAGGAATTCTGCAAGAGCAAACTCCTCTGTTCCTCCTCTGATGCACCACAATAAAAACTTTTTAAGGGGTTGCTTTGATTAAGAGCAGACCCAGTTGCATGGCTGCTCTGCAGCAAGGGGAACCAGGACCAACTAAACCATCACAGATTGCACTGCTGGTCTTCTCCAAGCCACCCTTTGGGATGACACTTCCCTGTCACTCATTTCAGCACCTTCTCTGAAATTCCACAGAGCATTCAGCAACACAGTCTTTGCAGAAAAGGAAAGCAGAACGAAGCCATCAAGAACAAACGACCACCTTGGCTGAACGGAGAGATGAACAAAAACCTGACAAGGATCAGTGGAGAAAATAAAGAAAGGTTGTTTTCTAATTATACCTTCATTTTAAATGGAGAAGTGTTGGGGTGAGAACCTGCAGGGGAGCTGCCTCAGTCAGCAGAATGAAAGACAGTCTCTGTGACTTGCTTTCAGAGAAGACATCATAAAGCTGATAGCTCTCCAAGACCCTGAGAAACCACACTTACAAAAATATACACAGGCGATTTGCTTCGGAAAGTCTGCATGAAAAAGGCATTTGGCAGACAAGAAAGAATCAGAAGCTTCCAAGAAAAGTGTGTCCTCAAAGTCACAAATCAAACTAGTTGGGCCTCAAAGCTTCAAATTTGCTTTCCTCTTTTGTCCTCCTCATTGTAGGCTGGTGCCTTGGATTGCTACTGAGTGGTTTGGTGGGTCACACCATGGAATTTATAGACTGAAAACTTCTAAGTTTGCTAAAAGTCACAGTGAAGCCTCAGCGGCTGCCCTTTCTAGTTGAATTGCCAGGGCCTGTATCACCTAAGATGCCCAAAGATTCAGAGTCTCAGGGGGATTTTATACAACAGCCTTTGCAAAGGCAACCTGACATCCAGGGAGCTTGGGAACACCACACACCATTTAAAAAGGAGGAAGTGGTGGGGAGAGCAAGAGGCTAAAAAGGTAGAGTAGCACACAAAGCTCTTGTGAGAATATCAGAAATTTTTGTTGTGCTTGAGCATGGGCAACTTCATAATTGTTCTATGTATTATATAATCTCATTTAACATGAAATCTGTAATTATAGCAAAACACATCCTCCAGATGGGAAAGTAATAGCCACAGGAAATTTTGCCAAGTTACCAGTTCAGGATGCTTTCTGAAAAAGGACCACCTGGTAATATATTGTACTACAACAATGCTGGGGAATGCACTGCAGTTTCTCTGTATTGTGTTCAAAATGTAGGATAGTGGCACAAGCATGGCACTCAAAAGCCATGTTATTTTAAAGTGCAGCTACACTTCTCCTGCACTGCAATCCAACCCGTGGCACAAAACACCACTCTGTGCATAAACAGCTGCAATGCTACTCTTCTAAATCCCTCAAATCTATCTTCCACAATATCTACAAAGCAGCATGGTTTGGAAATCATAAAATTCACATTATCTGTTCCTCCTCACATTGGCACAGGTATTCCAGCCCAGCAGTCCTCTCCCAGGGCTGCTCCCTCTGAGGAGAGCCAGTTTTCTGTGATTTGCTCAGATTGTACCTAGCGAGATTAGGCTCTGATTTTCAGGGGATCCCTAGATATTGTAAGAGGGAAAGAAAAACTTCCAACCCTCACTTATGAACAAAGCATTTGAAAATCTGGAAACTCCAACCTAAGACTCCAGCAGCATTTCTCCACCTCAAAATGTCCTGTCCTCAGGAAAGCCCAGCCATAGCTCTCTGTATTCTTTACAAGTACTTTTCTAACAGAAACCATCTGTCCTCACGACAGCAGCTTGTTAGCCACTTCAATGAAAATTACTGTCTGCATCAAAAGCCATTTATCTAGAAACCCTCCAGAGGAGTCAGCTTCACTACTTGGTTTTCTTTTCCACACCTGCAAGTCAAACCCTTCTCCCAGATTTGCCTCATGTCAGGTGAGGTATCTATCACTGTCTGACACTGCACTACCCTCTCCAGGCAGACCACAAGCAATTCCTGCCCTCCTAAGCTGTCTCCTGTTTTGATTGAGGCTTGGTCCTCATCCAGAGGCCATGCCCACTAGAACCATGTTTTCAGTGCCAGTTCCAGCTGATGTGTGCTTCAGCCTGCTTGGAGTTTTTATAGCATCTAAAAACCTCCTGTTCTGCAACGTTCACAATGGGCTGAATGAGAGCCCCATTCAATATTCAGCTGGCTGTGATACAGAAGACAGGCTGAAGTATGGCAGGGCTTCTTTGCAGAATCTATTTTCACATTTCCAGAGTTTTCAATGCTTTGCTACAAAATGCTTTGCTATATTTTCCAGTTCCTCTGTTTTTAAATCTGTAATTTCCAATTATTTTATATCTATGGTGAAGTAAAGACTGCTTTACAAAGAGAAGCAACTGTGTTTGTCCCAGGTTTGTTGTCTTACAGAGGAGTTATACTTGCACAATTTTTCATTAATATCTCCTACTCCTTCCATGGCTCTGTTCAGTGAAGGATCTAGCCCTGCCTTTTGGAGCAGATGGGGCACCTCTGAAAACCACTGCCAGATTTGGGACAAATTTGTAAGAGACATAACATAATGTTCTTGGCTGGGGAAAGCAGTTACCCATTTCTCAGTCAAAGGTCAACCTTCAGGATCACCTCTTCCAGTTTAGATCAATCCACCAGTCACAATTGCTCCCTGACAGATGAATACAAATGAAACAAAAACCACACCAAAAGCCTCACCTTCCCTTCCCTAATGTAATGGCATCTGTAGATAGATATTGGAAGCCATTCCCAGTACATTGACAGATGTCCCAGGCAACTGCCTGGCCTAAGCAGCCAGCAGCTCCAGCTCCCAGGCTGGCTGCAGCACTGGGTAAGAACTGCACCTGGAAGCACACTTGTGCCATCACACAAGGAATTTTAACTCCTGTTAGGCTTGGAAAATGCCTTGGCCCTACACAGCTCATCAGAGGCAAAAGTACTGTAGCAACAGAGAAGTGAGGCTCATTGGGCACTAACATGGCAGTCCTCCCTTTTCCCAACTATTTCAGGAAGGGATATTTCTCAGTTTTTAGTCTTTTTGTTCTTCCAAAAGCTTAGGACAGGAGGAGCAATGGCTCAGTCAGATGCTACCTGCCATTTACTTGAACAGCTCTGCCAGTTTGTGGCAGATGTACACAGCAGGACAAAGGCAGTACAGTCCTGCATCCTGCTGCAATCCAGCTAAAGATATGGGCGATGGCACCACCCAAAATAAGAAAGCAGACAGAAAACTCCTCCAGAAACTGGAGACAGTATTCCTCCTCTAGCTGGTATCACACAGACTAAAGGGCATGCTGCTCTGTCCTCCTGCTGCTGCCATCCTCTGTCCCACAGCTTGGCAGATCCTCTTTTGAAGCACTGTCCTCTCCCAGTGCAACCAGCAGCCTGCTCACACGAGCTGTGCTCCCAGCAGCTCCTGTTGCCCAGTCTCATAACATAAAAACTCCCTTGTTTTACGCCAGCTTCCCCAAGAATAATCAAATGCTTGTTAGCTGTAAGATGTGAATAAATGCAGATGAAATTCCTACAGAACTCACTTGAACAAGCAGTGGCTGTCCAAGCACTGGCACAGAGGGTTTTTCCCAGTGCAGTACTGCCACTAGCCCTGTAGGACCTGCTGCTTGACAACAAAGTAAAACCAACTCAACTGGGGCATGCAGCCCTTTTGTCCCTCAGCTTCTGAGCCAATCAACCTCCACATCTAACTCTGAATGAGTGCCTGAGTGCTTCCCAATTCACCTGCAACTTGCAAATGCCAAATCCATCAAATGGCTCACACTGCAGTAATCCTGCCATTCCCCCAAGGCAGCCTCTTGCTCTTCCTCCTCAGCAAGTACTCAGGAAGCCTGTGGCACTTTCTGCTCCACTGCTGCTAAGAAGTGAATTTAGCCCAGGGTCAGAGAAAGAGGTGGGGACTCTTCTTGGGCAGCAGGGCAGTACAGATTAGCACAAAATTGTTCTACTGGATAGGTGCTGCTCCACCTGCAGCTGCACTGGTTTCACCAAAATAAATTTTAAGATGAACAGTCATGCCATTTTCTGTTTTCTAGAGCACACATTTCTTCTATCAGAAAGGCGGGGAGAAAGGTACTATACTAGCAGAAGGGACAATGGGTGCCATGGGTGTCCTGCCCTGGTTTCAATTCCTGGTCTCCTTGTTCCCCCATGATGACAGGAGCTGGAAGTGCACTCAGGCCCTGGATCCAGAGGGGTGGAGGTGGGGGTGAGAGGGGAAGGAGGAAGAAGACAAGAGAAAGAGGAGGACATGTTATGCTCCTGAGCAATTAAGCCAACCAGCCATGGGGTCGTGTCTTGGTTGCAGAGGACAGGAAGGAGGACAGCAAGTCATCCATCACACATTTCCTCACCTCTCCCCACTCCCCTCAAACCCTCACCCTATCCTGAAAGATTTCAGTGTGATATGATTGTAAACAGTTAACGATTCCTCCAGTGCTAAGCCCACTACAAGCTGGGCCCACCCCCTCCCCCATTATGTACAATACATTCACCAACAACAGAAATTTATTCAGAAAGGCAACAGGTTAAATTCTGTAAACTGGATCCAGCTCCAAAACACACACGTTAATACTACAAGTAAAATTCCATCATCGTCCTCTTCCACCCTGAAAAATATACCTGAGTTTAGCAGTCAATGAAAGTTTCCACCCCCACCCCCGCCCTCCCCACCCAAAAAATCCCTCAAACCCTGAATGAGACGCAGTCTCCTGTCACAGAAAGCCACTAGTTTGGGGTGCCCTGTGTGGTGATCCAGCTGCTTGGCTGGCTGGGCCCAGCACCTCTGCGGGTTTCCAGCACAAAATCCGGCACGGCGCCGTGCTCCATGGACCCGGGAAGCTCCATGCTGCTGGGCGAGGGGAGGGTGGGAGCAGGGCCTGCCCCTCCTCTCCCTTGTCCAAGTCATCTGTGGCTTTCGTCTTCATGAAGTCTGTCCTTTCTTGGACTAGCTCTGCAAGAGGAGGAACAAGAGTTGGAGAAGCTTTAGAAAGGAATCATCTCGTGATTGCATGCAACCAGTTCAAAGCTAACGCTAGTGATCTGCCCAAGTTCACAGCTCCCTCCAGTTCTTCCCACCCTCACCAAACACCCCAATCCTTTAACCATTGGGAGGAGAAAGACTTGCATTTCAGCTCTGCTCTCTCTAGCAGCCCTTACTTGATCCAGAGGCAACGCTGATGGTTTTTGTGATGTCAAATCTTCCCGGGCCATGGTTGCTGTAGGCATCTTCGGGAAAGGAACTTGAGCCTGATGCATTTGCATTCTGCAGTCAGGTTGAATGGAGAGAGTTTTAGCACATGAATGTCAGGAGCAAATCCCCACTCGGTTAAAACTACTTCACTGAAGACATACATACAACATTCGCATACAGGCATTTGTCTTGTATATTCTGTCTGGCTTCCCCCCAAAATGCAGCCCTCAACCCATGCCATTCCCCCAGTGGCTTAGCTTTAAACCAAGTTCCCTGAACACTAGAAGAAGGAAGGACTTGATGCTGTGATGATGACAGAACAGTAACAGTTGAGGCACATTCATAAAAACTGAACAGGGAATTGTTGGAGTAGCAGTATTTTCCACTTGGGAATAAAATGTGATACGCAGTCTAAGTGAGAAGTAACTTTCTGTGAAGGAAATTTGACACAGAGAGAAGGGGCAAAGCAAGAGGACAAAAAGAGGGCAACATCAAGGATGTTCATAACAAGAGGCAAACTTCCACTTTAGTCAGCGACTCTGCCTCACTACAAGCAAGATTAAATAAAACATTTGCAAAGAAAATGGCAAGAGCCCCTGTGATGAAGAGATGCTCAACCCTGGATGACACATTAGCAAAACACTGCCAGGGGAAACTCAGCACTGGTGTGGGGATGGATGAAGTAGGCTTACAGGTTCTCCATGACAGAGAGTGCTCCTTGCTTTAAGGAGGTGCAATGAGACTCTCTCTCCATCTTAGCACTCTTACTCCATGAGCCACCTCTTAGCCTTTCAACTTTACTTGCCATCTCCTGTGACTTGAAGCCATGTCCCTTCAAGGGTATCCAACACTGATGGTCACCCAGGCATCACCCCCCTCCCACCTTGCCTTCTTGCAGAAAACAGGATCTTACCCCGAGGGTCTATACAAGTCCTGGGGTGGCCCCCCCATGCCACCTCCACTGCCTCTCTGATCCATCAGCAAGGCCTGAAAGTGACCCACGTTCTCCTCTCGGCAGCGGTACAGGGGACCCTCCTGAGAGAGACCATTGGCCTGGCCGGAGGCTGGATGGTGAGACAGGTGAGCATTCATGGGTGATCCATAGGTCCTGGGCTGGAAGTGGCTGGCAGGATGCCGGGATCCATAAGGAGAGCCAGTCTGTAGCATCACCCCATGGGGAGGGAAAGCCGACGGGCCGAATCCCATCCCCGCACCCAGGTGTGGCGGAGGGGCTCCGTAGAGGAACTCCCCCGCTGCCACTGAGCTCTGCCTCTTAGTGGCTGCATTGTGGTTGTCCAAATCAAGAAACTCTTTGGGACTCTCCGCTCTTTCCTGGGACTCCTCGGACTTCTCATCTTCAGGCCCCAGCTCCTGCCCGTTGCTCGGAGAAACCTCTTTGGCACTGGCTGCGTCCACGCGGTTGGGAGAGGCCATGGCGGCGCCCAGCGCCTCGCAGCCCTGCAGGCCCCGCTCCGGGAAAGGGGGCCTGCCCAGGGACGGGGGGACACTGGGGTGCCCGCTGGGGCTGGCCTGGGCGTGGAGAGGTCTCTGCCAGTCCGAGTAGCCCTGCGGGCAGCCGTAGTAGGGCGGTCGCTGGTAGTGGTGGTAGGAGGGCTGGGGCTGCGGCTGGTACGGATACGGCATTCCCTGGGGCGGCCGGTACCGCGGGAAGACACCGGGGTGGGCACCGCTCGGCTGGAAACCCCGCGGGGGAAAATGCTGGGGGTGGGAGGCAGGAGGAGGTGGCTTCCCCCCCATGACGGGGCTGAACCCCTGCAGGCCTGGGTTGATGTGGTACCGCCCAGCTGAATTCGGGTATTCCAGGCCGGACATGTAGAGAGGATGAAACTGGTTGGGGGCGGCCCCCATGGAGGTGGTGTCCATGCCAGGGAGGCCGGTGCCCTGTCCCATGCAAGGCACGGCTGCTTCGGGCAGAGCCTTTCCCCCACTGCACAGGGGCTTCTCCAGCAGGTTGGCAGCCGGCCCCTTCCCCTCGGGGCCAGCTGCCGGCCCCTCGCCCGCCGCCCCGTTCTGAGGCAGGGCACCCCCTCTTTCGGAGGCGGGCCCCAGGTCCCTCACGCAGCCCGGGTCGCTGGCGTAGCCGCTCTCTGCTGACCACGCGCCTTTGCCCTGCCCTGCCTTCAGGTCGCCCTTCCCAGGGGGGCCATCCCCCTCCCCATCCGGGGGCACGGCGCGCCTGGTGCACTCCATGGGCAGCGGGGGCTTGGGATGAGGTAGGAGTTTGGCGTAGGCCCCGTCGGGAATGCTGATGCACTGAGCCTTCTCGTCCATGCCTGCCAGCGCATCCACTGAAAGAGAGGGAAGGAAGTCAAACACGTCTCATTTTTGCAAATCTGGGCGATCTTTAAGAGCTGCTTTTTTTAAAAGTGCTCTTTTAAAAACTGCTCATGAGGTTGCATCTCTCTCTGAAAGATGGCACAGGTAGACACTGCAGTTTGTGAGCCACTGCTAAGTCACAGCCCCTCTGGAATTACATGGCACACGTGTTTGCTCTGACACAGAGGTGTGCAGAGGCTGCCCAAAGGAGAGGCAGACTTGGGGTCCACATGACAGCAACATAAGGTGTTGGTGTACTGGCAGCTTGATTTCAGGCTGTCTTATCCCTTCCACTCATGGAATTATAAAATAGTTTGGGTTGGAAGGGACCTTAAAGATCATGTAGTTCCAACCCCCTGCCATGGAGAGGGACACCTTCCACTAGACCAGATTGTTCAAAGTCCCCTCCATCCTGGTCTTGAACACTTCCAGGGATGGGGGATCCACAGCTCCTCTGGGCAATCTGTGTCAGTGCCTCACCACCCTCACAGTAAAGAATTTCTTCTTAACATCAAATTTAGGCCCACCCTCGACAAACCCTGTTTGCATCCAGCTTGGGCAGAAGCACCACCATGCCCTGAGGTACTGCAGAGCTGATCACAACCATATTTTAACCGACTGTGGTTTGGAGATGAGACTGCTCTGTCCTGCAATCACTCAATGTTCTCCCCGTCTCTGTTCTATATCCAGCAAGCTAAGTTATGATGATAACTTTTAAGCAATGCCACACAAGGAAAGAGTTTCCTCTTAGTGCAAGGCACACAAGGGATTGATAAAAGATACAAGGGTTTTGATCTCTAGTTTACCAGCTAGAATTAATGAAAAAAATTTTTTTTGATCTCCGAATTTTTTTGATCTCTACATTAGGTTTTATTTTTAAGGTTCTTTCTTTTTTATTATCTCTAGTTTACCGGATAGAACAAATGAAATTCAACCAGAAAGAAACCGGTAAGGGCATGCATGACATGTTGCCATCCCACCTGAACTGATACAGCTGCTCAGGGGCTTTTGGGCAGCCCTGGCGCGTGAAGATTTTAAGATGTTGAGAGCTCATAAGGCAGATGTGCATTTCAGAGGAGAAGCTATACTTACACACACTCAAAGGAGTATATTTAAGGCATTTATTCACATAACATCTCCTCTCCTTACCTAACTCTCTGCAGATCCAATTTTAATATTAACTCCAGGTGAGCTCTAGAAGCATTACAGACTATGCTTTGCATTTGCACCTCGTGGCACACTGATAACTTGCAGGTAAAGCTGGGACAGAGGGGACCCCTGGCAGGTCACAGTGCAACAAAACTGTCCTAGAAAAATCTAAGCAATGCCCTGAGTAGAAAATGTATTCCAATTTAGATTAAAAAAAAATAAAACTATGCATAAAAACTCTGTCCCCCCCCAAATATTTAATCAAGATTTGAATTATTTTCTGAGCGGTGGAGGCAACAGATGCAGGCAGGGAAGGTCAAGTGCTACCAGTGGGCACTCAGGGCGTTACCTTGGCTGCTGTCCATGTCCATGGTCTGCCCGGTTGGATCCTGTGAGCTCCCATTCCCCATGGGTTTTGGGGGCTGGCTGCTGGCAGAGGCAGCATGGGCCAGCTGGGGGAAGGGCCCGGGGAGGTGCGGCGGGGGCGGCTGGCGGGGGTGGTAAGGCACACCCGGCGGGCACACACGGGATGACAGCTGCTGCATGGCGATCATCTCCGGGCTGTCCAGCATGGAGTCCCCGCCCTGGCACCCTCTCTGAACCTGGGGTGGGCCCCCAAAGAGAGCGGCCGGCGGCTGCGGCATCCTCTGGCCGGCGCCTTTGCCGGGCGGTCGGATGTACCCTGAGGGAGGCACCCCGTGAGGTAGGAAATTTGATTGCTCGCTCCACTGGCTTGGCGGCAGTGGCGGCCTCATGGCCCGAGGGTCCATCATATGACCCAGGACCCGGGGCTGCAGTGAGGGCCCTGGCCCCATGGGCGCCTTCTCCTCCGGCCCCACAGCCGCCTGGCCGGCGTGGCTGCCGTTCCACAGGGCCGGATGCGCGCGGTTCAGGTACTTGTAGGGCCGGTACATGTGTCCCGGGGGCAGCTCCGAGCCCTCCGGCGCCTTCCCCGGGGGCCCGTTGTGCCGTGGCGGGAGGAAGCCCTGCTGGAACTGGGCCGGTGGGTAGACACCATCGGGCGGGCGGCCCAGCTGCAGGGAGCCCAGGCGGGGGCCCAGCCCGGCCACGTGGGCCGGCGCCGCACACGCCTGCTTCTCCGGAGTGCCCAGGCGGTGCCCGCGATGCTCGCTCAGTCCCACGGCCGGCTGCGGAGAGAGAGGGGGGTCTCAGTGACAGCCCCACGGGCTAAAAATAGACTTCTACTCCCCTACTTTCTTCCCCATTGCACTGTTCATATCATGATCTATCCTACAATTTGCAACATGACATATGGCCTCAGACCCCTACATTACAAAATTTTTCACGTACCTACTATTCTTCCTAATCGCCATACTCATCCTAATCATCGCCAACAGCCTATTTGTACTATTCATTGGCTGAGAAGGAGTTGGAATCATGTCCTTCCTACTAATCAGCTGATGACACTGACAGGCAGAAGCCAATACTACCACCCTTCAAGCCATACTTTACAACCGAATTGGGGACATCGGATTTATCCTCTGCATAGCATGACTGGCCTCCACCACAAACACCTGAGAAATCCAACAACTTCCCACTCCTTCCCAAACTCCTACACTACCCCTATTAGGCCTCATTTTAGCCATGAGGCCTGGGGCGCTGCAGCCCACGCAGGAGGGGCTCACCTGCATGGCAAAGTGCTGGTGCTGCTGCACTGGGTCTCCGGGATGGGGCTCGGGCACTCGCGGAGAGCCGTACAGTTTGGTGGGATCGGACCCACGCAAAGGGCCGAAGGTTCCTGGCACCGCTGGTCTCTGAGGGATGGGGAGAAATAAAACAATTTGTGAAGTGCATAAAAGCAGCAGAAATACTGCAGGTGAGGGGAAGCCAAGGCTGGAGTAACTGCACAAATAAGCAGCTGGACTGTTTTGGAGGTACTGTGGAAAAGCTGCACACACTCTTCTATGAGGTGACACAACCTTATCAAAGCCACTCTGTCACACCTCAGCCACTCACTGTCGCTATGATATTTTCTGAAAAATCCCTTTGCCAGGATTTTTTCTCCTGAGAAGCTGAGAGGCCTCAGAAATGAAATGTAAACAATAATTATGTGCTGTTGTGGAATGCAACAGGTGCATCTTTGCTTAGTCTTATGTGGTTGTTTTTAATTAATGACCAATCACAGTCCACCTGTCTCAGACTCTCTGGTCAGTCACAAGATTTTATTATCGTTCATTTTTTCCTTTCCTTGCTGGCCTTCTGATGAAATCCTTTCTTCTATTCTTTTAGTATAGTTTTAATATATCATTTTATTTTAATATAATACATATCATAAAATAGTAAATCAGCCTTCTGAAACATGGAGTAAAGATTCTCATCTCTTCCCTCGTCCTGGGACCCCTGCAAACACCACCATGACTCAGCCCTGAACTTAAGGCTGCAATACACTCACTTGCCACCCAAATACTGGGGGGCAAGAAAGAAGGCTGGAGGGGGCAGTGCTTTGCTTCAAGAAGAGGAATGGACCACAAGAGTATGGAAGTAAGAAGACAACCGGGAGTGTGCTGGATTTCTGTCAAAATACTCAATGCCTCCAGCTCTCCTACTGCCTCCCACCATCTGCAGCACAAGAATCACTCTAAAAATTTTGTTTGATCTCTAGCTAAAAGGGCAAGAGATAGCCTAGATCTCAGGAGAACAGCAGATACATCACACCGCAAGCAATCACTCGTTAAAATGGAAAAGGCAGTGAAGGATGGGTGAGGAACTGCCCAGAAGTGAGGCAGAACAGAGGTGGCATTCAGAGAAGAAACGCTGGGCTAAAGATAGGTCACTGCTGCAGTCCAGGGTGGCCTTTGTTTGATTCAGTTTACTGCTTTTATAAATACTCAAAGCACAAAATGCAGTAGTACACAGATGGCACAAAGTTACCAGGCATCTGTAAACAATTGAGACAAAAGAAGACCAGATTGTTCAGCTTCATAAACTGGAGGGTAAGGGAAGAAATGTTACAGCCTTCCATGCACACTGGGGCTACTCTCCAAGGAGAGAAGGGGGCAATCAGTTTGTGCAACCTACACTGGGACATGCCAGTCATGAGAAACATTAGGAGATCGCCCCCACCTAATGTGGCAAAACTTAAATTTCACCAGTTTAAATCTAAGGGCTGAAAAGGTTTCACTTGGAGGAACCATAGCTCTGACCCTTTATCTCTGGGAAAAGGTTCCTGACAGGCACTAAGGATTTCATGGTAGGAAGTTTCATTCCCCTTTCCCTCCCTCCCTCCCTTGTCCTGATGGGCAGAGGACAGCAGGAACTGCTCCTTACCATCTGTCCAGGATGTGGCACAGGGCTGGGCATGCCGCCGTACTGCAGGGAGCGGGGGAAGCCTCGCCCGTTGGAAGGGCCCACTTCTCGAGCAGCCTGCATGGGGTTGCCACTTGGGTCATCCACAGAGGACGAGGAGAAGGAGGAGGAGGAGGAAGAGGAGGAAGAAGCGGGAGCCCTGGAAGCAGCTCGATATGGTGGAGGTTTTCCTCCGTTTTCCAGGCGTTGCTGTCTCTTGCCAGGCCCATCTGGGTCTCGTGATCGAGTCCAGACGCTGCCTGTGCTGGAGCGGCCGGTCCGCCGGCTCCTCTTCTCTCGTCTCCCGTCCTCTCTGATCCAAAACTCCTCATCTGTGTCTCCATCTTCCCCAGGGAAGTGCTTCATCATTGCTCGGTGGAAACACCTCTCCAAGTTGTAAGCCATCTTTGTATACTCTGCAGTCAAAAACCCCCAAGAACGTCAGAGCCTCGTAGAGAGAAGCAATTAAGCAATTGTGCAACATCAGATAAATCATCTCTCCTCTGCCAAGTTTCTCCAAGGAAGACTTTTGTTTCTAACCAGTTGGCTTTGGTTCCTGAACTCCATAAGCAACACAGCATCAGTTCTGCTCAGTAACCCCAGCAGAGGACAGGCACACAGGCATGACAAAGTACCACTGGCAGCAGGGCCTGCAGAGCCAGCATTAACTCAGTGTTCCAGCCTAGTGCCAAGAATTGCATTAGGGGAGCACCACCTCTGCTCACAGAGATGTGTGACCTGCACAGTTAGCCAGCAGGAGTGCTGAGAGAAGAAATGTGAACTTCCAGCAATGCTATTTGATTACTTTCAGAGGCTTTTCTTGGACTCGTTCAGGTCTCTGCTGTGGGCCACAAGACAGAGGAAAATCAGCAAACACATTTATCTGTGTAGTTTCCAAAGCACTTGTTGACCCTGACATGAAAGCTATTGCCAACACCAGTGTCCCCACTGCACCATTTTTACTGGACAGTTCTGCTGAGATGTGCTTTTACTTTTTGTTGAGTGGATAGGAAGGAAAAGACATGTGAGAGGTGCTGGTAACAAGGCCTTGAAGCAAGTGACTTTCCAGTTGTTTCCACTAAACTAACCCTGAAGTTCCTTGAGGAACAGAGCTCTCCCCATTGGCAGTGCAGGTATGCTTTTACTAGCAGCCAACAGCAACAGCTGATTTGTTCTTAACGTTGCTCTCCCTTTCTCACCAGGTGTTGCTGGTGAGACAGTCTGCAGTGATGACCCACCATATGGGAACAGATTTCTTGTCTAAGCAACACATAGAATTTTAATTGGTATGGCAATTAAACCCAGGATTTCCCATTTGTAGGCTCACGTAGTTCCTTCAATAGCCAAGGAACTAAAAACTACATTTTCCATCCAGAGGACAGGCATGGTTCACTCCTCACTTTCCTGTGGTACTCAACAAACACTGGCAGCTAACCAGACTGCAATGCTTTTCAAAGTCTGTATTAGTTACTATGAGGAAAAGGGGCACACATAAATATATGAAGGAATGAGCTCAGAAAGAAACAGGCTCTCCTCTCTTTGTGTGCTCTGCCTTCACCATCTACCAACATGGCAGTCCTTTGTGTGCCATGCCCCAATTCAGCCTGACCAAACTGCTAAGCCCAGTGCAGGTTACCCTTTCATCTGGTCTCCCAAAAACATTCTGAAAGAATCACAAATCAAGTACTGGTGAGGTGGAAGAGGGCACTGCTTGCTTTGGCTGAGCACTGCAAATAGACAAATTTAGTATCTTACAGCTCTTACCACTGCCTTCGCCGTTGTACTTAAGACAGTTCCTGAACATGGTCTTCATATCACCCACAAATTCATCCTTGGTGCAGTACTGACCTCCATTCAACTTCTTCTCCATGCTGGAGATATCCATGGGGGCCTGGAATACAACCAAACTTCCCTTCAGTTACAGAAAGCACAGTGGGGCTTACAAAGTTAGAGCTCAGAGAGCGTGTGGGCAGCAGAGGATGCTCTCCAGAGAGGCAGCCATCCATCTTTGGTTTTCTTGACTTGTAAGTTTAGAAGGGACTGCCAGAATCATGGAGGTGGACTGTGAGAGTAATACAGCCCATCAAACTTCAAAACACTTCCAAAGAAGTGCATCCCAGTCAACAAAGGGCATCAGTCAAGATGGGTGTGCCACTTTCCATACCTTAATGATCTGGTAGTAGTTGGGAGCATACGATTCATCAACGGGCTCCAAGAAGGGCCAAGAGTCCTTGTGAGCCTTCACCACATCTAGAACTGGCAGTAGCAAGAGAAAGGTGAATGGTTACACTCACACACACACAGAGAAGTATTTCACTTTGAGAAAGCTGGGGTGGGACTAACCTTTGTACATGGCTGTGAACTCATCATCCAGTTCAAAGCTGTAATGGGAAGCACCACAGTGAATATGCAAAATGAGGATAGATAAGACATGCTCTGTACTTCATCTTCTCCTCCACCCATGCAGCGCCATAATGCTGGCCAGCAGGCCTCCTCACAAACACTCCTCTCATATGGACCAAACCCAGATGTTTCTCAGCTTACTCCTCTCACTGTTCTCCATCCTCACTTCTCCCTCTGCATTCCTGTGAATGATCACACTCCTCTCCTTGCCATACTTTGCTTCAATACACTTGTGTGCTGCAGTGCCCCATTGTGTACTCACATGTCCTTGGTCCTTCGCTCTTCCCTGCCAGGGGAACTGGGATCCAAATGGGAAAGCTCAGGGGGCAGCTCCTTCCCCTGCGCCAGCAGCCATGCCCGCTCTTCACGAAGTTTCCTCCTCCTGGCCCGTTCTGCAGTGGGAAGAGATGAAAAACCAATCAGCACTCTTTGCCCACATTTTGCAGGGAAACAGAAGGTGCTCCTGCAGCTCTCAAGAGCTCCAGTGAGATGGTCTTGTTCTTTCAGCAAAAGCAGTAACAGCACAGGAGCAGGTGAGGTGAGAATACAGTGCACCATCAACACACCTCCTTATCCTTCCTTGGTTACAATCATCAATTTTGGAACACCACTGTGACACAGATGCTGCCTCAGGCAACTTCCAGAAGTGGTGTGGTACAAAGAGGGAAGTTCAACACCCAGCCCTAGGCACAGCTCAGCACTATGGAAAGAGCTGCCTCGTTGCTATCTTCCTTCAGCGGCGTCACCTCAGGCAGGTGAACTTGAGGCAGCTGCCTTTGCACGGAATGGGATGAAGAGCAGTGCTGAGGGAGGGGAGCTCTACCAGCTGAGTGGCAATGAGTAACTGGGGTCATTTTTATCCTCCATGGCTGGCTTTGGGAAGATTGCTCAGGTAGGTCTTCATGGCCAGCAGCCAGAGTGAGCAAGTTGCCACACACGAGGGCCACTGGGACAGCTTTTGTTTAAAGAAGTGAGACACAGGAAGAAGCAATGCTGGTAATATAACCTGTGGTTTGCAACCAGACAGCTGGCCAACAGATTGCTTCATAATAGAAAGTTTATGGGCTCTTATGAACCTCATTTCCTTTTTCTTATAGGAAATCTGAATTCATTTGACTTGTGAAACACCTGCAGTTGGACCAACCTTCTGTAGGAGCAGAATTCTGTGGAAGTAATGTTCAGGGAGAGATGTCACAGGAACAGGCCATGTCAGGGAACACCCAGAGTGAAAGAAAGATGAGGGAGGACTTGGCTAACACCCTCTAGGAGAGGCTCTGCCTTTGGAAAATGCCAACTACTGAAGAGATATCAGCTCTGGTGGAGCTGGTTAAGCTTATTAAAGTCCTACTCTGTCAGTTGAAAATAAATTTGGGATGGAAGTTGAGAGCACAAGAAAAGTAGGAACAGCTACAAGGTGAGTGTTTGTAGGGACATTCATTGGCAGATATGTCAAAGACTGGTAAAGGAAAGCTTGAATTTCTTGTTAGAAGACTCAGGGTAGCACGGAAGTTGGGATTATAGGATTTGCATCTACGGTGTCCCACAGAATCTAAGAGAGTTGCATGACCAGATGTCCAACACCCCATTTCAGGTAACAGAGAATATCTGAGTCTGTCCAAGCACTGTTCAGAATTCATGCTTCATTCATATAATTTGCAATCCTTAGATGGCATTGCAATGGATGCCTAAGTGAGAAAGCTGAGGAGAGCATGAAGTGATTATTTTGGTAGCAAATGGAAAATCTCATGACAACAGCAGCCGAGAGGTAAAGATGGTGCAGATTTTAGAAATCCACCAATGTCTATCAAGGATCTGACCCGGCAAACTGAGAGGAATCGAGGAGTGCTACTCTGGTACCAGATCTCAGCTAGGATTAATAGCAGGAGCCTCTACCACAGCTAGTGATTAACACTGTGTGTTCAAGATCACTGGCAGAGCTCATTCTCTTACTGTTGGCCCAGGTCAAGTCCTACCCAGAAGCTTTCAAAACCTAAATAATGCCCCAAAAAGTACCGCAACCAGCTAGAAACTCATATATGTGAGAGATTATGTTGAAGCAGCACCTGGAAAGAGAACTGGGAAACACTAGCCTGCTGTTGTGGTAGAAATCTAGAAAGCTTCCCTAACTTATAAATTCAGGAGAGTACAGATGGGCCCAGCAGGAAACTTGCTACCTGGGGGCTGTGTTGGAGTTGGGGGAAGTGTAATCTTGGGCTGGAAACAGGAATGTGATGTTAAAACAGGAATACCATCCAAAACTGAGAAGAAGGTGAAATTCATCACAGAGAAGATATTTTTCATATCTCCCCTCTACAGAAGGCCATATAAAATTAATATTACATTCCAAACAGACTGAAAATTAAAAGAAAATCTCTGTTAGCCTAAAATTTCTGTTGTTGGATGTCCAGTGTTAACAAGTCTGAACCAAGTAAAACAAATGACATAACTTTCAAATCATTTCCCCTCCATCATAAGAACTGCCATGACAGTAAATGCCAGTGGTGGGAGTGCTTGGCACTAAGAAAAGTTCATTAAGAAAAGTTCATTAAGTTTTACCTGGAGAGCTGCTGGTTCTATGGACAAAAAATACTGCAGTGATTGAACTGAACAAGTCAAAATAGCCTTTGCAAACAGCTTTTGCATCAGCTTAAAAGAAGACTTCTCCTGACTAAGTCTAAATGGACTAGAAGAGAGTTTAAACTAAGTGAAAGAAACTGCACAAAACAAAATTAAAGCACCTGTGCCAATAAAAGCAAGAATGTATGCTAACTTGGCTTAAAAAAGGCTCAACCTCACACCAGTTTCTTTGCATGACTGATGCCTTTGAATCCAGTGATGTAATGATTGCATTTACTCAGAAAAGGAAGTGGCTTATACCAAACCAAAACCATTTTACAGGAACATTTATCTTTGCAGCTCTTGTGGAACTACAAGACTAATTTTGTCTATAAAGATGAAGCATTAAACCACAGAGAATATGCAATTTGCCAAGGGAAACGGATATCTGTGACAGATATGGGAGCTGGATGAGTCTAGATTTAAAACACCTGATTAGCTAGGACTAGCAACCAGGAATACACAAAGGCCAAGGAAGTAATTGGTTTTTCTAATGGTTAGAAAGGTAAGCAGGTAAAAGAAGCTATTCTTAGGTAACATCTGAACTCCTACCAAACATCTGGTACCAAACTGTTTCATTTTGGAAAGTTTACAAGGGTAGCATGAATTTAATATTTTTTTTCCTTTTCTGATTCCTTATCCACTTTGGGACTCATGTTACTGATACTGCTCCACATTGCCACAGCTTTCTGAGGACGTTCAGCTTTTCCATGGAACTACAACAGCCCAGCCAGTCACTGTGGCTAAAGCAGCAGCTAAAGGAATCCCCCATAAGGGAGGCCAACAGAGAGAAGGTGGTCAGAAATGAGCTTGCTCTGACACCCACACCTACATGTACTGCCTGCTCTCTGTGCCTTGATCTGCTGTATTCAACACAACATGGTTGTTTGCTCCAGAACAGCTTAAATCAACATTTAATTCATTAACCACAAAATTTTTAAACCAACAGCTGAAATTGCCACCTCTGGCGCTCTATGCAGCCTGGTCCCTTCATCTTTAGTTCTCCAATTGGTAAGGCCAGGAGTAATATAAAAATACTACTCTTGCTACTCCCATGTTATCCCATTCCCTTTCACCTCAAAGGGAATTCTTCTTTCATCATGCATTGGGCCAAAACAACCAAATGCTATCCCAGTGAGAGCTAAGCAAGCTAATCCTGCACACAGGGAAATCACGAGGAGGCAAGTGGGGAGAACTGAGAAACAACATGAATAGCGGGAGAAAAAAATTTGACAGCTGGGACAAGGAAGAAAATTAGCACAATTTGAAGAAGACAACACAGTCTAAAGGTGCCCTAGAGAACAGCCACCAACACTGAGAGGACAGACAAAGGAAAAGAAACTACAGTCAGACCAATTTATCAGAGGTAAGCACAAGAAAAGATTCTCATTAGCAAGTCTGGCAGGGGAGGAATGCAAATGGCAGACTTTAATTCAAGATCTCAGTCGTGAGTTTGAAAGCTTCCACTCCTGTTCCATGTTACCTTCCACTGCTTTGACCTTCTCCTCCATCTCCCTCTTCCTCTCCTCCTTTAGCAGCTGTTCCTGCTCCCTCTTCTGCACTGCTAAAAGGATCTGGCGCTCCTCCTCTTCCTCTCTGCGCCTCTGCTTCTCCATTGAGCTCAGCACATTTGGGTTTACCTGTAAGAGAATGATGCACCAAAAATTGTAACTCAGTGGCTCGTTGAAAGCTGAGCAGAGGCAGGTTTACTTGGAGGAGGTATTAAAGCACACCTACAAAGCACGACTGGGAGGAAAAAAAAAGGATTTGAATGTACGATTTCCTAGATGAAAAGCAACATGGAAAGGGAAGTTATTTGCCAAGCAATGAAATCCTACTGACACAAGGACAATGGAAGGAGAAGCGATGGGTTAGACAAGCTGCCATTCTGTCAGGGATGCACCGTGCGCATTTCTCTTCCCTTCTGGGCAAAGGATTCAGGCTGTTGACACCCTTACACAACACCTCTACCTCTTCCAGCTAGCAGAGCTCCCCGACTGTAAGTGTGAGAAGGACTACTTTGCCAAACCTGTCTCTGCTGCAAAACACAGAATACTTCAATAGGAAAAGCGTCTGGTACAACCCTGCGTCAAGGTATCATTAGGAATGTTTTCCTTTCCTGTTCAAAATTTCTGTGTGCTAATCTCCCCTGAACTGGCTCTCATTTGTTTGTTTGGACAGTTTTCCTGCTGGGTCCCAAAACCAGTTCTCTCATTCAAGGACACCTGGCTCTTTATTGCCCCACTTTCTCACCTCCCCACTGCCAGCAGGCTGCAAGGCTGTGTTTGATCCTACTTAAGACTTCAGGCTTCCCAGACCGGGGACTGCCTGTTCCTATTTCTCCAGTAAAGTATAAGGTATGTATATGGAAGTGTGGAATTATCTTTATTACCTTAATTTAGTTCTAAGACAAATGTATCAGTCATCCACCAGCCACTCCTACCCCTGTGACCAAGATATGTGTACCTTATCAGCAGGGAATATCAAGCAGAAAAGAACAATGTACATACAGTTTGCTCCAACTTCACTTGCAGGGAATAACCAGCAACCACCACTTAGGCAGAAGGCATTTCCTGAGGATTAGCAATCAGCCGGGGTCCGTTGGCTGCTGCTCAGACCATCAACTTCTCCAGGCCCATTATTAATCCCCAGGGAAAAGAAAAAAAAATTCTGGCACCACGATTACTATTTTGTCCTTGTTTCATTGCCCAGGAATGGAACCTGGGGGTGTTTTGATGAACGCCTACAAATGTTGTCTGGTTTCACTGCACATTCATTCCCCCTCTGCCTCTCCTTCCCCTACACAGCCTTGTGCTGCCCGACAAACTCCCACTCCAGTTTTCTGTAGATGAGCACCATGCATCATCACCAGCAGAAACAATACATTAAGAGAATTATGTTTCAACCACCAACAGTCACAGAGAAGTGTCCAAGAGAGGGTCATGCGAATCTTGACTGACAAAATTAAGACCATATCCTGCATTTAGGGACAGACTGGACAATAAAACCCACCTACTCTGTGCTGATCCTTTAAGGTGAAACCCAGACCTTCATCTCACCATGGGGGAACTATTCTCTTCTTTTCCATTTGATATCTTTGTCAAAATGTTATCACTTTACTCATCTATCTCTTTCCTAGGGAAATCATTCTGTGAGTTCAGGTGCCTTGAGATTAGCCAGCTTCTCCTCACAATCAGTTTGAAGTTTGTTTCTCAACCCCTCATTCCATCCAATTATTCCTAGTTATGCTCTTCTGGCTGAATATAAATTCTCCTTCTCTTCAGTCACATTCCAGCCTTTACCTTATGGACTTCCTCAGCCATTTACTAACACTTCCACATTTCTGCAGTTAGATTAAATGTTTTCTTATAAAGCAATCCTTTCAGCTCCTTGGCATGATTATTCCAGTTGTCTCTCAGACCTTTCATCCCTATCAATATCCAAACACCAAGATGCCCAGGACTGTATTATGACAAGGACAACAGGTCAAGAACCTAGAGAATTGGGTTCTACATGTCCACTTTTGATTCTTTTTTTTCTCAAAAGCTCTGCCATCTGAATTGCTACTTGTGAGCTGCCAACAACTTCCTTTCAGACCTGATCCTGACCACTGCCAAACAGTTTTCCTCTGACTTTCTCGATAAATCTTTAAATTGCAATAGGAACCAAAAGAGCCAGGTAAAGAGAAAGAGACGAGCAGGAACCTGCCACCAAACTTAGTATGCAAAGATATTTTAATGAGGATGTGACCATCAGCCTTTACATTCTCAAACCAGTAGATGTAAGCCCGCCTGCACATAAACATTTCTTTGATTGCTGGTACACAGGTGAGACCTTCCCTTTCCCTGGATTAATACAGCTTCCACCATTCATACCCTAAGGAAACAGGAACACAACATCCGAGCTGCAGTGCTCACACCAGAACCTCTCCAAGCCTGCAGGGCACACTCAGCACCCTCAGCTTTAATGGCATGACACAGGATCCACAGCATGCTCCAGAGCAAGCCAACACAAATATGGCATCAACAAAGCACTTTTAAACAAAGGAGAGGGTGTCATCCTACCAGATCTAGAAAGCAAAGGGAAAAGCAGAAACCACAAACACAGTGTAGTGAGCCCCAAGGACTGCAGTAGACATCCACAATCGCACTTCCTGCAGCACTTGCAGGGCAGCAACAGTGCTGCATGGGCTCTTTGAGACAGTTCAGACACAGAAACAACCGATTTCCAGAGGCACCTCTGCCTGCTGTCCCACCTAAGTCCATTGTGGACGAGTGTGCTCAACTCAGGGTTAAAAAAATAGACAAACACGAACCAGTAAACTCCTAGTGGATTGGTGGAAGCACACACTTATTGGAATGACAAAAGCAAGAACCAAGCACAAGTTAAACTTCCTTCCTGACCACGGAGGAGGCAAAAGGAGGTGGCAAAAGGACAGGACACTTCTCCAGCTTCCTCCCTGCTCAGAGGATAAACACCACAGCGACCAAGGCATCACCGCCTCCTTCCCTCCGGCAGAGAGCACTCCAGGACACAACATCACTGCTGTCCCCTGCCCTGAGACTCTGAAAGAGCCAAACTCCTGCCTTTAGCTCTGCTCTCCAGACACTGGGTATCAGACTTCAGGGGCAGAAGGCCAGAAGGCGCGGGTGCCCTGAGAGCCCTGGCCCCTCATCCGCCAAACCTTCCCTGCTCAGGTTTCCACAGCGCTCTCCTAATGAGGGTGCTGCTCAGGCGGCTCTTAATGAGGAGCTAATCTGAACCACCTGTTGAGAAATCCCCCGCAGGATCAGGAGCCCATGGAGCAGTTACATCTCCAACTCAAGCAGCAGCCAGGAGAAAGAGGTCACCTGTACCAGGCTGAGGTTTTCTCCCCCAGGCTCGCCGGCTGCCCACCCTGGTTTAAGGAACAAGCCATCAGACATGCTGGCACTTCCCTGGCTGTCCCATGGCAGGGATGGCTGCCACATCCTGCTGGGGAGCAGTGTGACCATCACCACTGTGGCGCTGGCTGGCTCCCTGTCCCGGCACAGCGGGTGCCAGGAGGGCCCCTGCTCGCTGGAAAGGTTTCACTGGCCCACAGGCAGCAATTAACAGCCCTCTGCTGCTGCAGACCTGGAGCACCTGCGGTACTGATTAGCATCGTTCAGGCTCCATGTGTTTCCCACTCCCCTCCTCCTCTGGGATTTCTGCTGCCTGTGAACAAACACGTGTCCCTGTGCTTCCTGCATGGTGGGCTTTGCAGAGAGCAATTCTGGCCTCAAACTGACCATTGCTGGGGTCTCATTTTCCTCTCGGCAGGCTTTTATCTGCAGCATGATGAGAGGTTCTTCCTTCCTTTTATTCATCTGTTTCTAAGTAATTACATTTATTGCACAGGGACCCGTACTTTCTCCTTTGTTTTGGGGGAACCCTGACTCTAGCTCACATGGCATATTCCCTGCAGCCTAATTTCCCAGGGTTTGACAAAACACCAGGTAACTATGTTTCCATTACATCTACGCAAGAGATTATGCCTCAGCCTGATAGAATTGAGAGAATTTTTTCCTCTGAGGCTAATCTGGTGTTGTCTGACCGATTGCTTTGGGTAGCAGTTGCCAGTTCAAACACCCCCCACCTCCACGGCCCCGTGTCCCTGCCTGTGCTGGTGTGCCTGTTAGGGGCTGTGTGGTGAAGTGGATCGGAAAACTGATCTATGTTAAAAATAACCCCGACCAAAGAAAAAGGTTATATTTAACTCCAGTCATTTTCCTGGGTCTGGTTCACTGCACAGACTCTCAAGCAGCAGCAGTGCTGTTGCACTGATGGGGTAGAGAGGAGATGAGGGTGAGGAGGCACGGAAAGCGCCGTTTGAGCCCACAAGGCTGCAGTTTGATAAGCATTTCTTTAAGTAGCCTAAATTGTGACTTCCATTTCCAGCTGACCCCCTCCTAGCTCAGCTCCATACTGCATCAGTCATTCTCTCCCTCGGCGCTATCTACACCCTCATGTGTTTGCAGCCTCACGTTTTCCCCTTGGCTGAATTTCTGTCATTTCCCTTTGTAAGCCGGTTCTTCTAGCCCTCTCATCCTTCTTCAACTTTTCTTTGAACTGCCTCAAATGTGCCAGCACTTTCATTGAAGTGGAATTCCCCAGACTGAGCGCAGATTTCCATATGCAGCTGCAGCGGGGTCTGCGGCGGGGCCGGTTCCCTGTGCGATCCAGAGGGCAGCACCTCCCTGCTCGCCATAGAAACCCCGGGTGTCAGCCTGCCTTTGACGGGCATTACCACCCATCTCTCTTTCAGCACAGGCACTTTCAAGCGACTCCTTCCCACTGAATGGCGATGCTGCGGTTTATTTCTTCCCCCAGGAGGCATCTGCTCTGCCTCCCTCCGTCGTCCTCCCCCTCGCACCCCCCCTCACCTCCTGCTTGATTGGTTTGATGGGCTGATGGTCAGACATCCACCTGGGAGAAAACTCTGTCCGCTGCAGACGCTTCTCCTGAAACAGGGTTGAGAATTGAGGGAAGGAAAAAGAGAGTGGAGGAAATTAGGGCACATCGGTGACACTGGCAGGAGAAACTCTGAGGGCTAGAAGTGACCATGAAATCCCTATTAGCTTTACAAGGGTAGCAAACAAGCAAACTGAACTCAATCCAAGAACAGCACGCTGACTGCAGAGCCTGTTTTACAAAGCCATCCAGCCAAAGGATCCCTTTCCAGATCTGTCCCACCTGGAAACACTCAGCTGACGGACAACACCCTTCAGAGTTTTGGGGCTTAGCTAGGACAGCTAAGCAGCCAGCGCCCCTTCAGCAAAGCCAGCAGAGAAAGGGCAGTAAAAGTGGAATCACAGGCAGTTTGCATAAAAAAGCCAGGCTGTAAATCGCAGCAGTTCAAAAGCACAGAGATCCCCTGCTAGCAGGAAAGGGCCACAGGACAGGCTGAAGACAGTAACCCCTTCAGCCACCCTACCTACACTGCTGTGCAATCACCAACCAGATCCTGGAACACCAACTCCAGCACTGCCACTGCATGGGGGACAGTCTTCCTCCCATCCACACATCCTCAACAGCCCCAACATCCATGGCACTTGCAGGCTGTAGGTGCAGGGAGCAGAACGGGCTGGCAGGCTGCTTGGATTTAGCTCTCCTTCACTCAGCAAGCATCCATGCTCTTGGAAGTGGTCAAAGAGAGGTAAACAGGATGTCATGTCTCCTCACCTTCTGCGCAATCATGTTGCAGATCTCCGGCAGGAAGTCTTCACTCAAGAGTTTGTAGAGCTGCCTCTCTCTAAGGGAAGTCCTCTCTCTGAAGCTCTCTGTGACCTGCCTCCACTCCTCTTCCGTCTGGCACAGCAACCACCATGTCCCACGGCCAGGCCCCTGGGACCCTTCAAAAACATGAAAGGATGTTATCTCCACAGCAGTTATGACTAACAGCTCCTCTCAATCCCTTCTCTCCTCAGGGCTCAGGAAGAGCAAAAGACACTGGCAAAGGCCACTGTTACAGAAAACATTCCATTTGCTGTAGACCCAAAGCTCTCTTCATGTACCAGAAGCACTGCTAACTCCGAGAGTGATGCCAAGATAGAGAGGAAGTACTCAGGGGAAGAAATAATGGTGCCACATGGCAACACACAGGTAGTGTGACATCCCTGTAGCAAGCCCACATTCCAGTTATTGCAGACTGGAGAAAAGAATTTAATTTGTTTTTTGTAATGGGGGCTGTCAGCCAGAGCAGGACATAGGGAACTGCAAATGCCTGATTTAGTCTGGCAGCAGAATAAAGTCATCAAAAAATAATGTAATTTGAAATAAGCTTTTTTTTTTAAAGCACTGCAAACCATTTCTACAGTGAAAAAAGTCCTCCTGCTCCCTGCAAATGAAATATTTTGTTTGCAGGCACTTAAAAGAGCAGAAGAGGAAGCGAAGGACAGGGTTCATCAGGGTGCCAGATGAGGGGAAGTTCCAAAAGTTCACATCCCATCCCTGCTCGATCCAGAGTGGGATTGAAGCAGATCACCCACTGCTCTGAAGCATGTCCCAACCACCAAGACACTTTGAGAGCTGTTCCACCTTGCGTGAAACATTTGAATATTAATTGTGAAGGAAGGGCTCTCTTGCATCGTGGTTGGAACACCCACCTGGAGATAGGGAATGTGATTCCTGCTCCACAAATGTGTACACAGAGCAGGGAAGCCTCATGGGTTGCAACTTGTATGCTTTTGCCCCAGGATGCTCTCTGAGCAGAAAAAGGCTGTTGCCCTTCTTTTTTTTTTTCCTAGAGTGGGGAAAGTTTAGGATCAAACACCTTCAGGCTGGGGGGTTCTCAACTCCCTCCAGACTTTTCTAGGGCTAACCACTGGCTCCCAGAAAGAAAGCAATGGTCTTCAGCACCACCGGCAGATGTCATGCACCTTCTGAACACATTTTCAAGCAAACTAACAATGAAAAACAAAAAGAAGTAAAAAAGCTGAACCTGACTGTGGGCCCTTTGTGGATCTGAGCTGCGAGTGGCTCTGAATGCAAGCTGTCAGGTTGTCCCAGGAAGGCTGGAAAGCTGCAGGCTCTCTCCAGGACCTGCCCTCTGTCAGGTGCCTGGGGTGCAGTGGCTGTGGCACAGAGTTTCAGCGCTGTGAATGCACTGGGGATTGGTAACTGAGACAGCAAAGGGCCAGCCCTGTGCTGGCTCTGCTGCTCTCTACACAAAGCCATCCATCCCTTGCCCACGTGCAGCAGGGAGCTTACCTGCATCCTGCCCCCAGAGCCTGCATCCTTGTTTCTCATTCCCTTGCCAGCTGCCCATGGACAACTCATTTCAATAGCAAACAGGACTGAGGCACTGCTTTGTGCCAGCAGAAGATTACTCTGCAGCTGAAGTGACACAATTTGCTGAAGACAATGATCTGATAAAACCCCCAGTGCCTCACGCGCATCGCTCCGGCTCTGCTGCCCGGCTCCGGAGAAGCCGGAGTGGCCGCCAGGAAATCTGAAGACAAAGAGCAAATGGAAGGAGGCACGGGAAAGACAATGCCAGCCTTGCCTTTTATTGCAAGGCAACAGGCAGGCCGAGTCCCTGGGTTTTGTGGAAGCCAGTGGATACACATGTATGACAAATGAGTCCCAGCTCCCTTGAACTCACTTTCACATCATGTTGCTAACTTGCTTTTCGCCTCGTTAACCCTTAGCTGGGTACCCCCAAGACACTGTATACCCCTCTCAGCTACCCAATGGCCACGAAGAAGGAAAAGTGAGAGGATCAAAAAGGTTCTTCCTTCCCTATCTTAGCATCACTGACTTGACTCTCTTCCCCATCTGAAAAAACACCTGCTAACAAGAGGGGTGTGTTTTCACCTTACCCCTGGGAGATTGAGGACCATTAGCAGCCTGCTTTTTTAGGTGAGCCCTTGAATTCCAGTGCATCCCAGAAGGTTAGGTTTCTCCATGGCAAACTCAGCCATGACAAAATAGGAAGCCTGCAGGTGCCCAGGCTCTAAAATGCCAGGCAGTCTGTAACACAAATCCCTCCTTCTAAACCTGGCCCCAACCACCAGCAGAAGGACTCTCCTGAGAAAGGCTGGGTTGTCTCTCCGGCATCTCTCTGGGTTTTAGTAATTTAAGAGTCTTATTAGTGGGTGGTTTCAACCCCAATACTGCAAAATCTCTTTACCATTTCTTATCTGAGTCTCGTGGATAAGCAAGCTTTCTTCTGCCTTCTCCCTGCCAAAAAAGAAAGCAAAGGAGTGATACGATAAGTACATCACATCACCAAAATGCAGCTGTTTCTGAAAAGAAGAATAGGGAACACCACAATTATCCAGTGCAGAGCAAAACCTTGAAAAGAACACTGCAGAACACGCATTTGATACATATTACAAATATATATTTATCATAGCTTTGTAAAGTTTTTGTAAGTGAATGGTGGAGGATGAAGTTTGGCAAGTACGGTATCTCAGTTCTTAAGGGAAGCATCCCAAAATCTATATGGACTCGAGTGTCCAGAGTTTCTGGCCTCAAGCCAAACAATGAAAGTATTCTTTATCAGGAGCAAATTCCCTAGCATTGCATGGTGGAACTGCATTTGAAGTGAGGTGGTTATAAGAGTGATGCCCACTGTTTCACCAAAGCTCAGTCAGAATCCGCTTTGGAGAGTAATCAAAGCATCCACCAAGTCTGAGCTTGTTTCACTTCTGAGTTGCTTTGAAATGATGGCTGCATGGTATATGCACAGTTATTGGGGGAACCACAGAAATACATTATACGTCCCTCTGGGAATGTATGTATTTTACATTTGTTGCAGGAAGAACCCTTCCATACCTCAGCAAATTTTCCTCCAGTAGTTTTTTCCGCTTTGGAGGTCGCCCTCGTCTCTTGCCCGTTTTCCCAGGAACATTTGGGGTGTTTGTCTGCCCCCCACATACCCTGAAAAATGGCAAAACCACCATGAATATCTGCCAGCAAGGCAACCGGGGCTGGCAGGATGGGAAAAGGGCACAGAAATCGGAACAGCTGCTAGGATCCCAACCAAAGGAGGGATTAAATCAGAGCAGCAACAGGACGGGGAGGGGAGAGGAGGGATTCCCACTGGCTGGGAGCCTGGTCTGGGAGCCGCCGGTGCGGGGCAGACAGGCAGGAATGCGGTGGGGCAGGCAGCATCGCTCCCACAGCAGGCTCTGCCGGTGCCACAAAGGCTGCAGGCTGCCTGGACACAATGCATGGCTGCATGGCAGCCCCCAGCCTGCTTGGCAACTCGGGTCCCGCCCGCACTGCCCCTCCCCAGGCCCCACTCCCCCCGGCACAACAGCAGTCAGGCGGAGGAGTCCCCTCCAGCCTGGGCTGTCGCCCCTGCACCCAGACACGGGAGGGGGTGTGTGAGGGGCTGTTACCTGTCTGCAGCCAGCTCCCCGTTGGGTTTGCCCTGCACCGGCTCCTCCTTGTACATCCTGGTGCCGTAGAAGTACCAGTACAGGGCGCCGCTGCTGTCCTCGCCCAGCGGCTCCACGCGCAGGCTGTCGGCGTCCAAGCCCTGCGCCCACCGGGAGCCCCCCGCCAGACGGTGACAAGTTGAAAAGCGGCCACATTGTCACACAAAACATGATGACACCCCTCGGTAAACACCTCCCTCCCTCCTTCCTTCCCTCCCACCATGCCACAGCAGCAGTACAGCTGCTCCTCCCGGCCGAGCTGGGAAAATGTTACTCCAGGGGGAAGATGACGTTCTCTCTCTGTCCAGGGAGGGATTTAGATTGGCATCTCTAATTTGAATGGCCTCTCTCGTTTTAACATTTCATCTCTGGTGCTCCTGACAGGGAAGGTCTAATTAGTGCTGGCGACAGTCACGCACAGCCCTGAGAAGCTCCCTCCCCCCCTCCCCTGCTCTACCCTCCCCCAGCTCCCCCAGTATACTTCATCCCCATCCTTTCATCTCACAGCATCCCTCAGCAAGGCAGCAGTCTCTACTCTCACAGCCCTGCCATTACCATTAAAGCACCTCCAAATTCACTCTTGGCAGAAAGAGTAGCCAATGAAGCCAACTTCCTTAGTGACTCCCATGTTATGAATACATCCACACAGGACAAGGGCCCAAGTTCTGAGCAAGGCAGAGGAGGGCAAAGGGATCTGCTGACCCACTGTGACCCCTTCTCATCCCAGGAAGATTCTGATCTGGCCCAGCTTCTGTGGCCGCACAGTTTCCCTCCTCCCTGCTGCCCAAAGCACCTTGAGGAGGTCGAAGACATCGTCTGCGTCGAGGCGGTAGTCGCAGAGGCGGTGCAGGATCTCCACCCGCGTGCGCAGGGGCAGCTCCTGGAAAGTGCACTCCCTCAGAGGGTTGGGCTTCCCTTCCTCCAGCTCCCAGCGGTAGTTGATGATGTCCTCCAGGTAGCTGTGAAATGTCTGGGATCTAACCAAGGAAGAAAAGAATCCCACACACTTACTGTAGTTTGCCATGTCCAGAAACACCTGGTGCACCAAGCAACTGCAACCAACACAATGCAGAGACAGAGAGCACCCGAAGGAAAACCATTGGCTATGGTGGGTGCAGCTCCATCATTCACATTCCCAAAACACAGCAATCTCATTGCAACATCACAGGATATCATGTCACAGGCAGCTTTTTATACACAGACTTATTTCTTTCTAAGCAGAATGAGCCAAACATGGTAGCAACTCATCTCCTTTCTATCCCCATGGGCAATGCCTTGTGCTAGCATCAACAGCCACCCTTAACTAAAATGGGGTGCAACAAAATTTGAGTCTGCTCCCCTTCCAACTTGTACCATTTGATGTGGAGACAATTTTCTTCAGATTTCCCTTTGCCCTTCACATCTGTCATTGCCAAGTCCTGCTCCTCTCAACTTCTAAAGAAATTTTCATGCGTGGTTCAGCAGCTTGAGACTTTGCATAGCTGATTGCTTCCTCCCCACTTTGCTGCTGTATGTAGTCCCTGGCCTCCTCTCTCTCCATCCCCACAGGTGCTGCCACTTTCTGCCTGTTCCTCCACTGGTGGCTCTGGCAGGACATCTGCACAGCCCACCTCACACATGTGGCTTGGACACTGCCACACAACAAGGCTCATCCCCAATGGGAGTGCACCTCCCAAAAAGGAGTCAGTACAGAGGACTCCCCTGTCTGTACTCTCCCAGATCATCAAGCTGAACACTTGAGCTCTTAATAAACATTACTATTAAAATGATCTTTCTGATTTTCTAGCTGGGTCACATTAAGTCCTACTTTCACTGCCAGCAGTTCATTATAAAACCCAGGGAAGCAGATATTTCTCACCCTCATCTAGCACTGAGAGTGAATGTCCCTATATGACACATTTAAGACCACTGATGGAGCTTATGGCTAAAAGAACTCCTGTCTATATTTCATTGAGACTTAAGCCTTTACTCTGAATGCCCAAAATGTCAGGGGAAGGAATTTCAGGAAAAAGGGCCATGTTCCTAAATATAAAACTTTCTGAAGATCTGTCCATATGACTTTGAGTCCTGAGAGTTGCCAGGCTCACTCAGCCTGCTGGAGTTGTGTAAAAGGGGACCCCCCCATGCCCCAGCCATTCTTGCACACACGGGAAGTCCATATGCCAGCAAGAACACCACTGGGTACACATTCCCACCAGCTCTCAAAAAGGCAGCTCCACTTGATAGGTTTTTGGCACAAGCAGATTACTCTATATGATTAATGGAACAGCGCCAGCACTACAGAATTGCATTTCCCTGAGAAATTGCTAACTTCTACAAAAGCTATTATATTTTAACAAAGAGGTGGAGGAGTGTGATCCAGCTGAAGAAAGATCATTAAAAGTCAACAAGAAGTTAGCTATTAGACAGGGGTCTTTGCACATTGGGTAAAGACCAGACTTCTTTGCAAGGACCACGACTGGACAGTGACTGTGAGAATGAGGGAACAGATGCCTCAAGCCATGTCCACCTGGCAGCATTTCCCTTCCTCCTTGGGTAGAGAGAAGCACAGATCACCCTGCAGATCTCTCCTCACCAGCCTGCTTCTTTCTGACGTCAAATGCAAGCTGACCTCCCAGAGATATCTGCTCTCACCATACCACTGTTATGAGCCCTCTGGTTGTATTTAACAACAGATGCTTGGGTGTACCTGGACCTAGTGCCCTCTGCAACCTGGAGTTTGCTCCATCTGCATGACACAGGCAAAGCATCAGTGTTCCCAAGTATTGTTGTTTCACATATTGTTGTATTGTCAGACAAATATAACTTGGAACAGCCCCCTATGCTGACAAAGTTCAGTCACAAAGAGAGGATTGACATTTTATGAAATGCCTCAGAACTGCCTCAAGTAGTAATTTTAGGGTGGAAACTACAGCAAACATCCTTTTTTAAAGTGAGATATTCAGTACACAGTACACCTACCTGAAGTAGCTGTGCATTCCTGCATTGTCTTTCTCAAACACCCCAAGACGTAACTTCCAGCAAGGAAGGACTTTCACTTGGGAAAAGGGGCAATAATAGATTCCCTTTACAGACTTTTTAAGAGTGGTATTTGATAATGTATCTTAAATGTCAGATATTTACAGAAGCCATTAGATTAAAAAAAAGTAAAGAAAGAAAGAGAGAAAGAGAAAGAGAGAAAGAGAGAGAAAGAGAGAGAAAGAGAGAGAAAGAGAGAGAAAGAGAGAGAAAGAGAGAGAAAGAGAGAAAGAGAGGAGGGAGGGAGGGAGGGAGGGGAGAGGAGAGGAGAGGGGAGGGGAGCGGAGCGGAGCGGAGCGGAGCGGAGCGGAGCGAAGAGAAGAGAAGAGAAGAGAAGAGAAGAGAAGAGAAGAGAAGAGAAGAGAAGAGAAGAGAAGAGAAGAGAAGAGAAGAGAAGAGAAGAGAAGAGAAGAGAAGAGAAGAGAAGAGAAGAGAAGAGAAGAGAAGAGAAGAGAAGAGAAGAGAAGAGAAGAGAAGAGAAGAGAAGAGAGCAGCTTTGATTGTCTACCCAGAACAGAAACAGTGACTAGAACATCTTTTCCTGAAAGCAGTAAAGCATCGCTTGTATTTGGATGCTTAGTCCAGAACCAGAAGGCAAATGATTGTAAGCTCTCAGACAGCATTTGAGTTTCAGCCCCACAAGTTCAGTTCTTCAACTCTGCCAGAGCTCAAGGCAGATGATTATTTCATCAAATCTGATAAAGTGGTTCTGGCTATTTCCAATAAAATGGACTGAAAAAGCAGTTTCCCTAGGATCCTGAATAACTAGTGGATGAAAAGGATTGCCAGGAAGAAACCACAAAAGTAAAAGGGTTCTATCTACTCCTATTTTTTTTCCTACCTAAAAAAAAGCAGGAAGGCATGGCTCAGACAGATACTTTTACCACTTGCATGAGTTCACTTATCTTGCTTTATCATTTTGGCTGCTCTCAAAGAAAGCTGATCCAGGAAGCTGTTTAATTCCAGAAGATCATTTGAAATCTTTGCCTATGTAACTCTCCTTCCCCCTAGGGACTGGCTCTGTTGATTTAACCAATTTGGTTTTAGTTTGACTTTCACATAAGTGGCTAACACTAGAAATTTCCGCCGTCCACCCGGTGTTCAGTGCATTACAAGCTCTGTTCTTAAGAGTACTTTTGAGTTCCTACCCCCATCAATTTTCAAAGACAGCTACTGTGCATTTGTCGCTTTGAATAAGGATAGAAATAAGAACCAGAGATGGGAAACAGATGTCGTAAGGCATTCCCAATCACTCTCAATCTTACCCAATTTATATTTTCCTTCTTAATGGGAACCGACCTCTTTTCTCCAGACAAATGTATGGTGCTCGTCTTCACCCTGTCTGCCACACCTACAGCTAGTTTCACTTACCCCATCTCTTATATTTCCCTTTGAAAAAGTTTCTGAAACAGTTCTCTTGGTTTGGAAAAGAAAATATGCAGGGAGGACAGCAATCTATGAGAACCCTGCCCTTGGGGTTCTTCCATGCTCAAAGCAGAAATGCCCAGGAATAATTGTTTAGAATTACCTATAAAATTAAAACCCAAGAATCAGAGAGACTGGATGCAGGAATGGAATTACCTGGATACAGTCTGTTAAATACCCTTCTTTCAAGCTCAGCAGTAGGACACCAATACACTTGAAAGTCCTACAGAGTCTCTGCTGCAGCTGAGAACCTCCAAAATCTCTTTTGTCAGTGGGAAGAGGGCAGGAAGGAAATCACTGAGCTGAGGAGACAGATGTATCTCTTCTCCAGAGGTTCTCAGCATCACTGAGATGTGTAAAAACACTCAGCAAGTGGAGGCAGTGTCAGGTCAGTCATGTCCTTTTCTCTACAAACTGGAGCATTCCCAAGGAGGTTGAACTGGTACCTGGGCACATTCTGTCTCAGGGCATGTGTCCAAAGGAAAACCAACCGTCTTCTGAAAGTAGATTGGGAGTCTCAGAAACAATTTACAAGAAAAGTGTGAGACCACGGGCCACGACTCTCACCACCTCTCAACCACTTCCTGATGTGTAGCACAGGCAGCTTCCACACAGCTCAGTAACCAAGGAAAAGTACTACAGAGATCAGCTACAACAGATCAGAAAAGGTACCTCGAAGAACTCTGCAGATCTAAAACTTCTCCCATGCCAACTTGACTAGCACCATTAATATTTCATAAAACAGATAAACTTTCCCTCACTTGTCAAAACATCCCTTGCTTTGCAGTTGCCCCCTGATGTGCAAAGCAATTTGGATAGCTGTAGTGGGGCAGTGGTGGAATGGTACATGCATATCTATGTGGTACATCCCACGTGGATGCAGATGATTTTTCAAGAGCCCAGCGCAATTCTTAGTCTTATCCCTGGCTACACTCTGAAACCACAGGGCTGTTGTCAGAGGTCCCTATCTTTTGCTGCAAAGATTAGAAAGGAGGTCGAAGCTGAATTGCAACTGTGGTTGAAAGTTTTAATCGTATGTTGCATATACAAAGAGAAATCTGGGGCACAGGGAAGGACACGACCCAGCACATCTGTGTCAAAGGGGAGGAACAGCGTCAGACAATCCACAAGAGTACCACCGAGGCTGCAGCTCAAGTTGCCTGTGATCTTTAGCAGCAGCTGCAGAAAAATCAGGGCATAAAGAAGATGGAGCAAGTTGAGGGAGGGGCTCCTCTCCCCACCATGGGTATCAGCGCCCAGAGCAGCCAGAGAAATGATCCAGCCCTGACAGCTCAGCGCCGCAGCCCGGCCATCTGCTGCCCGGCTGCCTCCCAAAGAGGGAGGTTTCTCTGTGCTCCAGAGAGGGGAGCTGAGGACTCCTCCCCCTGCCTGGCAATCCCAGTGTTTTCCCCTGCTCAAAGGAGAGGCACCCTTCCCATCTCCCTGGCTTTGAACGTGTGGGGTCACGCTCTGCTGTCAGAAAAAAGAAGCTTAGCCACTTCTCCCGTCACCGTGCCCAGCTTCCTAGAGGGGCTCGTTTGGAGACCTCAGGAACAGAGGGTGAGAATTTCACAGAGCTGATGGGATATATGGAAAAATTTGGTTGGAGCTTCTGGTGTGCACGTTTGGCAGGGAACAGCTGCACCTAGAGACCCCAGCCCCACAGGGACCCTGTAGGAGCAAACTCAATGTGAAATTCCTTCTGAACAAATTGGGGCTGGAATTATGTGTACAGACACACAATGCTTATTTTTTTTATCCTCATGCCCAAAGGAAGCGGAGTCACTTGTGCTTTTAGTTTTAAAGACTCCAAAGTAAATCAAATCTTGGCTGGAAAACTGTAAACAAAATCAAGCCAAACAAACAAAAGCTAAACCAAACACTGATTCAGTAAGAGAGTCCCCGTGTCAATCTGTGCTTCCTGCAGGCAGCATGCCATGGCCCAAGTGTGGAATTACTGTCACAGCACATTGCCCTATCTGGTCTACTGCTGCCAATTTTTTTACAAGCCCTCCCCCACACACATCTCTAAAAAAAAACCCTAAAACCCACCCCTCACAAAATCTCTGGTCCTATGGGAGCAAATATTGGATTAAAGGAAACATTAGAGTAAGGAGCTGAAATATTTGAGACAAAATTTAACCAACAATGTTTGGACACTGCTGGCACACACAAATAAGCCTTCTGAAAGTGTAGATGCCAAATAATTGCCTGGACCCACTAGCTAGAATATCTATCATGTTGACAGTGTTTTAAGTCTCTTGTTTCATTTAATTTACAAAATGCAATGGAAGAGTAAATACTGGCATGCTCTTGAGCTAAAACTGCTGGGAAAAAGGCAAGGCTGACCTGCATCTAATCCCAGACAGTATATTGTTCTTGAGATTAACACCAAGAACCCTGACAAAACCAGAGGATGACAGAGAGCAGGAACAACAACAGACCTCTTCCAACTCCTGTCCAAGAGCTGTATGTGGGAGGAACATGGAAAACAAGACTGGGAGAGCCCAGCCTTTCTACCAAAGACCATTTGAAGACAAATGTAATTACTCTTGAAGTTCCTATTACAGAGTTAGCCACTAAGGGAAATAACAGAGGTGATACTTCTGTCCAGTAAAGGCTTTAAAAGCTGAAAAAGACTTGAATGCATTCGGTCACCCCGCACAAGTGTGGATTTTAGGAGGTTCTCAGTACTAAATGAAAAAAGACTTCTTGGGCATCTAATTCACAGCACACAAGAGAACTGGCTTTGCCTCTGTGATCTCTCCAGTTAAAAAAAAAAAAATCTGGGTCTTACCAGAACAGACGTTTTATAATGGAATTAATTTGATGGACTGAAGATATTTCACCTTATGGGCTGGCACCTTTTAAGTTCTGAATTGGCAAAAAGGCACCAGCTTGGTGTTGGGAGTCACTCAGGTGTTAATGAGAGCATTAACTGACAGATGGCATTCAAGATATTTCTCGCCTCTCCAATGAAGACAGCTCCTTTGCTGCAGCAGAGATCAGGAAAGCTTAATTCTTAACAAGCATACAATGCTTTGGCACAAAGGCAAGCCCTCTGGAAGAGAATGGGAAGGATTCAGGGTTTGCTGGGATGACCTCAGTCAAACATCATTAACAGGGTCAGGAGAAGCAAAGCCTATTTCAGAAGAAAAAAAAATAATGTAAGGGCCCCCATGATCAATCTATCGTGGCTTGTCAGAAAGAGAAAGCTTAGGCTGACCTTAGAAGCAATATGAGTTACTACTACCAGCCTGACCTTGAGCTCTCATGTAACAATGGAGACCTTTTTTTTACTGTATTAATGAGCTTTCTTATCTGAGGTGGGGGAGGAAGCTTCATGGACCTGCTTGTACTTCACCTTCAATTTACCCTGCTGAGAAACCAAGTCAAGTATGATGCAGAGGCAAAGAGATACTACCCCATCCTCCAGGGGGAGAGAGGGCTGGAGAGGAATCCTTCCAAGCCCCATGTATGCAGCTGGCTCAGGAGGTGTGCAAGCCAACAGAGAGCACATATTGCTCAGACCAAGGGCCAATTGTCTCCAGAGTGACCAAACTGCCTGAGGCCCAAGGGAATGTTCTGTCTCTCCACAGAGTATTCCCTGCAGCAGAGCAAAATGACCAAAGAGATCCAGGAGTCATGACCTTGGACTTTTAACAGCCACATTTAGCAGTGCCACTATCTGCACCACTGATGGGGACAGACCTCAAAAGTTCCAGCCAAGGACAGTCTGGAGGGAGCAGTAACTCCACACCATACTTGTGACAGACCTTGGCAAGGTCCAACAAGGCAGAGCTCTTATGATGAAGGAAACACACACACTCAGACACATCCTGCTTTTCAGTGCCTGTTTTGAATCATGCCTGGAGAAAACCTGCTGTAGTGGCTGTGAACAAGAGTACTGCTGACATTAACGGACCCTGAAAGAGATCACAAAGTAGGGGGGGAAAACATTCAAATTACATTGATCAGACCTCCAGAGTGGAGTTCCTCCTCCCAGAGTTGTAAAGACAGCAGAGATTGCTGGAGCACAAGACCACCACAAGGCATGTACAGGTCTGCCTTTTGTCCTCCATGGCAAGCTAGAACTAGTTTTTTGAATGCAGACATTGCCCAAACCTCAGTAATTCTGTGGCTTACCTATGTGGCCATCAGGTAAGGGAAGAGAAAGACATCTGAAGAGCTAAGCAGGTGGATGGCACGGGGCTCTCCACTCAGGACATTTTTCTTCACCATTGCTGAACATGGGAATACAATCTTTCTACATCAGAACCATTGTTTTGTTTCAAAATAGAAGGACAAAAGATTACCTAGTTAGCAAACGTTAATGAGCAGCAGCTTTTCCCTAAAACAATCTGGCTTAACTCCAAGATTTGGCAGTCTGAAATGTAACCAACTGGAGGCTTCCACTTCCATGGAAGATCCATGTCTTCCACAAAAGTAAGGGAAAGCAGAGTAATTTCAGCACCCTAGCAATTCCTGTTCCCTGCTCCTCATTTGTCCATCCCATAACTCACTTCCAGAACTCAAATGTGACAGAGACCACCTCAAGAATATGCTGAAGTGATGCTTAGAGAAAACATCAGGGTTCTGGACCTTTCCTCCAACATGGTAACACTAAGCTAGGACAGGAGGTTCACCAGCAGAAGGGCGGCACAATCCTGCTAAAGAAATCCAACTTACATGGTTGGATCTAATTTACATGGTTGGATTTACATGGTGGACTTTCCACCCGAACTCCAAAAGTGTTCATCTTTAGAAGAGGGGGAAAAATCTATGAAAACCCGTGGCTGTCAGCAGCTATAAGAACCCTCCTGCTCCTTGTCTTCCTCCGTGTTCCATGCAATCAGGCCTGGGGAAGCTGGAAGGGGAGCTGGCAGACATGCTGCATCCCACAGAGAAGCAGAATGAGAACAGCTCTGGAGCGAGGCAGTCTCTGGGGAGGCAGGGAGAATGGAGAGCTGATGTGGGCTGTCTGCTCTAATAAGGGATCACACCACAGGAGCATGTGTTGGCTTGACAGAAGCAAGTGCAGCCACTTAACCTGGCTATGACAGCTGAAGTGGGAGCGTTGCTTTGCCACCCCCAAAAACAGGGGGGTATGAAGGAAGAGAGGGGAAGGCATGAGGTCACCACAGCTGTCCACCCTTCAGGAACATTCCAGGTCTCCTTGTCCAGATTAGTCACCCCAGCCACAGCCTGAGCAACCATGGAAGTTGCCAGCTTGGGCTCCTTAGCATTACTAGACCATGCTCAGCAAGTCTCAAACTAGATGGAGATGCCCTTTTACCTTCCCTGAGCTGGTATGTGCTGCCTCCCACCCTTTTTCCCTTGTACAAAGGACAGGAGGCAGCAAGTCCACTCCTCCCAAGGAGGGGCTGAAGCCATCTCAAACAGCAGTGTGGCAAAAGGGCACGCTCTGATCTTCCCAGCTGCCTGTGGCCCACGCTTCTCCAGTGATTTGGCTCTTATCTAGCAACAACCCCATGAATAACACAGCTGCTGGGGCTGCCTTGTTTGTTATTTTGCTGAGGAAAGGCAGAAAAGCAGCAGAGATATCAGCACAGATACAGCACTGTCCTGCATTGGCCTCTTCTGGAAAGGCTCTTTCCTTAGGCTGGCAAATGCCAGGGACAGGCAGGAGTGCTGAGATAAGTGTCTATTTGATCTTTTTTCCCCCATTCACCCCGAGTTTTTCACTGCTTTATGTTCACAAAACGCCAAGGCAGCTAATCAGTGCTCTGTGACCCCTGTTAATTGGGCTGTGTGAGAGAAAGGCAGCACTGGCAGGAGAAATCACACATACCTGTTACTTTGAACTGTCCTGTCATATTCTGTCTCCCTGCTTGCAGGAGCTCCAAGCACCCTTCTGTGAGCCAGGGCTGCTCTGTTTTCATCACCATCCCCAGGATCAGCAGGAGGGGCCACAAGTGTTTTGTGCTGTGGCCCTGCCTCTAACACCTCAAAGCTCAAGGAGGCAACAAAAAGGCATATTGTTGTTTCTCCTTCCGTGTCAGAAGGTGAAAGTAATTTTAGGTGAAGGAAACACGACCTGAAGGTACTGATGGCCCTTCTTTCACCTATACCCAGCTGCTCCTCACTGCCCTTATCTGCCTTGCTGTTTTCTCCCTCACCCTCCCCACCACAATGGAGTGAGCAGATGCCCAGCATCCATCTCTCCTTCCCAAGAGACCAGCAGCCTACATGGCCAAGCGAGCCAGGCAAGGAAAGTGATTGGTGTGAAGATGTGAAACATTGGAGGGAAAAGGGCTTGGATTTGCCAAGCCTGGTGATGGATTATGCAGTTCTTGGACGATGAGGAAGACATATATTGCTAACTAGATGCATGCTGGGTGCAGGGGCCTGCATATGTTTTTTAGGTAGGAGCAAGAGCTGCTTCAGTGGTTTTGTTGCTTGATCAGGGAAAGAAAGAAATAGGAATATGGTATCAATGAAACCAGAGCAGCCAGAAACATCCCAAACAATACTTGAAAGTACATGGTACCACAGAAAGAGAAAACCCTGGAGGATAAATAAACTGCCCAGACAGATTCAGGGAATATTAATAGGACTAAAATAAAATGTATTTGTCTTTCAATTCTAGCTCAACCCCTCCTTCAAACTCAGCGAGTCTCTGCACAATCTCCACCAAGGGATGACTTGTGCTCTCACTACATGCTGGGTTTTGGACAGAGAAGCAAAAACTCCACCACCCACTACTGATGCTGCAATTTGAGTGAAAACCGATAATGACAAATCAATGAGTTGGATAAGTGGATTAAAAAAGGGGAGAAAGTATTCTGCTGAAAGATCCTGAAACATCACTATGTTGAGCAAACTGCATTGCTATATATATTTGTGAAAACATGAATTAATTAATGTAGTATTAGATGAACAGAAAGGATTATTTACCTTGAATGCATAGAAAGGACAGACAATTCAAGGCAGTTTTAAAAACTGTCTTGTCCCTTAACTACATCTGCAAAAATACAATAAATTAAGAGTGATTATGCTATTTTCCATGGGCATTGCTGTTTTGACTCAGGGTGACCATGTTCACACAAATGTGTGTTTAAACACACCTGCCCAGCTTTGCTGACACACTAACCCCACAGATACTCTGTACTTCACAGTTTATTCAATTTTACCTTTAGGGCACTACCCTGAAACCATTAGGCAAAGGGTGCAGGAACAAATCAGTTGCATTCAGTGTGATATACAGCCCATGAAAGCAGCAAGGGTAGCTTTAAACTGCAAGAGGAAAACAGCTCTGTAATCAGTCACTGACATGCATTTTCAACCATCTTGTTGAAACTTGCACTACAGCTCCAGCACGGAGGAAGGCTTGAAAATAGAGACCTCAGTTCCTTGAGATATGGCTGAAATTGTAAAATACTGTGCATCTAGAAATATACAGGAACTCCCAGAAAAGTCCTGCTGAGAAGGTTGGTCAGACTCCTGCCAGTCTCAATGGGAAGAAAGCTCCAATGTCTGTCAAGAAATAAGAGGTTTCTGCTTCTTTGGTGGGGGTAGCACTGAACAGTTCAGCAATCAAAGAGGAGACAAGCTGAGTGTCCCCAGAAGAGTCGGCCTCTCTTTTCCTGCCTTGAGGAACCTGTTGAGCCAAGTGAGCCCAAGAAAGAGGCAATATCAGTTATGAAAGCTTTCCCCAGCAAGGGAAGCACAGCAGGCATTACAACAGGGTGGTTCCAGGTCTGATGCCATCACATTTTACATCTGAGGTGCAAAGGACCAAGGGAAGAAGTTATCCCACACCATCAGCTATGATAAATTAACAACAGAACTGAAAATGCCTATCACACCTAAAAAGCTTTGCTTTCAAGAACACACAAGGGAGATGTCTAAGTGCAGGCCATCTCCTGCCATGTGATGACATTGATCCTGGCTGGGGAAGCCAGGGAAAATGCCTTTCATTAAGCAATGAATTCCCTGGCATGCTGGTGAATAGGCTTGGAGAGCTGAGCAGAGCTGGAGCCCAACACTTCCCTATCCAATGAGATCTATCACCACAGCTAGATCATAATACATATTTCAGGAATATGAATTTTTCCCTCAGAGCATGTTCATAACAAGAGACAAGAATCTCCCAAGATTCTGAGGTACAGAGAACTCTGTCATGTTCAAAATCAGAAAGTGAATGACAGAGACCAGCAGCCAAGACAGAATGGCAGGAGGCAGAAGAGAGGTCCTGAGCCTCAGAGCCAACAGGAGGCTGTGGCTAAAGGCATAAATAAACACTGGTACCAAAGGATGGGAAGATAATGGCAAAGAGATATTTTCATGACAGGTTCTGATATCAATGGTACTGGTGCACAAGACAGAGGGGCAGAGTAAAACTGAAGGAACAATGCTCTGACCTGTGGAGCACAGCTGGTCCCCTGGTGAAGCTCAAGATCACCAAGAGAAGACTAAGCCATGCTGATGCCAAACTGGAGATTTTACAGGCACATCAGCAGGCTGGATGACGCCAAACGTGTCAACATTATCAGTAAATGATGCCAATTTTTGGATGCAACACAAAACCAAAGAGCCTGGGTTCTCCAGAGAGCAGTACAATAAATCCAAGACAGCAGCTCCTAGGGTTGGTTTTAGAGCTCAAAAAGCAATTCCTGGGCCTGAACACAAACCCACCTGACCTGGATATTCCTGCAAACAACTTAGCAAAGGCAAGATACCTTTCTCCCTAATAGGTAGATTGGAAGCCAGACTTCTGTCAGCCTTGTAAAGAAAGTCAAAGGCAGAAGGGTCCCCTGGCAGCTGAATTGAGTGAAATGCTGAATGTGAAATGCCCTGGTCAGCAGGTGAACATCCTCCAGTCCCCACATGGATGGATGCCCCCCAGCACCCCTCAGGAATTCAGAGTGCTGCATTCTTTTCCCATTTCTTCCCCAAGGCTTATCAGACACTGAGGATGGGAATGGCTCACAGGCATAAGGATCACACAGCCAGGACAGCTTGAAGCCCGGGGGCTTCTGCATTGCTGGTGTGTCAAGTACCTTGGGCTTTGAATAACAAAGGGCAATCTCTTGAAGGATCCAAACAAAAAGAGCCAGTGTCAGAACTATTAACTAACCCAAAAACTAGCTACACCGTTGTTTGATAGGGAAAAAAAAGGGAGCAAGAAAGATCTGAGTGCTCAAAAAAGAATGAACAAGTTCCTTTGGGGAAGGTGACTTGGGGGATTTGGGTAACACTGGTGGGGGGTGAGGGACACCTGGGTTCCTGCACGATGGGTACACAGCCAGCACATACTGCTCTGAGCTGGAAAAGTGCAGGGAGGGATGCTGATGGCAACACAGACAAATGAAGGGTGAGAACAGCTGCTGCACTCTCTGCTCTTGCCACACGCTGCTTCATGTGCATGTTTTTGACTTTTAAAGCATGGATTTTTTGTTCCTTGTTTAGTGACCTCAACAACTAACCACACAAGGTGTACCCCAACAAGAAGCTACTCTGGACATGATGAAATGAAGATCAAGCCACAGTACCCTCTATCTCAGGAGGGATGAGCACAGTCTTCTGGATAGTCCAGAATAAACAAATGTATCTACAGCCCAAATTTCACCTTGTGATTGAACAGCAAGGGCTTTGGTTTTTCTGCAATGACAATTCACTTCTCTCATCGATATCCTTCACCTGCATCTAGCCAGGCTTCAATATGTACTTGCCAATTTTAATCCACATGCTTCTTTCTTTCTACTGCTGTTATTTGATTCTTTTAGAGAAGCTCCTTGGGGGCTGGAGCTGATTAACTGACAAAAGACCCAAATACATCTCCTATATTCTGAAGGAGCAAATAGGAATGGGGCTTACATGCTCCACATTGAGACTGGAAGAGGATCATTACTTACTATTCATTCCTGGATCCTTGAAGAACAAGTGAAGCCAGCTTAATGCTGCATTGTTCATTCCTAGTGCCCATCAACAGAAAGCATGCTCCCAATTCATTGCCACAAGGAAAGACAACAGCATTGCTGTGCCATAAGCACTTCTGACTGTTTGGGGGCTGCAGAGAGGACCTTAGGGTATTACAGTGATGATGAGCACTGTGGGGAAGAAGCTGGAGTTATTGTCTTGATGATGATGATGGGGAAATAGGACACATGCCTGTATTACAGCACAAATCCATATGAAACAAGCCCTTATGTGCCTTACTGCTCACAGAAAAGTACACTTAATGTCAGAGAAAAGAGTCCCCTGTGAGGCACAAAATACCTAGCATGGGGTTGCCTTGAGGCAAATAAACTTAGCAAATTCATTTCTTAGAACCAGCCCCACACATTATAAGTTTCTGGAGACCATAGAGAAACCCAAGTTTTTACAGATAAATAGGTCCTAAAGAAGTCCCTGTTGGGATTTGTTTCAGTACAGGTCTCTCATGTTCTTTTCTCCAAAGTTTAAACCACTACATTGGTTGAGGCAGAAAGAAACTGAGGAAGGCTGGAAGGTAAAATTGGAGAAAAAGTAAACGCATAGGTGACTTAGAAATAGAGACTGACATGACACACCACATCATCACAGTGGCCTAGCAGCTGGCCAGCAGCTATTCCAGCTGTTCAAGCCCACTAAGGCTAAAAGGCTCCAAAAAAATTACTTCAGATCTTCTCCAATATTCACCCTTGGACTAAACATTGGTTTCTGAACTTGGATGAGGTGCTGGGAAGTGGCCTGCAAAACCAACTGTGCTGGAGCAAAAATCCTGCACCAGTGTTTTGGAGCATCACTGCAAGCCTCGAGAGTGAGGGCAAAGGTTTCACATCGGGGGAACTTCACACCCCATTTGTCTCTCTACCCAATCCCTTCCCTTCTTCCTTGAAAGGAGAAGATATTTTCACTTGCCTTCTCAGTTTCTTTTTTCATCATTGCTTTCTTCCTCCTCTCCAGAGTACTTGGTTTGCAACATCAAGAAGTTATAAATACAGCTGTCCCTTTCATATTTCATGCTCTGACACGGGCATGATGACATCACTGCAATCTCCAAGACCCTTTACTGACTGTTCCCTGCTCCTCCTTTGAAGTTTAGCCACCTATTCCTCCCTGACAATGTTTTGCATAACTCCCTCTCCCCAGCAATCCAATCTGTTTGTGTCTCATCCATCTGCCCTGACAATAACAGCACAGCTTTTCCTCTTTTTCTTTCACCGTTTTCAGTCCTTATTCTCCACCACTACCCATGGAATAGCACTTCCAGAACATGCTACCAACTTTTCTTCAAATTCTTCTTTAAAGATTCATTTTATCCATCTGAGAATCAAAGACATTTACTTAGCTTTAGTTATATTTCAACTCTATAATTTTATTCCACTGTGCTTCTCATTAATCTCTGAATGACCGTGTTATTTTACTGCTGTAATCTCATCCTTCCTTTGCCAACACCTGCCAGCTGCTTCATTTTCACTTTTTACCCTTTAAAAGGCTCACCTTGCATGGCTTGGCTATTACTATAATAAATATTAAAATTAGATTCAAGATGAGCAATGCAGCCACTTCATCTCCCTTGCCCCCTCACGGTATCTCCTGTGCTGATGATACCAGGCTGATTCCAGAGGCCATCCACCAATATCCATGATGTATGCAAGGCAGCACTTGTTAAAATTCAGACTGTAAATAATGCTGATCTTGTTGATATTCACTTGGCATTCATGAATATGACTCTGAGTTAGTGAGGTGCTTTGTGGCCAGGCATGGAAGTAGTTGTTAAAATCAAGGTCACTGGTGCAAGAGCCGGCTGCTAAAATTCCTTCCAAAGGTGGTGGGCACCAGGTCTGCTGTGACTGAGCTTAGGCTGGCTGCCCCAGAGGTTATGGCATGGACTGAAGTGGTGAATTCATTCAGCTCAGTCTCAGTACCTTGGCTTAGCTCTCTCCACAGCCCAGTTCACACGGTATCCATGAGACTGAAATCTCAGCACTGATTTGCCATTCCTGTTGACCTGCCACCTTATCCCCCAACCAGACTGACAAACAGCAGTTCTGGAAGGACACAGCTCATCTAGGCACATGCACAAGGGTGATTTCAAGATGCTAAGCTCTCTTTTACCAAAATATGAGACCTGGCACAACCCCCAAAGCACCTGTAAGGACACAGTCCACACAGAATAAAGGACAAGGTTGGACAAAAGTGACAAAGCAGAAGGAGAAGCAAAATATCCAGAGCTGTTAAACACAGTCCTCAGAAACAGGTATTGCTCCTCAGTAGGTTAGAAGATTTCAGATTATCTCTCTCTTTCTGATGAAAGCTCAAATATACAAACATTACAGAAGTGTTAGAAAATACACAGAACAGACAGAGTGTCCTTGACTGGCAACTCAGCAGGTAGGAAATACAGCTCTCAGATGCCATACTGGGAGTGTTTCTCAATGCCACTACTAAGGGTAGGACAGAAATAATTTAAACAATTGTGGAGAAGGGAAGAGGAGTTAAGGAATATCCTCTTATTATCCCTATTAGAACAAACCAGGAGCAAACTACAAGCCAAAGATTCCAAGGATAGTTTAGGGACTCCATAAGAGCTTAAGGTAGGTGCAAAACCAATGATCCCCTTGGGAAGAAAAAAATTCCAATGCATTTGGGAAGAAATAACAAGAAAAAAAAATTGAGATTCCTAAGGAAGCAAATCCCCTCTGGTGGCACAGAAGTCAAAAAGAGTTTTCAGCTATACTGATGAACCAATCTCCTGAGGTGTAAAAAAAGAAAATAATCTCACAGGGCATAGGGAAAAAAAAAAAGCAAGAGATATTGTTTGTCTTCCTCCTCACATTCTGGCCTTTGTGTGTGTTGAAAAAATAAAACACAAGAAAAAGCAGCAAAGATGTTTTTTGAGACAAAATAGCAGCATACAAAATGCCTCCCAATAAGAAACACGATAAAGTTACTGAAACTTTTTATGCCATCACATTAGAAAAACAGCAAAAGTGCAATAATGAGCCATTGAAGCATGAGTTTCACCCAAAGAAAAGCTGAACAGCAGGAGCTTTTCTGGAATATTTTAGTTGAGTGTACACATCCATGTCACACCATCACTTCTTACTTAAAAACAGCTGCAGAAGGCTCCTGCTGCGGCCACTGCCGTTAGCTGAAGCTCTGATCTTCCTGTCTTCATACAAGTCATCAAGCCACATTTCCTGCTGGAATTAAAGTGGCAGCCCCTAGGGACTATGCAGCTACCCAATTTATATCACAGAGAATCTGAAGCAAGCAGGATTTTTTTCAAAGTGCTTAATTTTTTTTTTTTTTTTTGCAACCCCCAAGTGCTAATAAGAGTTTTTCTGGGCATTTGCCTTTTGAAGCAGTTAAAAGAAAACACAGACATTTTAAGACCTGTGCAAAAGAGCTGGGAGCAGGAAAAACCTGTGGGTAATCTCACTGGCATCAAACCAAAGCATGCCTTGGATACCTATTGCACTCATAGCAGTCACATACAGGTGGTACAGATGGTATATGGATACTGTGAGGGGTATTTATAAAACCACAAAAGCTGCAGATCATGACACACAAGTATTTTGGCTCAGTAAAAACAGCAGAGCAACAGGGAAACTGTCCTGGCCAAGTGCTCAAACTACCTGGTGCCAGGCAAGGGCAGCTACAGGGTCATTGCTAAAGCTGCAGAAATGCAGGAAACTGGTTTTTGTTCTGTACTTTTACAGTACTTAACACAGCAAGAACCAGGTCAATGGAGTGTTCCTAACAGCTATGATAGGTTATGATAAATAAGACTTAGAAGAAGATCACATAGCATCCCATTAAGTAGTCTCTGTAGTTAAACACAGATATCCATAACTCAAAGAAAGTCTTATGTTACCAGACAACACTCCTTAGACATCAAGCAGGGCAAAAAGCAGTCTCTCTTGTATGTGATTCTTTTTTTTTTTCAAAGTCTGTCATAAATAATATCAAAATCAAGGTAAAGTTGCTCTACTTCAAAACCAAGGATCATAGAAGTCTACAAAAGTAATAATCTTTTTTTTTTTCAAAGAATGGAAAGCAAATCAAACTACAGCATGTTAAATTGAGCATTAGAAGGGCTCTCAGCCACTTCCAAAATTACTTGAGAGCACATTATAATTAGCAAAGGTATGTGACAGTTTTATACCCCTCTATGATGCATGATTAAAGCCAGGCAGCCCAGTCCTGCGCACCGTCAAAACAGATGTGACAAGAACTGCAAGCTGCTCCCAGACAGACTGTGAGAAAGCATAGGCAGATAACATTTTGGCCATCAAAGATGTAAGACCCGACACAGAACTAATTAAACCTCAAAACCCCTCAGAGAGGTAGGAAAAGCGAGGTTTTATGAAGCATCCCCTGCTTGAGCTGCTTGAGCTCATCCCAGCCTAAGAGCAGGCATGAGAACAAGCTCCTGCCTTTCTCTCTGAGGTGCAACAAGGAACAAGAAATTTACAGCCTTGATAGGAACAGCCACAGCCTCAGCACGAGGATGCAGGGCACAAATGTCTGGAGAGATGCTGCAGTAACACCAGCAGGATGATCTGTGACACTGCTGATTTTCCCCACCCAAGACTGGTACCTCTTATCTGTCTGCAGCAGAGAATGGAGTCCTGGGCCACTGTGAAAAGCCAAGTCTAAACCCCACACAAATCCTGTGCCACATTTGCATGGCTTTGTCTGCTGAGCACTCAAAATATCAATTAGAGGCTCAGCTTCCTACCACTAAGTGCAGAAAAACAAGGTACAGGAGGGAAGCTGTGCATCAGCCAAGGCCTATGCCTCTTGAACTGGGGTTAGAGGGGGAAAAAGGTGTTGCAAAGAAACATGCAAGAAACATGGAGAATTTTAAGTGTGAAACAGTGTGGCAAGTTTGTTTCTGAGAAGTGTATCCAAGCCATCACTTTTATTCTTATTTACCTTCAGATTTTCATATTTAGATTACCTCTTAATGCTTCTTTCATGACATCCCTCTGCATACAGCATCTTTCCCTCTTGTTTTCGGGTAGCCTCCCCCATTGCTTCCTCTGCAGTGCTTCAGAGCTCACCTCTTCTCTTTAACATCCCAGCAGTTTCAGGCAGTTTTTCCTGATATATCCCTTAAGCCATTCCCACCACACTGCTCTTGCTGTGTCCTCTTCCCCATCTCCTCTGCAGAGATTTCTTTCCTCATTATCCCCATGCCCACAAGGTAACCCCCTTCTACAGGAGGCTGCAGAAATGGTACAGCTGGTTTCTCCTTCAGGCACCTCAGACCTTCCCCAGCATGACTGACAGAGTGACAGACAGACAGACAACTTGCCATTGTCCAACTACTCACCCATGATTCATCCCTGAATTTTCTTAGTTAAAAGAGTTGCAAATGGGGAGGCAATTATACAGTGCAATCACTCAGTGGACACTCTTAGATCTGGAGAGTTTTGGAGAACCTCACAAAATTAATGAACTTTATCAAAGACAAATCTTCCACTGCTGCTACAAGGGTAAGCTGGTTCAGGTAGGCAAAACACCTAAGCCTCTACTTTCTGATGGCTTTGGTATGAAGAAATAAACTTGCTGCATGTTTACAAGCAGGTATATATTGCTCTGTGGCTATTTTGATGAAGAAGATACACATGACTGCAGACCCTTTACAATCAATCATTTGGAGACAGTAAAAGCAGTGCAAAAAAAAAAAAAAGGTGCCTGATTCAGCTCCTGATACCCACTGATGCTGAATGTCTATTGCAGCAATGAAAGAGAACTTAATTAAGTGGCATATGTATATATAAATCAGCTATATAAATTTTGTTGAACATAATCAGTTAATTAGCAAGCACCTATGGTTCTGCCTATGCACCGGCCTGAGCCTCTCCACAACAGGGGGATGGATCTTAGGGAGCAGGGCTGCTTCCAAGCAACTGCATGTGTTGCCAAGCTGTCTTTGTCCCCACAATTATGCTTTGCTATTAACATGATTCACAAAAGAACAAATAAAACACACTGCAACAAGCCTTTGCTATCACTGGAAGCACATTTTGCTGTGCCAGTGGCAGTCCTCTAAAGAATGATGCTCTGCAGATGTCTCCATTTGGGAGGCTGCTTTAGTGGACACTGACAAAGTGTCTCTGGATGTTAAAACCTCAAGAGAGCATGTCAGATCACTTTCCAACATCCTGCAGCTGAAGTGATTCCAATACTTTTATTTCTAAGAAAATAATCATTGCTGTCCTTATGTAAAGCAAATGGGATCTTTCATGCAAGTGAGGTGTGTGCAGAGCAGCAAGTTTTATGCTGTGCAATACATACAAATATGTTGGAAACATATGTGATGACTTAATATCGCTAATTTGACCAAACAGAGTGCAGAGCATAACAGCAGATGTGAATGTTCACTGTGAGTGCCACAGCAGAGCATCAAACATTCCCTTTTGCACGGCATCTGAACAAAGGGGTTTGCTTAACGGCTCTGTACAATTAAAAGCCTCCAACTCAACCCAAGAGAACCCGAATTCCCTTTCACTCCGTGAAGCATCTGGCCTGATTGCTGGTGGCTGCTGATCACTGCCATGTCATCACTCCGAAGCCGTGAAACATCCCGCCACCGTGTTAATTAGCTCCCCTTGCAAAGTGCTTAAGCCATAGAGAGAGAGGTTACTCACGTGATGTCTCGGCGCTGATAGCAACCTTGAAGAAGGCAAGCGATCAGGTCGCTGATAAACTCCACATCATCCCCGTGAAGAGCAGCTTCCAGTTCCTAATGAGCAGAAAGGAGAGAAAAAAAAATAAATCCAACCATTAAACTAATCTCTTAAAATTTCCTGCTAGCTCATCCGGACCAAAAAGACCCAAGCAGCCTCACGTATGTGTACAGCAGCAGAGCACACGTGGGGTAAACTGACCTTCCTCATCATTAAAAATACTGCTTCTACTACCTCTTCATTGGAAGAGTTTATGGGAAGACCTTGAAAGGTTTTTACTGAATGTCACTCTCCAGCCAGAAGACTAATGCTTTTGTCTGGGTGCAGAAAAATAGGGTTCAGTGGGGTTGAGATACACTACAGCCTAATAAGAAAGGCACGATTTCTCTCATGTTCACCTGATGGACAGGAATCAACAGTTTCATTCTTCTGCTTTCCCTCCACTCACTGAGGCTGGTGAGCTCAATTTAAAAGATGTGCTCAGAAAGCAGGGCACTAAAAGCCACTTACAACCCAGAAGTAGCAGTTTCAGATGGATTGCCAGAAATGGCTGAAAGCTAGCAAGCAAATGCCTCAAAGAAAAGGAGGCATTTTGATTATTTAACTTATTTCTTATTCAGCTCCTTTTTTCCCCAACTCCAGTAAGAGAGAAAGGATGGAGGGATGTCAGACTTTGTGATCCAAAATCTCAATCCTCGATGGAGAATACCATGGCTTATCCTAGCACAGTGGAGTTCACAAAGATGTAATGCAGAAATCGATCCACAAAAAGTATAAACTCCTGAAATTTAGTTATTATGAATTTTTCACATATTGTAAGAAATATCTTTTTTTCAGCTAGCAGTTTCAAGCTTTGTTTTCCAAATATCATTTGGTTAATTACAGTTTTATTTGTATGCCAGAAAATTATTCACAGTAAGAAAAATCCACTTTCTCTAAGACTTATCATCACTAGCATACAGCATTTAACAAGATTTAATATGGATAAACAATATAGGCAGAAGAAGCTATTCTTTTTGGGTTTCAGAGTAAATAATGGATTGAATACAAATTCCTACTTGAATGTTACTCAACAGACTGTTACACAAATAGCTAAGCTAATGGCTACAGAATAAAGGTTAATGGCCAGAGAATAAAGGATAAACGTTTTGGCACTTACCCAATAAAGAAGAGAAAGTGTTTTTTTTATTAGACTGCAGTAACTGCAGTAATAAAATTATTGATAACAGATTGCAGCTTAAACGCCGCTTGTAGTTTTTTATTGGAAATATATTAATGGCATATTTTCATTACCAACACTGCTCTTATTTACCTCCTGTGCAATATGCAAAGTGCTTCGGGAGGGGAAGCCTGACACCTGCCCTGTGAAGAATGTACTAAACACATCTATTACACGTGGGAACTGGAGGTAAGGAAAGGGCAGCGTGCAGCCAAAGCCTGACACAGTGTCCCTGCCACAGAGATGGGGAAAGGACCAGGAATCTCTGTTCTCTGCCTCTAGATGAGCACCCTGCTTAATGACAAGTTAACACAAAATCTGCAGTTGCTGCTTGCCATGCCTTGGACAGAGTGATAGTATTGTTGTACAAATAGTAATCATGTTATATAAACAGTAATTACAGAGTGAATTCACTGACAATCATGGAATGTCCTGAGCTGGAAGGGACCCACAAGGACTGAGTCCTGTTCCTGGCCCTGGCAAGTGGCTAGTATTTTAGAAGTGTTGACTTACTTTATTTGTAAAATATTTTAGTGGACATATGCCTTCTATAAATATCCCTGGAGGAGAGGGGAGCAGGGAGGACCTAAAGCACATGATATGCTAAACCATCCCAGGTGTGTTACCACATTACCACAATAAACCTGCAGCTTGTGAAAAATGACATGTCAGAGCCCAGAATGATGGGCAGGGGGAAAGTGAGTCTCCAGGATGCCTCCCTGCATTCAGCCTCTCCCTCATCCACATACACTTGTTCATTAAAGCTGTCAGTCAGCAGTCTGCCCCTGCTAGGATGTGACAGCCTTTTGTATGAGGAATATTTAAACTGCTTCCCGTGAGCCTTTTCAGCCTGCTGTTTGACTAACACTCCTTCAGCAGTGGCCACAAGTGCCTCAGATAGCCCCTATCTGCAGCCATTGTTTTCCAGGCCCGAGGGTGACCTTTACATTTTTGGAGTTGGCAGGTCACCCCAGGAGCAGGGGGGCATTGCTGGGGCACCGGGCAAAATGCCATCTCCTGGGCAAGGTCTAAAACACCTGGATGGGCTGTCCCCCCTGCCTCTCCTCCTGCTTTCTCCCACCCAGAAGGGCGCTCCTGGTCCTTGTCTCTGTGGCAGATGTAGCACAAATTTTGGGGACCCAGACGGATCTCACAGCCTGGGCATGCAGACCAATGTGGGGCTGGGTGCAGAGTGCCAGTGCCATGCTGGGTTAAGGGGCTCTGGAACAAGCCAAGATTCATCAGCACACACAGCATGGGGCCAGTGAAAGCCCATCCCTGGCAGGTGTGAGGTTTTCAGTGCTTCTGTAGAAAGACACCTGCCCCACGCTCCCAATGCCATGGGTGCTTCCTTGGAGCCCATCCTGATCTTCTGCTCCCTGCCAACAGTAATACTCAGTGCCAGAATATTATGGTAAAGGCACAGTCCAAGTATTACTGTGGTTATTTGTCTTGGAAAAAAGTCACTGACATTGTCCTGCAATGTTTCTGTCTACATTTCAACTATTGTTGCTTGTGACAGAAGGGTAGGAGCAGTGAGAGGAAGCTGATGAATGAACACAGGGATTGAGCAATGAATCCAGGGCTGGGTCCATCAGCCCTGTATATCTGAATGCCATGATTTTCTATCCCACTGGATTCTCCAGCTTCCTGTCCCAAACCACCCAAATTCTAGACTCTTCCCACACACTCAGAGTGCTGTGGGAAGGACAGACACACTAGGAGGATGTGATGCAAATCTGAACATCTCAGGAACACGAACAAAGAGTTAGTATCCCTTCAGCATTTCACCTAATGCCTCAGCCCACATTTAGCAGGAGGATTTTTCCAGCCTTCTCCTTCCAACAAGGGACAGCCAGAAAAGCAGCACACTGCTCAAGCAGCACATTTAAACAGAAGGAAATGAATTGATGCCAGGGACTCTCAGGAGAAAGAAGTCACTAAAACCCCCCTGGTCCTAAGGGCAAACCCTGCCTCAGTCACCCATCCCCACACTCCTCCAGCCTGGCCAGGACGAGCAGCTCAGCTTCCTCCCCGCCACCATCCTCCCCACGCCTCCAATCCTTTTGTTTTTCCTCTTTTCTCTTTGAGCACTGAGCTGTGAGCACAGAAATCTGAACCTTGCCAAAACGCTTTGGGGACAGCACAGAAAGGAAACAGAAGAGGCAGCAAATCAGCAGAGGAAAAGGGGGAGACACACATCTCCTCCTCCTCTAGCTGGAGAGAGCAACAGACAGGAGAAAAGCAGGATTCTCCCCCTCTCCAGCTGGCGTCACACCTCATTAGGGAAAAGCCTGTTTAACGTCTTTCCCTCCCCCCAGCCCGGTACTAAATCCCCCCTGAGTCAGGCAAGGACTGTTGGGAAGAGGCAATTGCCAGAGCAAGGCTGGGAGCAAGGGTGATCACCTCTCCCAGGAGGAGCACTGGCCCAAAGCAGGGCCAGCAGGGCGAGTGAGAGGCACCATCCTGTCCATCCCCACTTCCTGGGAGAGGGCAGGGTACCCCACACCCAGCACTGGGGCACGGATGGGTAACCCCACCAGCTGGGGGCCTGAAACAATCACTGCTTTGGATGCCTTTTTGATATCTGCCCAGATTTTTGAGTCAATCTTCCCGATGAAAGTAAACAAATGAGTCCACAACAGCAATGCCACTGTCACCAAGCTGGCATGGGGTGACCACAGGGCTGCTGCACACGCTTTTTTTTGAGCTGTGGAAAGCAGCCAGCCAGCCTCCAGCTCCTGCTCCAGCAAGCTGACTGTGCAAAGGGCAGCTCACAAAGCCTGGGGACTTTGTTTCAGAAGAGAGACTCCTCCAAACCTGCCAGAGCCCAGTGTGAGCAGGCTGGGTGCTGAGGAACAGGACTACAATTTAGAGGTTTCTTCTGTGCTGGAGCTGAATCATCTATAACTGAACGTGATGGACGTAACGAGTTTAAGCACAGCTAAGCCTTGTCCAAGTTAGCCATCAGTTTAAAAACCCCAATCCCTTCAGCTCTATTTCCATACAGCTGCTGTTATCAGCTTTCCATTGCAATGCTCCAAAGTGACTCAACAGGCTTTAGGAGATCACCAAAAGCCACCAGCAGGACGTGCTGAGCCAGCCCCAGCCCATGCTCTGAAATTTCAGTGCTGTCACTGAGTCAAGTCAGGATGTTCTTCTCTCCTCACAGATAATTAATGACAACAGGCATCTGGGCAAAAGTTTGGCAAACTCATGCCACAGGGTAGTGGGATTGGGCAGGAAGATGGAAAGTCAAGTGCAGGCCTGAAATGCTTCCAAGAAGTACCATTTATCCCTCTGGTGTGAAGTCAGTGTGTTCAGCCCCCAGCACCTTCTCAGAATGCCTGAGGGAACTGAGCCCCCACCCAGCAGCTGCCTGCAGCCCAGTGCTGTGTTCTCCCTGCCTGGGATCCCTGCCATCATATGGAAATAGTTTCCAAAATATGAAGCCTACTGAGAGTGCTCTGCACGACAAGGCAGGAGGCACTGCAGGGTATTAAGGGTGTTCCTAGAGCCAGGGTACCCGACAGGGGCAAACAGCAGTGGGTTTAGCTGGCTGCCATAAACTCAGAAAGAAGTTATGGCTCCTGGTCCTGGTGGAGTCTCCCAGCCATGCCATGTTTAGTGGCTGTTGGAAACACTATGTGTTATCCAAGTCTGCAGCTGGATGCACCTCTCTCACTTTCCCCAGAGTCCTGCAGAGCCTGCATGCTGCCCTCTCTCTCTCTATGATCCTCCAGGGCTTTGAGGTTTCCTAAGCTAAAAGGATCCCAAATCTCTTCACTCTGCCTTTGCACAGCAAGGAAAATGGGTGCTGAATGTCCCCCCTGTGCTCCCAGCAGTGGGGGATGAAGTCAGCAGCTGCCTCAAGGAAACGCCATCATCTTCACCTCACCCTCAGGGCCACAAGCTCAGAGGGAGCCAAGCTGGCCTTCTCCAGTAAGTTTGGGGTGTGAGCTGAAGGGGTTAATGACACTCATCACCACAGTGGTCCCAGCTCCTCTCTGAGCCTCCCAAGGGAAGAAGAGCAAATACCTGAGGGAGGAAAAAAGCCATCCTGTCAGAAGGGAGCTATCATTTGGGGAGGGGGACAAAGAGAGAGCAGAAAAGGTATTTCCTTTCCCCGTTTCTTCAGGTTCCCCCTCAATGTCTGTCAGTGCCTTCTGAAATGTATACCTTCCTCGACTTTCTGAGAGCAGACTTTGAAGGCTATTTCAAACATGTTGTAAAATAGGAGCATAATGTTACTCCAGGGCTAGGCAGAGGTGTGAGATGACAGCTTTGTATGAGGGAGATTGGCTATAAACAGAAAGCCAGGGAGAATTTGTCACATTGCCTCCACGTTATGGCTGTTTGCAAAGTACAAATCCCACATGCTCCCCGCTGGTGCCAGCAGCACAGGGGTAATGTCAGCCATCCTCTCCTCCAGCAGCTCCCTCCAGCTATGAAAGGGGATGCAACAGCCACTGAATTCTGCTCAGCTCAGCCTAAGCAGGTTTGCAAATGCAAACTGTTTGCCATGCCAGTGGACATTTTGGTCAGGCTAGAGTTTTTCAGACTTGCTTTATAGGCAAACTTACATTGTGCCTTCCTTTACCCCCTCTATCAGGATTAAAACTCTGAGACCACTGTGCTCTCTATGTACCACCTATCCCACTTGCCAGAGCAGCTGGAGTTCTCCATCCACACTAAGCTGCTGCCTGATCTCTCCCTTGGGACAGGGACCCTCCCCTATTTGCACAGCACACCCTTCCTTGCTCTCCAAGTGGAATTTTTCACTGCTGTGCAATACAAACACAAACGCTGTGTGGCTAAACTGGACTGAAACGAGATTTCAATCCAGTCTCCCTCATGCCCCACAGCCATCTACCAGTGCTAATAAAGCTTTCTTCTCCTCCTAGCTCATCTTGCCTGCAGCGCAAGTGATTCGAGAACTACATTTGTTATGATATTAGTACTTTATGCCTCCAAAGCAGTTGCCATCCCGGAGCATCAAAGCATTTCAAGACCATTCAGTAAAGCCTTGTGTCACCTGTGAACAAAGGGGAGGCACACACCCACGTGCAGAGCGATTTTGCAGACAGCCCCACAGACAGAAGCCCCAGCATCCACACATGGGCATGCTTCACTCAGTGGTGGGGCTAAGAGAGAAGCCATAAGGCTTGACACTTGATGCCACTGCAATCATCTTTCTTTTTCTGCAGTTTTACGAGCAGCCAAAGCCTTTGGAGATCATGCTATTTCCCTCCAAAGGATAATTTCTCCCTTTCAAAATAATCCCCTCTTCCTTCAGTGCAGATAATCTATGCCATTTACCATAAGCCAGTTATGCTGGCTGAGGGGCAAGCACTGCACTGGGCACTGAGCTGGCTTCACAGCACATTTCAGGCTCAGCAGAACCCCCAGCCTTGGGTTTGCAGACCTCTTGCAGACCCTGTGGAAGAATTCCAAGAGGCCTGTGAAAGGCAAATAAGAAAAGCAATCCTATCACCAGTCTGCTTAAATTTCTAATCAGGGATCTATGCCTTTATGGGAAAAGTATTGGCACTGTAGTCTTAAAAAACAAACAAACCAAAACACTGCCCTCCTCCCCCCCATTCCAAAATATTGCCCAAGCCACAAGTTCAACTCCTCCAGCTGAAAATAGCCTCCAAACACAACAGTGTGAGGGGAAACACAGTCTGTTTGAATTGCATCCTGTTTGCCTCACCCTCAGACAGAAAGGTATCATTTATTATTGCCTAGAAAAGCCCTCTCCCAATAGCTGTGCTTGTATGGAGTATCAGAATTATTCAGATCAGTACTCACAGACTGGACTGGTTTAGGATTCTGTTTCTGGTTTTTTTTTTTTTTTCCTTGGGAATACAGGGTGAGAAAAGCGGTGAGCAGGAATCTAGAGACTCACACCATTCTGAAACTAACCCAAAATACTGTATAGATTATACATCACTAAGCCCTTGCAGTCCCATGCCAGCAGTACCTTGCTGGTTAAACCCAACCAAAACAACCCCAAACTCTTTCTCTCCACATATGCTGGATTTAACATTCCCATTTATGGGCTAAGCACTCCCAGCAGTTAAAGACTAAACATTTTAGCAAGTGTTTTACACAGCACTTTGGGTGATCAGAGCCCTGTTGGTGGGGAACAGCACCAGCTCTACCTGTTTTGATGCTGTTTCTGGAAACAACAGCAGCGGGTTAGTGATGGTCCCTCCCCAGACAATTCAGCTGCACGATAAATAAAGAACAGCTGATCCTGCCGTGTCACCATCTCCTGTGGTAAGAGGCTTCCTGGGTACCTAGTGGGAGTTCTGCTAAGCTTTTAAGCCCATTGGCAACGTGGGGAACAGTCTGTAGCTCCAAAGCCAAGAGGCTCGAAGTAATAATCCGATTTCAAAGCTCCTCCTCCTCTCCAGCCAAAGGCAGCAAGGGAGGATGAGATCAGACTGTAGATGCTCTTCATTTTAGGTCTGGCCATTGCACTCATCTGCTCAGCATGAGCACCGAGAAGGGGAAGGATGAGTGCCAAAATCTGGAATGGATTGCTCGGCTAAAGTTACTGCAAAGATTTCAAAACTTACTGGGAAAATAATTTTTAAAGGGAATTTTCACTGCTTTTAATACAGCTGGACTGGTTTACCTAAGCAACATCCACTTTTGTAGTTCCTGCACTGGCCAAAACTCTCGGGGGATTTACTCCCTGCCATTATGAGGCACCAGGGCATTCAAGCTATGCAGCTGGTTTGCAAAACTCCCCACAAAACTTCTCCTGTACAGCAACCAGTGCTGCTCCTCTGGCATTTACATTGCTCCCCCCTCCAAGATGTTATTAACTGCCAGGTGATATGCAAGCCATGAAACAACTTATCTCCATGAGCCTGGAGATAAACAGAAAGTCCAGATCATCCCTTAAGGAGTCAGGTGATTCCCCCACATCCCTTCTGCCCCTCAAACAAAAACAACAACAGAGGAAGACAGGTCCTTGCTCACCACTGCCTGAAAAAGCAGGGTGAAACAGTAAAACACATTCAGATAGAAAGAGGCTGTAAAGCCTTGCTTTTCCCTTTATTCTGATCTCCACAGCCAGCCATTCTTCTGCCTCTCCTTGGATGCTGTGCAGAGTGCAGCCCACAGCACACACATCACAAACAAACCCTGCCTGGGGCTCAGTGGGGAGGGTGGCCTGGAAGTGCTGCCAGCACTGAAAACTCTTCCTTGCTCCGGGTGGGACAAAAGGAAAGCTACAGAGAGACAGGGGGGGAGCCAGCAGCCACACACAGGTGCTCCACGTGTTTCTGCCACTGCCAAGATGAAAGCTGGGTGAGTTCCACCTTTCCAAGTTCCAGCACCTTTTTTTTCCTCCTATTAATTTAGCAAAGAAGGATTTGAAAAGGCATGAGATAGATGCCTGCTGCTATCAACCCTGATGAAGCAGCCAGGCAGCTACTCAGATGTGTGAGCTGCCTCTTTGCAATGGGCTTAGTCTCAAGCCTAAGTTTTAAAAACACATGGCATAACAGTTGCTAGAACTAGAGCTAATGGGTCTTTTCCATACTCTTAGATCTGTGTCTGCTCTCCTCTGGATTGCCAAAAGCATCATCTTGTTTATCTGTCACACTTTCTGAACTTATTCCACGCTCATGCAGTCCAGACATACTTCAATACAAAAATTAATGGCTTTTATACTTTAAAAAAATTATTACAACAAAGACAGATGCTACCACCTTAATGAGATGTATATGCACTAAAAGGATAAGCTTGAAATAGGAAATGGTGTTTCCAGGCAGTTGAATATTGTAATGCAAGTCACACAGAGCTGGCTTCCCAAGGCATGTCACTGCAGGATCCAATGTCAAAATAAATACAAGAACTTATCTCTCCAGATTCACACCCTATCTTCAGCCCTGTCCAAAAAGATCTGTATTTCATTGGATATGTGGGAAAGACCAGCCTGCCATAGCTTTTAGAGCTTGGTTGGACTCAGAGCCTCTGCCCCAGCGACTGCTGCCTATTACACCTTCCCCATGCAGAGCTTGTTCGAACATCCTGTGGAACACGAGGTGCTGCCCTAATGAAAACCCAAACAGGACCCAACAGGGATGCCTGTGACTGCTCTTGGTGCTAGGAGCAGCCAGGAGCCCCATGGGAATTCCCATTTCCTTCCCCAGAGCTGGGGAAAGGCAGAGGGGAGAAGGAGGTGCTCAAGAAAACAAAGCAAAAAGCTGGCAGCCCCTGGGTTTTGAGTTGGAGCAAAGTACAAAAACTTGGGAGCTGCTTCTTGCAACACACTGCAAGCAGCCCAACATTCTCCCCATGGCCTGAGCTGACCATGAACCACCATCCACTTCACTCCCATCTGGAAGGAGCTCGGCTCACACGTGTGTTTGCCAAGGGAAACTGCACAGAGCCCTTTGCGTGCTTAGGAGTCGTGCTCTGCGTTTCACTCCACACATCTGGCAGGGCTGCTCCATAAAAAAGGTGATGGAGTGCTTGTGGCTCTCCTTCCAGAGCATGGGATAAAAATCTTCTTCAACACACACGCCATGGAGGAATTCTTCTCCAGCCTAATTTAAAGCTGTCTTTATAGCCAATAAATTTGCAGATTGCTACAAACACTTGGCTATTTACACAATAATAGTTCTATCTGCCAGAAATGGCAAATAATTATTATTATGTTCATAAATGTTAATGCTAACTACACTCTTAAAACACATATTATAAAAAGAGTTGTAATTTGAGAGAAGGGCAGCAAACTACTGCCCAGACACAGAGGAAACCGGCTCTATTGCTATAATACTTATTCTACAGATATTAATTGGAGTATCTTTTTCTTCTAAATTTTCCTGACATCCAGAATATGAAACAAAGAAAAAATCTACCAGACTTGTTTCATTATACTTAAAAACAAACAAAAAACTGACCCAAAAGCCTGTTGCATCTCATAAACTGTAATAGCCAGCTTTGTTTCTGCAATTCAGTGCAGAACTGATGACATTGGATTACCCAAAAATCTGCACAGAACACTTTGGTTGGATGAAATAGCTGATCTGCCTGAAGTGGGGGGAAAAAGCTCCCAATAACAGATAATTATATAACCAGCTTGTAAAAGCGTTATTAGCAGGGCATGGGATCAGGAAAGGCCTGGCTTTTATTCTCACTTCATGCATTCACAGTGATGAGAGCTAAATCTCTGTCCGTCTCTCCCTCTTCCCCCACCCAAATGTTAGATAATTTTTAGCCAACCCTGTAGAACACTTGCAATCTTTGAGTAAAAGCAAGGCTGAGGTTAATGTACTGCTACTCCTCTAACATTCAGATGCTGTGTTCCACCTTGATAACAGGAGAGAAAACTGGAAAAAAAATCTCCCCTGCTGTTCAGATAAGGTAGCTTGAGGACTCGGGGATAAACTCCAAAGTTCAACATTTTACTTTGACAGGACATTTCCAGTCATTGGCTACTGGAATTCAGATCTTGAGACCCTGACTAAGTGATAAAATGCAATAAAAAAGAGACAGCTTTACCAGAAGGCTTCTCTTTCAAGGAAGGAATGGGAACATTAGACATTCTATACATTAAAATGCATAGCAGAGCAAAAACCCTTGCATGGACCTTGTTCCCAGTTATCCACAGCTGGGTGTCTCTGGAAATCTTTGCTCAGGAGTAAATTTTGCTCCTCCTTTCTCAGGAACAACAGAGTCAAATCCAACCAGGAGAAAAATTAAACTGGTGGCAATGAACCTTGAAGGTCTGACAGTGACCTGCAGCACCAAGGTCTCTGAAACTGCTTTCATTTGCCAGAACATATATTAGATTCCTCACTAGGTATGGCACAGGGGTTAATGGGAGCTTTATAAAGCCTTCTTTGAACATACAGATTACCCTTTTCAAAAAACTGGTTTAAAGTACAGTACTGTGAGCCAGGAAACCCATTCCCAGCTCTGCCAGGCTGGATGACTTCAGGCAACCCACTTGACTATTCTCTGCTCTTTCTCAATGCGCACAGCAGAGACAAATACCTAAATCTCCCATGAGGCTGAATACAGCTTAACTCTTCACAGACACCTCCAAGCAGATGATGTTTAGCCATTCCACACAAGCAGGGTTGCTCAAACTTCTCCAAAAAGAAGGTCCCAGAGATACCAGAAAAGGACACCTGCACGGGGCACCTCATATGGGCAAGAATCATGAGTCACAACTTTACCAACTACATTTTTTTTTCAGCAGTGAAGGAAATGTCTTAGCCTATCCAGCATTACTGTCCAAAGGAGGTGCTCAAAAGGAGCAAAACTGAGAAATTAGGAAAAGTTCAAATTTAGGAAAAGCCATGCTGCTGCCTGGACAACTCAACAAACAGCTTTCCTCCTCAGGGTCTGATTTCACTGCAAGAATGTTAAAAACAACTTCAAAAGACAACAAAATAAATTCAATTAAAAGAATAATGAAGCATTTCAAAAGTACAATACAAAAAATACCAAAAGTGTGAGATGACACAGAACATTCAGTGCTGGGAGCAAGGATCACTGCTTTCCTTCCTAACAAATTCATCCTAGGCATCTCCACTGTGAAAAGCAATGCTGGCTTAAGAGTCCCCTTTCAGAAGGTGCCTGCCATCCCTCCCAAACTGTCATAGTTACATCCTCCTCATATTTTAGTGTCCCTGTAGTAGCCCCCTTCAAACTTTTAAATAAAATTAATACAAAACATTTGAGCATGAAGCAATCCCATGATTTCCAAACCTCCTCAATAGAGCGTGTGGAGAGCCTTACTGGTGCTCTGCACTGCAACATTTCAGACTCACATCTTCCCAGACTGAGCACAGCTCTTTTCTGCACACTACTGCCCTTAGATCAATGCATTCACATGCTGCTCCTGTTTAAAAAACCTTCTTGCCCATGAGTTCAGGTGACTCTGACCTGGTCACTCCCAGGGAACTCAGTCCCAATGTGTTGATGTCTGGCAGCATTTCCTCTGACTCAGCCTTGCTAACATAATGAAGTTTCAGTAAGAGGAACTCCAAAGACTGTTTCCCAAGTCATTCCCTTCTAGCATGCAGAAATCTCAGGAAGTCGTTTGAACTCAATAACCTCCACACCATTTCCACACAGTCAAAATAGAACAAGAAAAGGCAAACAAACAAAAAAATCACATCCTCCTCTGCAGCCTACAAAATTTACTCATCCCAGGGTTCTTTGCACAGAAGACAGTTAAACAACCACAACAAAGTAACATCACTTCCTTTTCCTCCAAAATAAATTTAATGCTCAAAAAGTTCACCTATTCATTTACTGTGAGCAGCCTCAGTCAACACAGGAGCACATCCACAGCCAGCAGTCAAGGAATAGCATTCAGGACTATCTTTGTATTGATTTCCAGCTGGGGTCCAAAGTTAGGAATTTCCTTCCCCCCTCTTCTCCAGCAGTCCATTGATCAGAGAAGAAAGAAAGAAAAAAAAAATCCAAAGATGTTCAGACTCACTTTTGTATGAACTGAGATATCTTAATTATTTTTCAAACAAAAGCAAATTATATTTTCCTAACAGCACTTGCAAAAGAGCTAGAGCAGTGTGATCCACTGCTATTCATTCCTTTGGACACAGATCCAATCTTTCAGCCACTCTGTGCTTATTGGCTATATGGAAGGTAGAGCAGCAAGGAGCACTAAAGGATTAATTCTCACAATAGTGGGAAGCAGGAGTCCCAGCTCTTGGGGGGGTTGAGTGGGGGAGAAGGGAGAAAGATGAGTGTGTAGGCTGCATCCCTGGTCTTTGGACTCCCTTGCTGGGATTTCATCTTCTGCCTAAAGTTACCTTAAAAGGGAGCTAGCATGGAAAGAGTGCCCCAGCGACTTAAAATGTAAAAAGCATTACAGGAATTTTGCTTTAAACCTGAAAAGACTACGAGAAGGGGTTATATGTGAGATAACTCATGGCAGAGCTCAGCAGGGAAGAGAATAGCTAAGGCACAAACAGTTCATACTCTGTTTGTTGTGAGTCACAGAGCAGCTGAACAGATTTATGATTCAGATGTTTTAGTGTTGGTTATCAGCGATTAGCTCCAACTGTTAAAAAAAGAGAGAAAGATTAAGCTTTTGTCCACTCCAGCCCTCATCCTTCCTTTGCCTGGCAGCAGGGGTTACTGATTGTTTCTGTCCCTTTTTTAACATCAGAATGGCTCTGAGCCACACACTGCAGAAGCAGATCACACTGCCAATATCGCCATCAACATCAGATTCAGCAGTAATCACTGAAGTGCTGACATCATTTGTTCAGGTACATATGCAAGTGTAATTGTGGAATTTGGTTATATGGCAACTTTTAAGTGTGGGAGTTTTTCCAACCACAGAAACCATTTGGGTCACAGAAAAAAAGCTGACAAAGAAGGACTGATTTTGCTAACTCTATCTTCAATCTCTATATATGAGCCCAGTAATAGACACACAAGAAAACTTCATGCATCCTTATGGCATTTAACCTCACAACATGTTCCATGTGGGTTTCTCACAGACAAGCTAAGTGACTTGCCCAAGATCTCACAGGAAGCCAAATGCAGAGCGCTAAAACTGAGCACAACTCTCAGGCTAGACCTCTGGCCATTGCAGCAATAATCAGTTTCTGATTTAGTTTAACTGAACTTAATGCTCAGCTAACAGATTTCTGCCAATCCACTATTAGGTGGTGTGGGGCTCTGCATTAGAGATCTGGGCTTTTCTGTGAATCACAAGTAAATGTAATGATGCAGCCTTATGTACAGAGTTACCCTCAACACCTCCACAGCTGGAGGACCTGAAATCCTGCTGGCCTTCCAAACCACATTGCAGCTAAACTCTGTGGCTGTGGAGGAGAGGGGAAGGAGGGCACTGTTCCTTGATCACTGCACCCACAGGGTGATGTATATCCCTGTCACAAAGGTCCCAAGTCCTTATGGCAGAAACTGAACACAACATCCAACTTTTCAAATGCTCAGAGCCCATCACAACTCCTTTCTGGAAGAGGTTCTACACTCTTAGGGCAGAGGGAGGGAATCAGGGAAATTTAATCATCTGCAATATATAATAAGTATAATTGTGGGTTATACTGCTACAAAAACAGAGTTTCCCTGCAATACCTTGATCAGGGTACAGCAACACTAGGACTTCCACCTGATGGGATTCCTCTCCTACAGGTCCAGCCAGCACTGCTAATCCAAGAAAACTCTGAAAAAAGCTTATGTGCTGACCCCAGTGCTCAGCACCAGCAACAACCACAATGCTCTGGGTGTGTGTCCAGCCTGGCCCCTGCGTGTTCCCTGCGCACAGAGTCCATCTGTGTGTGATCCAGCGTGCTGGGACACAAACAGGCTGAACATCTGCACGTCTGCACAGCAGGGCTGCAGAGGGTCCAACCCAGCACAGGAACATCAGGCTTATTAGGCAGAGTTTACATGCATCATGTGAGTGATTTCTATCCAAAAGTTGCCAGACAGGAATAGAGGAGGCCCCAGACTTTCCTGGACTGCTTCTGAAAATCAGAGCTGCTTTCCTTGAGATGCTGTGCACGGTGCGAGCAGATTAAGCTCCATTAGCATGAGACACTTTTGAACAGTAGAAACTAGAACTAAACTTGGAATTAACTGGACTGGTGTAAAATTATACCTTAATGCCCACAGAAACCAGATTAGAAGACAGATGGTGAAGAGGGAAGAAGAAAAAAGAAGAGTGGATTGGATATACATATGTGGATTTACATTCTGTGAGCTTGGCACACATCTTAGAGACATTTTTTATTTCCAGTATAATAGAAAGTTGCCTGACAGTGCTGGTAGACTAGATAAGGGAAGAAAAAAGAGCAGATGCTTTTGAAGGGCTTTGTAGTATGACTCTTTGACAGAAATTTAGAGATCAAGGTGGGTAGGAGCACTGGAGGAAAAAAGCCCTTTCAGATATGGTGGGAGCATAAAAAGGCAGAAAAATAGGAAAAGGAAAATTCAGGTGAAGGAAGAGTAACTGTCAGGGTCCAGATCACAAGCAAGAGTGCAAGAAGCAGAGATGCAGCTTGGGCAGCAGTGTGCAGAACCCTGAAAGTAGAAGGAATATAGTGGAAGCTGTCAAAAATGAAATACTAATAGTAGGCATGCTGAGGAAAGGAACATAAAACATCAACATATCTCTGTATGAATGCAGAGTGAATCCACACCACAAGCACTGCACACAGTTCTGGACCCCAGATTTGGGGAAAAAGAAGATACAGAAGAACTGATAAGCTGGAGGAGGAGAACAACAGTGATTAAATGCACGAAACAGCTTCTGCAGGAAAAAACAATTATGCAAAACAATAAAAAGTCAGAAATGGCATGGAGAATGAATGAGTGCTTGTAGTCCCTTCTGAAAAAAGAATGGACAGACTGCAAATTAAATTGTCAGGACACAAAAAACAAAAAGGAGACACTTCCTTGTACAAGCAATAATTCTTCTGTCTCTTGGCCATGGAATATTATGGATGCTATAAGAGTACATGGGTTCACAGAAGAAAGGCAAGTTAAGAGAAGGAGGGGGAAAAAATCTATCAACAGCTGTGAAGTACAAAATGAAGTTTTTGAGCTGCAAATGAGCCAGAGACTGGTAGCACAGTCTAGGGAAGTATCATTGCTTGGTTGCCCTGAACTGACACTCTTCCATGGGTATCTGCTGTACAGCAAGAGACAGGATGCTGGGCTATGGGGACCTTTGATCTAACCCTGTACATCCATTTTTGTGTACAAGGCAGAAAAGGGTTTCTATTCCATGCTGAATCAGGCTGGGGATACTAAAATTTGACCAGGAAAGAACGTGACTTAGATGCTAAATGCAGAAAATACTGGTTGCCTAGGGTTGAATGTCATAGAGGAAGGAAAATGTGAGGGTCCTAAAAAAAATAATAAAATCTTGTTACAGCATTAAAACGGAGGACAGAGATTAAACTTTTGATGGCAAGTATGTGCATGAATACAGAAAGCTGCATTTCAGATGTAGAAGGGAATAGAGACTTGATTTCACACAACTTGAGATGCAAGAAGGGAGGCAAAAAGAGGGGATAAAAGAGCAGTATTGAAGAAGACTCCCAACATGTAAAAACTCCACTGTCCTCCAGTGCCTCAAGCTATACGCAGAGTCGAGAGAAAAGAGATGAAAAATGCAGTTTGACATGATGGTTCAACTTCCAGAGATGAATTTGAGATGAAACAGTGGAGATGATCACGTAATCAAGGTACTGGGCAGACACGTGGAGATCAGAGTTCATCCCCCAGCTGAGCCACAGACTTCCCTCACAATGCTGGGCATTTCACTTTGCTGTTCCACAAAACCAAGAAAATATGTTCTTAATGCACAGGAAAGCCATGAGGCTGAATTCTTTAAATATACAGGATGCCCTGTGGGGCCTGAAGAAGCACAGTTAGGACAGCAAACACCCAGCACTCCCAGCGTGGGATGAAGCCACAGCAGCAGGGACAGGGGAAAGAATTCCACTGCAGGAAAACAGCTCAGGGAAATTAACCCAAGAAGGTGTGAAGGGAACAGGTTTCCAAGCCAGTCAAAATATAAGATGCAGGAAGTGTGCTTAAGGAGCTGGCAAGTTTGCAATGCCTCTGAAGGACAATGCTGCAAACACAATGCTATAGGAAGGGATCAGCCTGACACTAACAGGAGAAGAGATAAAATAGCTAATTTGTACCAAGTACTGCAGTGTCTGTCTACATTCAAGATACACTCAGAAATAAACATACAATGCTTAGCCTAATGTTTTTAGTGCTTTCTACTGATTCCCCACCCCTTTCAGGAATATAAACCTTTAATCATTTGAATATTAACTGTATCACTAAAGCAAATATAAACTTGGAATATAAACTTGGAATACCAGCAGCAGCACAAAGTCTTCAAGAACAGCAGTACAGGCTGCTTGGATCCTCTGCTTTACTCATAAATGATTAGCATACACTAATATCTTTAAAACTTATCTAATGGTAAATTTGAAATTACTCTAACCGGTAAGAACTGAAGCTTTCCCTGCCTTTTAATCAATCACTTAAATTATGCTTAGAAACTCCCAAACCAAATATTTGCCAAGAGGTGTAAAACAACTCCCAGACTGAACTGGCAGAAAACACAGAAGAGCCCAGAATAGACCTTACTGATAGGATAAATTGAGCCTTGACATGTGTGGAGCCCATCTGCGAGCGACGAGGAGTATGCGCTTTATTTCTGTTTATTCCCTTCACTCTGGATGAAATTCCAGGGGTAACTTTAGAGCAGCATTGCCCAGCTCCTCCACCTGCATGACCCCTGTGCTTGCTCACAGCCCTGGGCACCATGGATGTGTTTTAGGGAACTTTTAGGGTTTTTAATCCTAAAACTGATTATCTGGCTCAGTTTTCTTTGCTGTGTTATTTTGCAGTGGATCAGCCTTTCTCTGCCCATCTCACAGTGCCCTGGCTGCTGCCAAGCACCTACCCACACCCTGACCACAGACCTGAGTGCTCAGGGGAGGGTGAGATGCTGACATGGGCCACAGAGTCCCTAAAGTCTAGAAACAAACCAGACAAGCTGGCTAACTGCAGTAAATCAGGTTTAGGCGCTAAGCATCTCATTTAAGACAATGGAATACTAAACTTCATCAAACCAATTTTTAAATAGTTGCAGTGCATTTTTAAACCCAATTTTTTAACCAAAAGCACTTTGATATGGGTCAAAAGAAAAAGTTCATTCTGCAAACAGGAAGAAACAATTATGGTTTTGTAACTTAAAACATTAAAGACAAATTCAAGCAAATGAACATTAAAGCCATAAATTGCTCAGACATGCACAGAAGAAAACACTGACTTGAATGTAAAGTCTTAATTTGGCTGTAAACCTCCAGATTGCAACAAGATCCAGAAATAATCCAAGTTTAACTAACATAAAAGTCAACAAACATGAAAATCATACTCAAATGATGCTCTAGTGCTTGCTTGTTTGAATTAAATAGTTAAAAACTCTAGTTTTAACAGAGCTGGTTGAGCTTCCCAGAAGTCTGAGGCTAAGGGGCTGTCAAGATACTTGGAAGAGCTTTTCAAAGAACATCTCCACAGCAAGAGGCTGGGCTGGCTACACCAAACAGGCTGGTGTAGGAGAGGTATAGGAAGGGTATAGGAGAGGTATAGAAAGAGTATAGGAAGGCACAGAGAGCACAGCCCTGTAGGGGCCCTTGGCGGGCGCCGGTAACGAGCAGCTCAAGAGCAGGCACTGTAAAAACCAGGGCAGCCTGCCACTGATGCCTGGAGTCACATAAAATTAATTTAAATTGGAAACAAACTGGCCCAGGTAGCACTGGCTCGCGAGAGTTTCAAACAACGTTAAGAGCCGAGCGGCACGTTGCGCATTCTGCTGGCAGCTTGGTCATTAAAATTAACTAGGAAGTGGCAAAGCTGCAGGGCAGGTGATACCCTGGATTTGTGTATAAAAAGCAACAGTGAGCTTGGGAATTACAGGCACTTGTAAACCTTACTTTAGTACCTGGTAAAATGGCTCAACTGGGTAGTTATGAAAGTTAGATTAATGCCATACAGCAGGCCCAGATTAGCATGGTGTTTCCATAAGAAAAATGGGCACATCCGTGTTTTCTATAAGGAGTGCCAAGACAGTGGGTAAAGAAAAATTGGTAGATATAATTAATTTGAATTTTCAAACAGCCTTTGGTAATATTAATCACCACAGTCTATTAGGGAAACTAGTCATGGGGTGAGAGGTAAACATCTGTCAATAGATTAAAGCTAATTTAGGAAAAACGAACAGCATGAATAAATGGCCAGTTTTCAAGAAGGTTAATGGGGGAAGTCCCAGGGGTGGATACTATGATCAACATTTAATATATTAAATGATCTGGAAAGGGGCATATACAATGTGAAATAGGGGGAAGAAGTTCTTGATGATACTGCTCTATAAATTAAATAAAACCAGCAAGAACTAATAGTACGAATCTGAAGCATCTACCCAAGTTACAGCAAATAAATGTTACTGCACACAAGTGCAAGGTTATGCAAATTGGCAAGGAGAGTTTGAACTCATTGTAGACACAGATGGGTTTCACATTAATTGTAACCATTTGGAGAAAGATCTAAGTGGCCTTGTGGACAGGACAGGGAAAACATCTGCTTAGTTTCCAGTCGTTGTCAAAACCCCAAACCAGATGTGGAGCTTGTATTAGACAGATAAAGAATAATATGAAAAACACAGTTTTTCTCTCAAACATGCCATTCAACCCATTTGCCTCTGTAACAAAACAAAACCTCAGAAACTTAAAAGTCCAGAAGGAACTGACATAAATTTACAGCCCCAGTATGATGCTCATCTGAGAATGCAGTTACAAAACACACACATTACAAAACTCAAGACTCACTGAACCCCTGTTAGCATGACTTTGGATGGCCTACAGTCCATTAAAAACTCTGCTGAATAAGAACTCTAATGATTTTCAAATTTCTGGGCTACATTCAAGGGGTGGTAAGTAAGAGGTGAAACAATCCAACCATATGATAACATAAAACAGTCAGAGAAAGCCATCTGGATGCACTTATTCTCCATTCCCACTCTCTTTTTCTCCCAATAGGACAGGAGCAAGAAGTCGTCCGACTAAATAATAGACAATAGATTTAGAAGTGATGAAAGAAAATATTGCTGCACCCACACTTACAAAAGTAATCCACAGAACTCTTCTCTGCAAGGTATTTATTGAAGCAATAATACTAATGAGATTAAAAACCCAAAACATCAACAGTGTTTGCAATTGGAGTCAAGAGAATTCTGCAGTTTTCCCATGTGTCTTTGTAGGATTTCACTCTTTCTTCCAAGGTATCTAATATTAGGCATGGCTTGGGACTAGAAATGAGAACAAGCTGAGCCACTAGCTCATCCAGAACCTGCTCAGAAGGTTCACTCTGAGGAGGTGGGTGGTTTGTACATGAAAGTAGCTCAAAATGAAAGAGGAAGGAAACTGGGAAGACGTGATTTTAGCTTCATTGTGTGAGTTACATTCAAGGAAAAGATGCTTTAAGTCACCACCAGAACAGCTGGAAAAAAATGCTGAGAAACAGAGCTTAAAATCTTTAAAACATTCAGTCTTCTCTGAAAAGTGGTAGGAGCCAAGATCAACGCTGCAGTCACTACCACCAACTCTTCCATCCAAACCAAAGGGGAGATTTTTTTTGCAGGTCTTCCCAACACTTTCCTATCCACTCAGATTAGAGTAAGGCCTGAAAAGCAGAATAGCTGTTGCTGAATTGCAACATGTACAGCCCAAACCTGGGGTGGACATTGCTGTGATGTTAAAGAGGAGGAGGGTTGCACTTCTGCCCTGGAGGTCAGGTACCATGGCCCACTTCAGGAAAAGATAAAGGTGGGTGTGAGATTACCAACCTGAGGGCCATCCACCATCGGTGCAAAAAATCAGTATTTAATGAGATGCCAACCTTTTCTCCCTGCGGTGAGGGAAAACATCTCCATCAAAAACCAACCTCTGAGCACAGCTGGCTGGCTTCCAGAGCACTGACATGCACAGCAAAACCATTGCATATGTGCCATCTAATTCCTTCTTAGACTTTCCAATAAATCCCAAGGCACTTGCTCAATACCTAGCCCGTATCTGCCAAAAGAACACACATCTCAAGTGTCCCTATTCTTCCACTTTTTCAAATAATTCTAGTATTGGCTACTGAGATGAACCCATGATACTAACCATCCCCTGCTTTCTGATCCACTTTATTTGGGATAAAATTCAGGGACACAAAAGGCATACAAAATTCTGTTTCTAACCCAGGACTATTTGTAGGCTACTCTCTGCCAGACACAATGTATTTGCCTAGTTTAAGTGTTTTAAGAGCAGAACTTCCTATTCCTGCTTAGGAACACTTCTTTGTGTTTAGAATTATTTTTGTTCTCCTTTCTCCTATTATTTCAATCATCTAATTTCCTTGGCTCTCTTGGTGTCTCTGTCCTACAGATGCAGGTAAGTATCCACTATATTCAGGCCTTTCAATAATTCTTTCCAAAGGATCAGTCTCATGCTGTTATTCCGATTGATACTCTGTGACTTCTCCACAATTTTAAAAGTGTTTTTTGTACCAAGATATCCAGAAACAAAGTTACACAAAAGGACAGGGGCTACATTTAAGAAAAAAAAAATCACACTTTTACTACCTCCCTTGATCCATCCAGTGATCTGCTTTCCTCCATAAAACAACACAAACACGACCCATTGGACTCAAAATGCTTTAAAAATTATAAAAAATACTGGGTGCAATTTGGTTCTCTGAACTGGGAATACACTTGGATCATTTTCTCTAAGTACCTTTAAGAACAGAAGGTTCAAGCAAATATGAAATATTGGTTTTGGCTGTAAGTCACAAGACATGGCACACTTGTTCTCACCTCCAGAATGTTCCCAACAACTATTTCTGATTTGTATTATTTATGTCCACATGCGATAGCATAAACTTTACAACTTAAATTTCTTTATCCATACTTTAAATCCCTCTCTAGGCTCTTGTACTTTTGAGCAGTACTCCTTTAACTTTTTTTTTTTAAACATTGATGAATTAATACACTGCCTACTTCTTCCTCTGACTTGTCAGTGAATTGGAGACAGAAACCACTTCTGGGCCCTGTGGCACCCTGATAAATATCCTCTCACAGCACAGGTTAGTTACAGGCTTGCCAACGGGAGGGAGGGAGGACCTGAGGGGGTTTGAGTATTGCTTTTATGGTTCTCAGTATAAATTAAGAGGCACAATTGAGATAAATCAGGTGTTTGCTAATAACTAAGTTATAATCATGTGTTATCTACATTGAGTGACACCACTTAATACAATGTCATATTAGCAGTGCTTAAATTTCTCAAGCAAAGCAGGAAGCCTAAAATTAAAGAAAAGGCTAAAAGTCAAGTTAACCTCCATCTGAAGAATTGCTCTATGTATTTACATGCTATTAATCAGCATGAAGTCTCATTTTAAGTCCACTTTCAAAGGCCTTGTGTTTTGGGCACACCAGAGGAAGCAGTTGGCTGATGAGGGCAGGTTATTGGAAGACAGGACTCACACAGACAAATTTTCTGGAAGCACATGAAGGGTCTGGAGCTCATCCATGAACACCACACCATGAGAGCTCTGCAGACCACGTCATGTACCAGCAGGACAGTGGTGGAGCAGCCTGGTTTCATTTCCTTCCCCACTGCCCCCCTCCCTCGCTTGCCAGCCCAGCTCTCTGTGCCACCAGAGGACCTGGTCCTGATTCTGCTTTCTGCAGGCAAAAAAAGACACAGGAAAGGTACTCTGAAGGATCACTCACATGCTGTTAGCATTTCCTTAGCAAAACTGGGATGTCTCAAGCACAACAGAGGAATCTATCTGCCAGATTGGGCCAGACCAAAGGCCCACAGAGCTCAATATCCTGCCCCTATAGCAGCAAATGCTGGTGAATGCAAGAATGGTGCAAGCATACCATAAGGCTTCCCCCCTACCAGCTTCCAGCAAGCTGTGGCTTAAGACTTCCTGTGCCAGAGATTGTATCTTTGTGCTTAATTGCCCTCGATGAACTTAGCTTCCATGAATTTGTTTAATTGCTTTTTGAACCTATCTCAACTTCTGGCATCCACAACATCCTGTGGCAATGAATTCCAGTTTAATTATGTCTTGCATGAAAAAATACTTCCCTTTTGTGAAGGAAATTACTTCCTTCAAAAAAAAAAAGAAGAAAACACCAAAAACCTCCCCCAAAACCATCAACCAACAACTATCACCATGTAAGACTCTAAGTTCTGGTAGTTTTGCAAGGGCTTGAGAAGAAACCACTGCATCCAGCTGTCCCCTCTGGCCTTCTGCAAAGGTTATTAGGCAAGGGTGTTAGGGAAAAAGGTGGAGTTCTACATCATGATGGTTGATGATGGTCTAAACAAGTTGGTGAGTTGGTGACTTGCCCCAAGTTGAAAAAAAAAAAAAGTCTGCCTGCGCTTCTGACTGTTGTATACACTTGCAAAAATCCAGTGTTTGTTCCCTGCTAGACTGGGAAAGGGTCTTGCATTCTAAAAAGTATCCTGTGTTACACTTGCATAACTGTAGGTGCTGCAACCCAATGCAAGTGATCATAAAGAATATCATTCTTTGCCTTGCTAGTATAATTATTTTTTGTGGGTTTATTGGCTATTTATTCTGACTGTTTCAGGTCCACAAGAAATAAACCGAAGTACAGAAAAAGACTGTGGAAACAATATTCTGCAGACCTCTTTCTACTCTCCCCTCCTTTCTCAACAATCCAATTAGCACAAAGAGTCTTTCTACACATTGGGTTTTTCTGACACACGGCAACTTTGGCAAACTGTAAAAGTGAAGTCTGAGGGGGTTATTACCAGGGCTGACAGTGATCTCTGTGACAAACCAAAGCACTGGAGGCCTTTGCATTGCCAGGAGGAAAGCAAGCACAGCCATCCACAGTTCCTCCTCACTGCCAGGTAAAGCATTAACAGGGCTGACTAATTCCCTATCTCCTCTCCTCCTAATCTGCAGCCCTGCTCGAACCAGGCCACTCCACATTATTAATAGGTCTGCTTAACTGAGCTGAACACCATCTCAACCCAAAATGAATGCCAGTGGCTACCCTGCAGTAACACACTCCAGGTGCTGGATTCTGGCAGGGGCTGCTCACTCCTTCCATGTGCTCCTCTCACAGCCCTCACACCACAACTGAAGATGTAAAAAATTATTTTCTGACAAACCATGGGGTATTTGGCAATTTTTTGGAGACACTAGAGAAGGTCCTAGAGGGTTTTGAAGACTCAGGCATTTCAGCCTTTAGTGCACAGTCAGAGGGTCAGCAGCCTAAAGGAGCACAACACTTCCACTGCAGGCAAGCCACCTTACCCTGTGCCAAAGCATGGCAGGAGCAGAGAGGAGAAGGGGAAGGGCAACTCCCGGGGAGATCAAATTGCCCTGTGAAGACAGGAAGCTGACAGCTGGCAAGCACTGCCCTCCACATGTTTCAGAACACTCCTCCTCACGTTTTACCTATTTTTGTTATCATTTCTTGCTGATGTGCCCCAAGCATGAGGCTTGGTGCCAACTTCTCTGGATGGGTGACAGCTACCAGAACAACAACAAAGCTCAGCACTCAGGTCTCCTGAAGCCAGGCCCTTCCTCTTCATCGGTCGAACACAGAAGTACACGCAAACCCTATTTTATTTATTTATACACATTGCTGCACTCTCTATTCCTGGCAACTGGTGCTCATGACATAGTGGCCTGGGACACGCTGGAACAGGGCTCTGGGTCACCTTGCAAGTGGTGGCAGCAGCTGCCTCCTGGATCAAGCGTCTATTAACCAGCAGCTCAGGAGGGCTCTAAATTAAGTTCTCTGCTCCACTCCCAGAGAGGGGGAGGGAGAAAAAATACACCACCAAATCCTTATTTTCTTCCAGCAGGACTCCCTGAAGTTTCCCCAGTGCTCCCTCCTGTACTTGCCAGGATAAGCCACCCAAGGCTTGGTTTCTGGACCATGTAGGACCATGCTCATTATTCCAGCTCGTTATTCCAGCTGCCACAGCTTTTCACAGAATACACAGCCTGGGTTTGGTGGGTGGTGGTGGCACACCACTCCTCTCATAGCACAACTCCAGCCCTTGGACCATCTCTGCCTGCAAGATGCCTGCACAGCCCCTACAAACCCTGCTGGCAGAGTTTTGGGCACCAAGGGTGCTCAGGCCCAGTTTCAGTCATTTTGGAGGGGAGGCTGTATAAATAGCTGGTGTGCACAAACTGGAGGAGCAGCAGGGAAGGAGAGATGGAGGGACAGAGGGAGGGGGAATCTGAAGTGTTGGGCCCCAGCTGTGAACTCCTCTTGTTTTTGTTTTAGGGTAATTAATGTTCCCTTGAATAGAGCCAGGGCATGGGCTCCTGTTTCTGCAGCTCTCAATGCTATCAGCAGCCCGGGCTGGACGGGCTGGGAGCTGGGGGGAGGTTTGTATTTCCTGCCATCCCCAGTAAATGAGGTAATGCGAGCATGGGGGCTGGAGGCGGGGCACAGCCAGGGGGACTCACCCGAGCCCCCCAAGCCCCGACAGCCTGCTCCCCAGAAACCTCTCCAGAGAGCCACTCACCCCTTCCCACTCGGCCGTATTTATTAATTTTGCTGCCAAGGCAGGGGACCCTCACAGTCCCATCCCGCTGCCCCTTGGCCTGCTCCTCTCCCACCCCTCCTGAGCTCCCCTGATGCCTGAATTAGATACATTCCCCCTGCACTCCCAGACGTCTCCATCCCCTGGTCCCCTGACAGAGCAATCATTTATCAAGTTGTTTCACGCGTTGTCGGGGAGGGGGGCCCCGGGGGATGGGGGTTTGTTTCGTCCCTTTGTTGGAGCTCCACAGGACCGTCCAGCTTAGTCTCCAGCCAACTGCTGAGAGTTGCCGGAGTCCCGGGAGCAAATGTTAAAGGGGCTGCCTTTCATCTGCGGGCTGATCCTGCTGCCTTTTCATTTTATTCTTCCAGCCTCTGGGATGTTACTTGCTTACACGCCCCCACATCCACCCCGCTATCATTCTGCACGCACTTCTTTGAGGGAGCAGGAGCTTATTTTCCATGGGCTTGTCTCCTCTCCTTCCCTCAGCGGCTTCTCCTGTCACCAGTACACTCAGCCTCTGGGAGTATTTTTTACCACTGGCCTTTTTCTCATCCTAGAATGCAAGACACCATAAACCAAACTTGGTTAGGGTTGAGTCCTGCTCGTGTAGCCCAACCCTTCTTTGCACATGCTCTGGTGTACTGCAAGCTTTTATTCCCCATGTGCCTGGGAGATGAGTAACTACCTAGAGCACACCACCATCAAAACAGAGTAGTTAAAAATCAAAAGAAAAAAGAAGAGACCGTTTGGCAAAAGAACTAAGTAACGCTAAAGGAAAAAAAGAAACGTTTTGAGCACTCTCGTGCTTGAAGTTCCCCACATGTAGGGCTGGAAGAGGGAGGATCTGGTCTGTGCTGCAGATTGCCCAGGGTCACGCAGCAGGCTTGTGGCATGTCACCTTACCCTTCTGCACCACACCTGTGAGACCAGATCCTGCCTGGCTCCCAGGGATCCTGCCTGCCTGCACTCACTAACCAGCCATGGACACTCAGGATTCCTGGGAGGAAGGAAATGTGGAAACAGAGTGCATTAGAGATGTGTACCTGCACCCTAAAGTTCTCAGCTGCCAGCTGGGGAACAGCTGAATAACAGAGCCTAAGGAGATGGGAATTCAAACACACCACTTCCTTCATCTACCAAAGCCCCTACAAAGTGCTTGCAAATCTTATGGCTGCATACATTTTTGGACAATTATAGTTAGTTACAGTTTGTTTTCTAGCAAGCTGCCAAGACTGTCCTCTGTGCTTATGTGAGCACTTCCCAGGTACAGCTTGTTGTAGCCCTTAGTTTAAAGGATGGACAGGGCTTAAGGGCAAAAACCAAAAAAAAAAAAAAAAAAAAATCCCACTTGCTTAGCAGCTAAGTAACCATTGTAAATTCCACACATTTCACAGCACAGAGGGCAGAAGCTGCCTGAGATCTGATGTATTCCTCTCACCACCTTGCCTCCATAACTCTTCCTTGTGGAGGAGAGCTGGATTCATTTGCTTCCCAAGTCAATCAACAGAGTTCATGAGTCAGCCAAGGGAATGCTGAAAAGCAAGAGGGTATGCTCCTGCCCCCAGGAACTGATTACTCTGCCTCTTAATTGTTCCCAGATTCTATTATCCCTGAAGAGACTGGAGCAGCAGCAGCACCAGCCAGCTTGTTGACAACATCCACCCCATACAGCCAACCTCATCAGACATACAGAAATTTGCATTTTTGCAATCATTGATCTGTTGAGACTACAATAGTTAGGTTATTAAAAAGAAAAAAGTTAGGTCTTACAGATGTATATGAGAAAAATCATGTCTTCTGAGTCTGAGCTGCATATCCTACAATTTTGAGTCTGCTAGTAATCACACAGAAAGCCATCTGATACCAGGACACTTCAAACCAACTACCAGTAAGGCACTCTGCACACTGCTGATCCAGGCAATTCCCTCCATTCTCAGCTCCTTCAATTCCAGTAGCCTCAGTGCTCATTTTTCCCCCTGTTCCCTCCTGTCCTCCCCCAAATGAGGACAAGCAAAGCTTTATTCCACTCTTCACTTGTTGTTAAGAGGTGTATTTCAGGTTTTACATTGCTGCACAGCCTCACTTATTCCTACTTCTTTCATGTATTCTGTGCAGGCTGCTGAGTCTCTGCAATGGTTCAGGTGACAGTGAGTGAAGGGAAATGCTACATTCAGGACTATAAAACCAACCTGAGGTCTGTCTCGTTATTCAAACCCTTTACAATAGTAATAAAATGAGTAATCACATCTCCATTACGCTTCATTCAGTACATGGGAGTGTGAGACTAGGAAGTAAAGACAGCTGTTCAATATTGATTTTTATCCTTCTTATTCTTCACGTATCCCTATGCCTAATTTGCCACATTGCTTCCTTGCCTGGCCACCAAATAAGCCATTAATCGCTTCACAGACCTTTTTCTGGGGTGGCCTCCCCACAGCACCTCAATCCAATAAGCATTAACTTTTTTTCTCAATCTATTTACAAGTTAATGATTTTTAATCTGATTTGACAAATGAGAAATTGGTGGAGGAAAAATTGATGAACACTAGCAAAACTCACCTCTCTGTTTAAGAGGTGCACCTCTATTTGAGATTGTCCCCCCCAACCCCAAAAAGAATCCCACAAGCCCCATCCCTGGCATTTTTATGGCAGCATTTAAAACACAACAGAGGCTTAATTGTTATTTTTCCCAGGGCTGGGAGAAGGTGGGGAGGCAGCAATACACCCCAGAGGCAGGGAGAGCAGGGAGGAGTGTGGTGCCTTATCCGAGGCCACCAGAGAAGCTGTGACAGAGGCTGGCTCTCCCCTGCAGCACTGGTCCCAATCCCACCTCCAGCACCAAACAGTCAACACTTCCTAAAGCTGAAATTTGGCCATACAGTTAGGATGCTTCATGCTGAACCAGAAATGCCAGAGCAGCACTGACATAAACTCAACTCTGCCATTTTTAACACATCTCCCTGGTTTGGCTCCCTGTGCTGGCCAGTACCCACGGCTGCTCCTCAGCTGGCTAATTCAGCAAATGAAAAACATGTCCTTGACTGGATCATCTGGATGACCAGCTGCAGGGAATGGAGACACATGGAAGGAGCCAGGGCCCAAGCTGGAGCTCTGGAGCACAAATGGTGGGTGAAGGAGCCTTCACCCTCTGTGCTTCAGCCGATGCAGTAACTTATGCCAGCCTCCCTTGTCTTCACCTAAGCTCTTTCCCAGCTCCACAATAGTTTGTAAAGCATTTTGTTTCCACAGCTGAGGAGAGGAACATCTCCTGAGCTGCTCTGGTGGGGAGAACCACTACCCAGCTAGGTAAATGAAGATTTCTTGTGAGAAATGAGGCATAAGCAATGCACCCAGAGCCATAAGTCTGCAAAAAAACAGTGCTGAGACTGAAAATGCAGCTTAATATCAGAGTGTTTCAGTTGGAAAAACCTATCCATATTCCTCCATTCCTACGCCTATTCCACTCATTTTAGGGCTTTATTGCAAGCCAGACAATAAAAGTAATTTCAGTTGAAAAAGAGAAACAAACCAAAACCCCTCCAAAATTTAGCTTCTGAAACCCGGATTCTTCCCTCTCCTCCCTGCACAAGCACAGCCCCACAAAGCTGAACTGATGGATGAAAAGGAGCTGTCATCTCTTAGGGCAGAAGAGGGGAAAGCTCTGGACCTCACATCTGCCTTGCCTCTGGCTAGACAGATAAAGCACTACACCCTCATGTAACCAACAGACATCCTTTCTTTCCCTGTGGCAGCCTCCATCTCTCATATCCTGCCCACTTCCCAGCTTCTTTAGCAAACAAGGTGAGAACCACACAGCCAAACAGCTTCCTTCAGTGCACAGCCTTGGTTTGTACTCTCAGCACCACCTACCACACAGAGCAAGCCCATGGAAAAAGCATAACATCCTGTAATTAAAACCAATCATCATCTAAAGGTACAAGGCACCGAATCAAAGGTTGCAGTGATTCCTGTCAAGAAACTGAATTTGTAATCATTTAGCATCGCTTTCAACACAAAAAAAACCCCAATAATGTACAACAAACCCCTCACTCTCATGTCACAGTGGTGATTTGAAGCAGGCATGTTCTCTACCATCACCACCACTTGAGCTCAAATATAAATTACATTAGCAGTTAATATTGGCCTTCGAATGCAGCCCTGCAGGACAGAAATGCTGAAAAGTGTGCAGGAACACCACCATTTTCTGGGCAGCTTTACCCAAAGGTGAGCCAATGGGCAGTGGTTAAAAGTACTTCCCCCGCCCCCCCAAGCTAAATTTGGCTCTTCAACCGCTTATATGGTTGGCAGCTGGATTTTCATGGCATCACTATTGCTCACAACTGCCCTGCTAGGAAGTTTGGGATTCTGGGATTCCAGCTAGTGACACTTTCTGTATTTACAACAGCACTGAAGGTGAAGCATTATGAACAATAATCAGGCATGCCAATACTTTCATTATTAAATATAAGAGTCAAAAAGTGAGGTTTAAGTTTGATGTCTTGTCAGAGCTGGTACACTCAGTTCCCCATCATCATCCATGGAGAAAAGAGGGGAACACCTTCAGAGTGATTCATGTCACTCTAAAATAGACTCCTCTCATCTCTCCAAGTTCAATTTCTTTCCACTGACAGTGATAAATGCCCGCATGATCAGTCTGACATGACAGTCCACTCTGAACACTAAATTATTCTTGCCCCTTTGCTCATCCCCACTGCTTATCCAAACTCCATACCACAGTATGGCTGGCACAACTATTTGCCAGGCCACTCTATAAGCCAGCTCATGAAACTAATCCAGGCAAAAAATAACTGGAGGGAATGGGAGTTGAGGTGTTTTGGGTTTTTTTATCCACTGTCCAGATCAGCTGCCTGACCTGTTTCAGTGTAGCCCCAGAAAGAGTTGCACTGGAACACCCGTGGAGGTGCTGATAGGGATTTAGAGACCAGATAATCACACAGATTTCAGGCATGTAGGAGTGGATGAAAACAAGCTGTGTATTAAAAGACCAAAGGCCAGAACCCTTGGCTATCTGTTCTCAACAATAAAACAAATAAAAATCTTCCTGTCTGGCCTAAGGCATTTCTCTCAAGGCAACAGCTGCTATTTTGTGTGGTGCTTACCCACAGGTCCCATTTGGAGTGCTTGCATAATGACTCCTGAAGTAAGGTATTCCTGCACAACCATCCCTCAAAGGCAAACTATTCCCTACAGAATGAAAAAAGGAAAAGCAGTTTCCAACCCTGACTTATTGTCAGTCACAGCTCAAATGGAGTTTCAAAAAAATGCTAGCAGAAGGTGTATCCCTGCTTCACGACTAAAAGCTTCCCTTTCGCCCAAGCTGAATTTCAGCAGTTTTAGACCACGCATTGCTAAACAATCTCTTAACTCTTTTCACAGTTCTGCTCTTTTGGGGGAATGGGAAAAGGGAAAGAAAAGCATTCAGAGAATAGAAGAGAACAGAGAAATTATGCAATCTTCAGACCATGGTTAACCTGACCTACTGCTGGTGACAGCCTGAATCCAACCAAGAGGTTGGATAAGAGACTTCCAGAGGTCCACTCTGACTGTACATTTTTGTGATTCTATATTGGGGTTCCCTTATCAGTCTTTTCTGAAATCAAGTCTTGACTGACTTTCATAATGGTCCTCATTGGTCACTTACACCTTCAAGCTCTCAGCCTCCATTTAGCATCACCTCTCTGTTCAGCTGCCTTCTCCCACTCCATTTTCCACAGATGACATGGCACAAAACCAGGTGCACAGCATGAACATTCAGGAAAAGCAGCAAGCAAAGCCATGACACCAGGGAGGGACACCGGGGTGGCAACACTCCACCCACCAAGACCAAAGGAATGCCAGGAGCAGGCACTTGGGGCTGCATTCATGTGCCTCTGTGTATGCCAAGAGGTCCACAAAAAGTTATGGTTGAATAATCCTCAACACACCTTAAACCTTTGGATGGAAGGGGAGGCATTAATGCACCCTGACTCCAAACTTCTGCAGGTGCTGCTCCCCATCCCACTTCTTATTGCACCCAGGAAAAAACCAGAAAAATAAATCAATGAAAATCAGGATGGTTCCTTACTCCCCAGCTATAGGAGAAAGGGCAGCTGTAAAGAGGATTTTCCCCCTGGCTGCAGAGGAGCCAGCCACTCTTCTGCTGCAGATCTTGTTCCTGCTACTGGGGGAGGAATAGAGACACTCACTTGTCCTCTCTCTGGGCAGAAATCCCAGACTACAAATAAGAGGTTTTATTTGGCTGCTGGGTGTTGGCCCTACAGGAGGGCTCTGCTCTAAATAATATCAAGCGTCTGCCTCTAAAGCAGGAAACATCACAGAAGAAAACATCCCCCAAGTACACGAGTTCCTCTGCTTCTAAGGAACCCAGAAACATCCCCACACCATTCAGCAACTCCTCTCCATCCCCTGCCAAGCCAGGGTGCCAGGCCAGAGCTCACAAGCAGTGTGATAATTTCTGTGCAGTTCCCCCAGCCAGCTCCTCAACAGCCAGGCACATCCTCTCTGCTCAAGCGTGTAGGGAGAGCCCTGCTAATTTTTGTGAGCGGTAGTGGGGAAATAAGCACTCAAAAATACGCCAAAATGGGGACTTGCAGAGCCCCTGCCATTTGCTTGGCTCAGACACAACTTCAAGGACTGCTGTAATGGTCTAGAAATCAAACAAGTGGCTGATAGCACCAATTAACACCTTGCAGCATAACAATACCTTCATCTCAGCTCTCCCCATTCTCTCAACAGCTTAGCATATTGGCACCCCGAATGACTCCTCTCCCAGACAGCAGACAAACAGAAATGTGCAGGGGAGTGAGGAATGAAGGTGTGTGCACAGTGTCCCAGTATAAGCGAGGCAGCAAAAAGCACTGGCAGTTATAAAATATATTAGAACAAAAGAAATCAGAACTTGACTTGAGCCCCCTGAGCAGGTGGAACAAATCTAAAGAATTTCTTTTTTTAAACAGACACAGGTCATTTTTTTGTTAATAGCTACAAGCTGAGAAGATTATTTTAGTCTTCCAAGAAATAATACAGTGCCATCTTTGCACATGAGGAGAAAAGCCATATGAACAATTTAATCAAATTGGGGGAACATTACAAAAAATCTTCACATTTTCTTCAGAATAAAAACGCAATAAAACAATTAAGTTCTTATGCTTAAAATACCTCTTCTTTAAGCTTCTTGTGTGAATGCAAGTTTGCAAGCTCAACCCACATGTAAGAGTCTTGAATTGCAGGAGCACCTAAGCCTGTTCCCATGCACTGCATTCTCAGCACACGGACTGGGTACTGCATGGAGCAGCAGCCAGCTCTGGTGAATAAACACAGAATAGCCCAAAGAGGAAACTTTGGTTTCAAAAGACACACTACCTTCTGCAATTAAAACAGGAGTCTGGAGTACATTGACTTGAACCCACTGGACGTGCCCTAAATTTGCACCAGTGTGACTTGAGTACAGCACTGTGCCTGACAAGGAGAGGAAAGGGGCATGGACTTCTCTTTTATTGTTTTACTAAAGGAAAAGGGCTCTGGATTCTGAGATTCCCAGGATTACAGTAAAGCCAAGTTTGTGCACAGGCGACACCTATTAGACCAGCAGCTACAATCAGAAAAAGTGAACAGCTTCTGAATTGAGAGCTCTTAGGCGGTTATTTTTTTATTCCCCCAGAACTTGTGCTACTATTTGAAATAATAAAACAATTATCCTTGCCTGAAAAGAAGGCTAATTACCCTTCCCGGTGACACTGCCCATCCACCTTCAGACACGCTGGAGGGGTGGCTGCAGCTTGGGTGCATTCCCAGCAGGGAGAGCCTCAGGCTCTGCTCCTCGCTGCTGCTGGGAAAGGAGCAGTAATCCCAAACCTGCTGAACCAGGCTGCCTTCTACCACTGCCCAAGGGCTCTGCCTCCAACATTGAAATGCTAATCTGACTTTGTAAACCCATAAACAAAAACAAAGAGGAGGACACAAGAGGTAAAAAGCCTCCCTGAACTCCATTCCCAAACCCAATCTCCAGCGTTCAGGCTCTGTCTGATGGAGCAGGATTTTGCCCACAGGAGTGAGTCCCACAAGTTCTGATATTGAAATTGCTCGAAGGGAGCATCTTTACTGTCAGATGTGTTTAAATGGCCACTTCCACCACGCACTGGAATACCCTTTGTTTCAGAAATCTCTGAGAACAGCTTTCTACTGCAGCAACAGCCCAGACACAGATCTGCCAGCCCTTACTTACTGTGCTTTTACAACAGACACCATCAAATATTAACAACACTAAAGCCTAGCTGTACCTGGGCTCCAGCTCGACCGTGCATGCACTGTACCCACTTTCCCTGCCTCCCCCAAACCCACACTTTTAGACCCATGGCTCATAAAATGGGAGCAAGCACCTTCCCAGAGCCCCTGGCTGGGAGTCACAGGTGGGAATCACGGACCTGGTCTGACCCAGGGAGGCAGAGGGGACTGCAGGAAGGATAGCAAAGGCTGGCTTGTGGGGAGAGCAGATCCAAGGGCTGGGAAGTGGAGATGCTAAATCTCAGAGATCAGTAGGGACACAAGGACATCCCAAGGCTCGCTGGCTGCTCTCTCTGCTCTCCCTTCAAACCCTGCCAGCACACCCACATCTGTAGGGAGTCAGCATAGGGGGTCATGTCTCACCAGCCAATGCTCCCTGCCAGAAGGAGCACTGAAACCATCTAATTACCCTGAAAGCTGCCCTTTTGTTTCCCATCCTCCCTGTTTTCTTCTGTCTCCTGACCTGTTTTCGAAAGCATTTTGGGCTGCCTGTCATGTGGAAGCCAGATTTTAAAGACAAAGCAGTGGCTGGAGATATTTATCCCTCTGCTGGCTCAAGGACACTGCTGCTACAACCAATCTTCAAGGAAAAAGAGGACAGAGTCAGCAACATGGACCACGGGGAAGGGGAAAGCTGTTCTGCATGCCACAGCAATTCCTGACTGGGGTAGCTGAAGCCAGCCGTGGTTAACTTAGGCCAGAAGGTCCAAGGGCTCTTCTCTGCCAAGTTTAGCTGTGGATGACAGTGAAATGTGCTTAATTTGACAGTTTCATTTTAACATGTATGGGCAAAGTCTAGAAGGAGACAGTGGCAGCAGCAAGGGAAGAGAGTTGGATTATTATAAGGTAGCTTTTCTGTTGCCTCAACCCAGTGCTTAGCACTAAAAATGGATACAAAAAAATTATAGATGCTAACTCTTCACCCTGGCAATAAAATGATCAAACACAGAGTGTCTTCAACACGGTAACAATTCTCTCACACATTATAAAAATCAGCCTTTCACTATAAATTTCAAACTGCCACACCGCTAGCATCACAGAAGCTGAAAGTTTGGGCATAGCACTGGGGCTGGAGAACACAAGGAGACTTTCTGTTTACTACTCTTTCACTTTTTTTTTCAATCTATAATAAAAGAAAGTTATGGCACTGACATGACTTCTGTGTCCTCCTCAAACTGTTGGAAATACACCCTTGTGAGGATGTGCAAAGTGCAGTTCCTGGAGCAGACACTGCAGGAGTAGAGAGAAATGGGTGGTCAACGACAAGTTGAATTGCTGGAATCCTGCCAAATGCAAGGAAAGAACCTGGCTTGTGCCCATGCGCCAGTGAGGACAGGGAAGAATAATGCTTCAAAAGCACAGGAGAACATCTTCAGGACTCTGTTTGACTGTCTCTCCTCAGGAACTGTCAAGCGCAGGTTTTCCTTCTGTCTGCTTTTTACCAGGTGATCCTAAGGTGATGGGATGGATTACTGCACATGCCTTGGCACCAGCTCCATGAGCCCAGTGCATTCTTTTGGCTATTCGGACACAGGATCTGTTGGTAGCCCATTGCCAGACACACTGATGACACACCAGGTGTGCCAAATTAAAGTGAAAGGGTACAAGAGTGCATAATCTTCTCCTCTCCAGGCTCCCGATAAGACCACAGGCAGTCCTGGAGTAGCTACTTCATGACCACCACCCTCTTCTGATCACAGTCCCCACACTGGGGAAGCTGCCCTCTCCATTTCACACAAGTGCATCCCAGGCATGCAGGGCAGTGAAGGGTTAATTTAATTAGTTCTGTGTGTGCTCAAAGAATTACAGGCAACTTCATTTAATTATTAAGTAGCCAATCAGGTAATCTCTGTATCTGATTAGCACGCTAATGAAATAATGTCTTCCAGTTCAAAGCTGTCATTCCAATCAGGAGACAGCCCTTCAGCTGGAAGGAAAAGCTGGCCAGGTTTCCATGGGCTCAAGGCTTTGGATTTTGAAGAGGGAAGCAGGGAGCAGAAACATTCCCACCTTCCCTCTCCTTGTCTCTGCCTCTGCACACAACAGCAAGGCTCCCTGATGCTCCAGGCAAGCATCACCACCACCTCACATCCCTTCTGTCCTGCTCCCAGCTGCACAGGAAGGCTTCACTCTACAGAGCCTGCAGAGTGCCAGGCTGTTGAGGGCATTGCCTGGGCACTGCCAGCTGAGAGATCTGCTGAATATGTGGGGCATGGCTCTGCTATGGTCCACATGGGAGAAGAGGCACACAGCAAAGCCATTACAGCACTGAGAGGAAGCCAGAAACCCTCCTCCCTCCCCCATGCCAGAGCTGCTCCAGTGTCATATGCAGTTATTTCCAGCCTGGGGAGAAGTGCAAGGCAGCAGCTGTCACACGAGGCAAGGACTTGCCCCTTTCAAACAGGGATTTCAGGACTAAATGACCCATTACAACTAACACAGCTGCAAGAACTGGGACACTTCCACACAGCCCAAGAGGGGCTTTGGGAGTGGGGGAGGAAGGCAGGAGACAAGCAGAGGGTTAGGATCATGCTTCCAAGACCTGGTGTGGAGTCTTCCACCCCTCCACCTTTTAAGCATTAGCTCAGCTGTCCTCTTCCAGTTGCTGCTGTTCAGCCTAAGCACAGCAGGGTGGGATGTGCACCCGGACACACACCTCCCCTTCCTCACAAACCACTCCTGCTCAGACCCAGCTCAAACTCCCTTTCCCAAACAGCAGCACTCACTACTCCAGTACAGCACGGCTGCTTTGTGCATATCTGCACACATCCCAGCTTCTAATTAGCTAGCCCAGGTTTATCAGAGGAGCTGCAGCAGGATGTGGTTGAGCAGGACCAAACCATCCCAGCCTCTATCCAAGGAGCCTGGCAGATGTTGCTGCCCAGGCTCCAGCCTGCTCTGCTGCCTCTGTACTTGTGCGTGTCCTCACTGCCAGTTTAAACACTAACTCATCTTCAATTGCCACAGCTGCCAGCGTGTCTTCGCCTCTCTGAGCTCCAGATCATCTTCCTGATTATGTTTCCCCTCCCATCGGTGCCTCTCCCAGGGAAAGGGCGGAGCCTCCAGGATGCTCACACCAAACAGCGCTACTTTTAAGTCACCACTCCAAAAACAAACACGGAGAGAATCACAAGAGGAAGCAGAAAAATTGTGAGCAGTCCCCAGCAGCCAGCCAGCCAGCTGGCTTTCTGTGAGAATGCTCAAGTGCTGACACTTTTTGTTGACCCTTCTTATCCTGAGTATATCCCATGAACAAGAAACAGCGCTGCTGAGAGGGAAGAGACACATCTCCCTCTCTTCCCTCTGCTGACTACAGCCATTCCAACTGAAGGAAACCGGTTAGAGCAAGAAAGTCAGGCTTGGACAAGCACAATGAAGCATCCACTAATAATCAATCCCTTCACAGCAGTCTCCCTGCCAACTGGCTAAGGACTAGGCAATGATTATAAACTGTAGTTGCTACTCCAAGGAAAAACAACACAACATCATATGGCGGCCCTTAAATTCTGAAACCAGCCCTGCTTACAAATAAAGACAAGGCTTTCTAACTGCCTCTCCCAAAAAAACCTCAGCCCTGAAATCCAAAGCTGGGTTCATCCCATCTTGTGTTTCACTAGTCCCAGAAAACCCCAACCAACCAAAAAACAATAAAGCTTCCATCATTAAAGTTAACAGAAAATTCTGGAAGTGCTGGGAGGGTGAGTTTAACACCCCACAAGATGCTATGGTCACCCCTCTCTTGCTGGCATCCCACTCACTACCTGAGGAGGGGTGCACAGGAGGGCCTGGCCGGGCAGGGCTGCCCCAGCACTCATTAACCAGCACAGATGCAATTTGAGCCCCAGCACAAGGCCCTGAAGTGGCCACCTGGGGACGTGGCCACCTGGGAACCCGCATTCCTTGACAGCTCTGCCGCCCCACACATTCCAGCCCCCTCATCCCCGGGCCCTGAAACCAGGTCAGGGAGGCACAGCATGACCTGATCCCCACCTCTGATAGCGCCAAGCCCTGTCCCATCGCCTCCTGCCACCCTTGCCACAGTCAGGCCAGATGTGCTGCCTCCCCACGGCGCAGAGCAAGGATACAGATACCCATCCAGGCATGTGCAGGGACACCCTCTCAATGGCACAGCTATTTGCAGAGCAGCCATCATCCAAAACTTCCCAAAATGACAAAGCCCAGGCATTTGGCAGGTCAGATGTTTACTACAGAGAGCAGTTTGTTCCACCAAGGGACTCGAAACACCCTCCCAAATTACACATTTCCCTTTAGGGGATGCCACAGCAGCTGGAATCAGCTTCTCACATTCCTTAATAAGCACTTCCACTGGAGAGCAGGGTGGATGCAGGGCATCAGCTGCAGTTAGTCATGACTGAGAGCTGGGCTCCCTTTCCCCATGCTCCCAGCACTATCTGCAGTCTAAGAATATCCAGCACCACCCACTCTGCTGGGGCAGGGGGAGTCAAGTGGTCCGAGCTCCCAGGCATTGCAGGTCTCCCTGCTAGAGGAGACTTTCACTGTGCCTCCCCCAAGCAGCAGCCTTCAGTGGGGCCCCTCGATAGCTGGTTGAGATCCTACAGATCATGGAAAGATAATCCATTGCACTACTAATGCACTACTGCAGCTGTCCATGGAGAAAATCCCCTTTCAACCAAAAAAGGCGCCCCCTCAAGCCCTTTGATCCTCTCCAACTCACAATTATCTTAAGGGCAAAATAGTCTTCAGTGCCTCTGCACCTTGTATCAGACTGAAAGAAAGGAAATCAAGACTGCTATTCCCTGTTTATTCTACATGGCTGCCCTGTCCCACAAGGCAAGCTGCTCCAGCCTCTTCAGCACAGGCAAACAATTCCTGATGGATAGATATCTGCATTGCTGGGTGACCAGAGCCACAGAGAAACCTTTTTCTCTGTGAGAAATCTTTTTGTTTTGTTTTTCTTTTTTTAGAGAAAGACAGAATTTTCTCAAAAAGAATTTTGCACTGCTCTGGTTTTGTGCAAGACTCTCAGCTCCAGTGAAGTTTAACTGATTTCAGCTGCACGTTCAGGACTGACCGTGGAATAAACAATTTACAGGCTCACCACCTAACTCCAATTTAAAACTTTTCTAACCAGAATGTTCAGTTGAAAAAAGAAATGTATCAAGACTCTCAGCTCCAGTGAGGTTTAACTGATTTCAGCTGCACATTCAGGACTGACTACAGAATCAACAATTTACAGGCTCACCATCTAACTCCAAATTAAAACTTTCCTAACCAGAATATTCACTTGAAAAAAGAAATGTATCAAAGCTTGATACAACCCAAAACCCTTTCAGGGAGGGTCTTACTGATAAGGTTTCTTCGCCAGGTGCCTTCATTGCTGCATGACCTGTTGTTACCTGTGCAGTTCACTCCACCTGCTACCCAGGGCTGCAGTGCGATAAGCGTTTCTTTCAGCAGAAGTGTCAGCTATAAAAAGCCCTTCCCCTCCCTGCTGCCTGTTTCCATTCCTGTGCCACTGCTCCAGTCATGCTGGTACAACCCTTTTGTGGGGTTGTGGAGGGAGCTGGCTGGGGGAACTGCTGCTGGGGAGGCACAGCTCGCTTTAGAGAAGGTTTTAATCCGGGTGAGCAGTTTTACTGCTGGCTGTGACAGTGGCAGGAGCTGCTGCCATGGAAGGCAGGTTGAGAATCCCTCAGGTTCCACCAGACACTGTTCATGAGTCCACACTAACAACACAGGGGAAAATAAGGCTTGTGATGGCCAGCTCTCCAGTGAAGAAAAAAATATGAAAGAAAAAAAAATCCTTCTCTAATGCTCTGAAATCCTATTAATTTCAGAGGTACTACTCTTTATATAATGATTTTTAGAAAACTCATCTAAAATTCCCAACAAACTATTACTTCTTGTGCACATTTCTCCATCAATCAACCACTAATAAGCTTTGAATTCTGGACTGACACAACCTGAAGCAACAGCAGTGCCAGAGCCTTGGACAGGCTTTCCTAGAGGGAGTGCTCAGCATACTTGGCCACTCCAGTCATCCCAAACATGTTTACATGCCAGTGCACACGTGTGACCTGGGAAATGCACGGGACACAAATGACATTGCCATTGCAAGAGGAGGGTGCAGTAAAGAGGAGAAGCAAAGGGAAGCACTGAGAAACGTCACAGGCAGGGACATGCAGGGCTGCCATTTTCGACGCTCAGATTGGGAACCCTTCTGAAACCAGGAGTCACTTTTACTTACACGTGCAACATATTTTGCATTTGAAAATGCATTTCGCTTCCACAGAGAGCTGTTAAGGCTGTGTATTTATGGGACACGAATAGACTAGCATGGTGGGCCAGAAAGGGTTAGGCATAAGTGAGGTCACAAAATACCACAAGAAAGCATGGAAAGGGTCTTTTTCCTTGCTTATTTTTCAGTATTTGAACCTTTCCAGAACACCAGAAGAGGGAGCCTTTGACTCCTCTCCCATGCTCATCATTTGTTTTATATTAGCAACAATGACAAGCTCTATTAAGAGTCAAGCTCTTTAAATGAACTCTCACCCTTTGCCTCCTAAAACAAACAAACAAAAAAACCCAAGCAAGAAAAAAAAAACCAAAAAAACAAAAAAAACCCCAACCCTCCAACCACAACCCTCTATGCCTTGTGTTATGGATATATAAATATTTTTGCTGCCACACAACTCCCTACATACAGGGCTTACCAGAAAGGCGAATACTAGGTCTGCCTTCCAACCCTTTGGCCATACAAAGCTCTGGCCCCCTTACAGCAGGCTTAGCTGGAGAGAGACAGAAAATTAACAGCTTTACCAAACAGGAGGAAAAAGACCCTCCAGAGCTCCTTTTACATCCCCAGCCCCAGCAACCAGAACTAAACTACAGCTAGAGTTTCAAGAGCCACAGTGGATTGACCTGGCAGCTTGCAGCCACCAAAAGCAGGAGGTCCTGCTCCCACCACAGACCTAAAACCCCCACAAAAACCCAGCCAGCAGCTGGGATGCTGCCAGGAAAGGGGCAAACCACAGAGTCAGAAGCGTGGCTGAAGCGAGGGCTTGAAAGGGAGCGAGATCTTCTTTCTGGCAGCCAAGATCTTTCTGGCAGCCGGCAGCCCCCAGGAGCAGAGGAGCTTCATGTTTCACTGCCCCCTCAGCAGTGCAGGCACCCTCCTTCCCACCAGGCTGGATGTGTGTGCTTGACCACACTGACGTAAAAACCAACAGAGACACCCCCTCTGTTACTGAACCACGGTAAGTTACTGCAGGGAAGAGCTGAACCTGTGTAAAGGCACCCAAGGGTGAAGAGCCTGCACTGTTTAAACCAGACCAGCCCTAAAACCACACCAAACTGGTGGCCCAGCCCAGGACAGGGGTCCCTGAGGACCATTATGCCCCTCATGTTTCAAGTAATTTGGTGTTAACTTTACATACTGCCTCCCCCAGCCAGCTCTCTGCACTCCTACCATGGATAATACCAGCAGCTTTGCTTTTTCAGTGGAAAGCTGGTGTTTTAGCTAAGCATTTATAGTATATAAAGAGTTTGTCAAGAAGTTGAGCCAGCACTGAAAGGCGTTGCCACATTGGGCTGCAAGACCACCTCAGAGCAAAGCAAAGACCTTGACTGCCATCAGCTCCTAGCGTCGAGTTCTTCCCCCCCTCCCTTGCAAAGGTAGTCTGTAAAGCCCTCCCCAAAAAGCAGAAAAATGAGTGTTCTGGCAGTAAGCAAACTGCACTCTCCCCACTTCTCCCCATCAGCTGTTTTCTGTTCCTCGCACAAAAGGCTGCAAACCCCTCCTAATTGCAGGAGCCTTCCACCTAACAGACCCTGCTCCCGAGGCCCTCCTCCCCAGGAACTGGGGGAGAACTGGGGCACAATAGGAAGGAGACCGGCTAAAGGGAATAGATCTGTTAAATTAACGCATTTTCTGTCAACCAAATCAGCTGCCCCTAGTGCTATTGTTGGTGAAACAATGGAGACCCCAGGAATGGGCACCCATTAAAAGGAACAAGCCTGCTGAAAGGATACACTCTGAGGCACAGCCTTGTGTGTTTAACAGGATTCTCTACTGTAAGGAAGGAGGAATCACTAGGCTGCATTGTTCCCACCACCACAGCAGATGCTGTTGCTTCTGGTAACGAGGAGCAGGGGGGGGGGGGGGATTTAAAAAAATTCATACATACCTACATTAATGTTTACATGATAAACTTTTTAATTCAGGAATTTTAACTCCTTGGCTGTTGTCATTTCTACCCATAGCTCTCTTCTGGAGGAGATTTTTGCCTGAAAGAAGTCTATGAAAGCATCCATTGCCATTACAAAAGTTAATTCTTCACCCTTCATGCAGGCACTTAACAGATGCCAGGGGCAGAATGGCACAGCTCTGCCGGCATTATGCACTGGGAGAGAAAGACCACAGTTAAGCAGGTCTACATATAAAGCTGCAACACTTTATAGGTGTTACTTTTAGCTGCTTTGGTTAGAGCAAATTCCACAAGGAAAAACTTTTAAGGACCGATTTAGATGCACTGTGCAGAAGTTTAAAATTGGTTGGTTGAATTGGCACAGGTTTGTTTGTAGTACTCGAGTCTTCTCAAACAAAGCAAACTGCAAAGTCATATTTAAGTTCCTGCACAACTATTATGTTCTTTTTCCTAGTGGGGAAAGACTTGCACCTGATTATCTTAAATCGGTCTGAAAATAAACTCAGCTTAAACTGTTAAACTTGTGGGTACACAAACACTTCAGCTAACACCAGGCATGATTTTCTGTGTCAGCTGTGCCAGCAGAAGAATTGCCTATACTAACACCACATAAAATCTGTAATATCAGGCTCCATGTGCTCCATCAAATCTCTGAAATTCTTATCGTGCTCCTCCTTCCCTTCTGCCTTCTACTGCTACAGTCATTCCCCAACTCCCCTGTCACCTAACTCAGATCCATTCAAAATGTTGCTGTCAAAATAACCTTCCTTATCCATTGTTCAGACACCCTTTGGCTTCGTGCAGTCACCACTTGTTTCTTTTCACAGGCTTAAGATAACATTTTAACTCATGTATCAGCCTCCTGAACTACCTATTCCTTTTTTTGTTGTGGTTGTTATTTTGGGGTTTTTTCTGGTTTGTTTTTGGTGTGGGGTTTTTTTGTTTGGTGTTTTATTGGTGGTTTTTTTTTTTTTTTTTATCCAATTACACTAGAGTATCATTATATAAAAGGTAAACACTTGTGTAAAAGTTTAAGATCTACAGTTGGGAAAGATGTGACTTGCATTTGAAATGGAAACTGCTTTCCAATTTGCAGACCACTTGAAACAACAGCTCTGAGAAGTATCTCTCTGCCTCCCCCTCCATTAATCTCAATGAACTCTAGAGCCCAGCACTGACATGTAGAGTGTTAACGATTCTATTGCACACAGAATAACTAAGACAGCAAAAGCAGCAATGCAAGAAGTGGTGCTGGAACAAACATGGGGAGAGGGATGGGGCACTGCAGCGACTGCACCAAACAGCAGATGGGACAGGTAGAAAGAAGAATAAAACCAGTATTGGTCTTTGATTTTGTTTGGTTTTTTAAACAACAAACACTCAGCTCACATCCTCTGCTCTGATGAAGCTGATGCTGCCCAGGGGAAGCAGAGCCATCACAGAGTGACCTTAGCGTACAACCCAAATTCACACAGTGGTCCATAAATGGGTCTCTCCACACAACAGGACCAACACTGTATTTTCATATATGTGAATTCCATAATCTTTTCCAACCCTGTCTACTGTCTGTACAGCACCTCTTCCTGCACTGCCAGTTACCCTACCTTTCTTCAGATAATGTGTTTTTTTCTAAAGCAAGGTGCTTCACATGAGAGGAAAGTTTTAGCCAGCAGATCTATTGTTCACTGTTGCTTCAGTCCCTGTCCACTCCCTTCCACTTTAATGTTGCCTACTGTGATCAGGCAAATGGCAGGAGGGATGGACATCCCAATGACTGAACTATCCTACTGAAAAGGTATTTAAACTCAGAACTACCCTCAGTGAACAGAGCTGACCTTCACGAATTCACCAACACTTTCATCAGCTTGCAGCACCTTCTTGCTGCGTTGATCTTGCTTAGATTTTAAATTCTTCTGATCAGAAACCACCATCTCAACTACCACAGAGCAGGATGAGGCACCAGTAGATGTTGTATATGCTGCTGTAATGGCAACCAGAATGCAGCACCAGACCCAAATAGCTACGGAGGGGTGGAGGCTGTACCTGGGTACCAAACCCCACTGTCTGTGTAATTAACCCCGTACAAGCCACTGACAGAACAGGAAGGTTGTGCCATTTTGGTGTCATGGATCACAAGGGACACGCCCAAAGGGCAGAGCAAGGGGACTCACAGAGAATTTTCAGCAGGACTTATCATGATACGACAGCGGAGGTCAGAGCATATTTAGCCATCCTGCCCTCACTAGGAAAAATTCCTTTCAAAGCATGAAAATTCTATCACACTGCTTAACACATTAATTTTTTTTTCCTTTTAAAGCTGTATCTGGCTTGCACAGATAGAAGAAAGCCTGTTCTCTGCCCTCTCCTTCTCCAGCTCTCCCTCTCTCCACACTCTTCCTCCTGCTGGGGGACCCAGGGGAGCAGTAGCAGCTGCTGGTTTCTAACAGCCACATAATATTCCTGACAGAAGGAGCCTGTTCAAGGACCTGCACGGAGATACCACACTAGAGAAGGAAAAAGGTGGGCAAGAGCAGCAGTGCCCTCCCTGCCTGTGGGCGGGAGGAATGTACTTAAAGGCAGAGCCAGAGCCTGAAGTGCTAGGAAGGGGCAAGAGGCAAGGAAAAGCATCTTAAAGCTGCAGTGAAGTTAACAGCAGAGGCAATTTGCCCAAAGGTGCTTTTAAAAACCACAGGAAAAGATTTATGTTTTCCCTGTGTAATGTGGCTTTTTCCCCTTTTCCAAATAAACTAAGTTAACAACAATGTTTTGACTATTTTCAAGCACGTTCTGGAAAGCCAACCCCCCCTCGACCTACCCAGGTAGAAGCTCCTAAATGTTGGAGTCCACAGCTCCTGAGAGCACATGCCAAAGAGCTGGGTGGCCGTGCCACACTGGCTCCTGTCCAGCGTTTTCAAGCTGTGCTGAAATACGGTTGAAAACGTTAAATATTCTCCCAATATTTTTGATACAAACAACCCCCACAGCTGCCAGGAGGACATTTCAGTTGCACAGGGGAAAGGCACACGGCCAGGAGATACTTTGACACGAGAGGTGTCCCACATTACAGTCCTGTCTTGAAGAGGGAAACAAATCACTAGCTATCATCACCTGCACTAACTTGACTGTGGAAAGCATCCTTTCTGTCCATCAAGGCAAAGACAACCAAAAAAACCTGACGTGCCCCACACAGCCACACCTCCTCCTGCTGCAGTGCTGCTGTTCCAGTAAGGACAAACTCCCTGATGCAGATTAGTGTGATGCAGGGAGGCTGGATCAGATGACTCAATGTGGTCCCTTGCAACCTTACCCATTCTGTGATTCTGTGATTTTACAAACCACCAAGAAATACGCCATGACAACCAAGCCAACAGAACCAAAAGACCACTTTTGAAGTAGCACGCAAGTTTTGTACAGCAGATGGCTGACAAGGCAGCCATTTAAAAGGGGAGGAAGGGAAGGAAAAAAAAGCAGCCAACCCACCCCAGAAGGCAGAAGTGCTCTCTGCCATCCTCAGATCCATGTAAAAACACAGCATGAAGCTGAACACGTCCCGAAGCACCCGCTTCTGTCCCACTGAACTTTTGACCTGCTGGCGGTAGCTGAACCCCTCCTGAGCCCATTGCCGGGTGATGCTGCTGCAGCAGAGATTTAAAAAGAGGAGCCCAGGCGCCTGCATCTGCCAGAGCCAGCCTGAGGGCCAGCTGTGCCCACCCCCTCCCCAAACAATGCCCAGAGTCCAGCCTGATGGATGTGCCTCTTTCTCCTCGGACACCCCTTCCCTGCAGTCTCTGGCTATGCACAGGTCCAGCAAAAAGAAAATGAAAACATTTGCTCCCCAGGTTTCTGCCATCCAGCTGCTGATGGCAGCCCCACATCTGGAAGCCTGGAAGGTTCACTTTCTTTCGAGCCAATAAGAAGAGAGTAAAGGGCTTACATTTAAGAAGTGAAAAGGGAGGGAAAAAAATAAAAAAAGAAGAGCTTCATTCTGCCTCTCTAAACTACTAAAGGCCCCAAACTTCTCAAATACCCTCAGCAAATCTGCTCAGCACAGGAGGGATAGGTCCAGATGGTCTACCATTACAGAGCCTTCCAGCTAGCTATGGAGAAACCCACCAGAAGGAAAAAAATATCAGGAGGGAAGGGGCAGGGAGGGAATGGTGGGAAGAAAAAACAAAAAATACCCAGAGCTTTTTTAAAGTGACCAACAGAAGACCACAAATTGGAAGATCAGGTTTTGTCTCATTTGAGGACTGCAGGGATGGTAGCAGTGAAATCTTAACCTGGCCCACCTGCTGAAACAGGAGGGAGAGTGAGAGCAGGGGATATTTGTTTCAGGCAGAATTAAGGCTTAATTAAAACTTCTGCCTTTTGTAGGGATATTGTATGAGTTTAGCACCAAAGTCCCCCCTGGAGATACACTCTTATCAGAAAAACAGCAAGAAAATCGCCACCAGGCAGAATTTAAGCTCAGAGGAGCTCACACCTCCTAGGAAGAAGAGAAAATCCAAGAAGAGACAGCTGCATCCACTGTAAGACCATTCCTTGGAAACACTGGACAAACATTAGCTGTGAAGCTCAAGGGGTGTGAGCAAGAGCATCCTCCAGCTGAAACCCTCTGAGCTTGAGATCTCCATTTTTCCTTCTGCATTCACAGATTCACTCCAAGCACCCGTTTCACTCTGTGCACAAATGGGCAATCACCCCAGGGTTCCTCATGACGGGCAGTAACTTTAGAAGGAAGAGGCATACTCCAATACACTGTTCAGCCCTAAGCACACCTCTCCACAATTACCAAAGCTAAAGCAAGACAACATCATTCACACATGAGCACAGATTCACTTTTTGATGGATAGCTATGGTTTTATTTCCCCCTAAAATGTGTTTTGAATCCTGGCATCTCCACAAACCCCTAGAAGAACAGCCACCTCCATTTTATTCAGACACCCCTGAAACTCAAGCATGTCTCTCTCAGAGGTAGCAGTGAGACCAGCCAGAAGGGGGACTGGTATTATTAGGTCCAAAACCGTGGAAGAAATCCTTTTTATGCAGCTAAATAAAGCACAAATAAAATAAAAAAAAAACAAACAAAAAAAAAAGAAAAAACCACACAGAGCAATATTCTTAGTAAAAAGTGCAACTCCCATCGCTGGCCATTGGTTTCAAAACATGAAATTAGTTTCAAAACATGAGCAAGCTCTTTGTGCAAAGATCTGTTCCCAGATATCCCCAAACCAGCGGTGAGAGTGGAACAACCACACCAGGCAAGAGGTAAGGAGAGGGTGAGCTTCAAGGAACAGCAACTTTTGAAACTGCTTGTGCTGAGCTGCTCTCACGCTGCCGGAGAAGGAGATTTACTCCACGTGCCCGAAAGGAGCAGAGCTCTGACAGCCGCATCCGTCCTCTGGCAGCATCCCGATTTTAACCGCAATTTCCACCGACCCTCGGACAAACGCCATGCTTTAAACCCCATTTCTGCCAAGGGCTGCCGGCCATCCACGTGCACGGAGGGTTTTTTTTGGATAATGTTTTCGGTGTGCTGCTTCTGCTCCGCAACACCCCCAGCACCAACGTGCCCGCACTCCTCCTCCTCCTCCCGGGTATCCCCCCCCAAAAAAGCAAGTTAATTTGTTCCGAGTGATGATGTTAACTCCCCCAGCCTAAGCGTGCTCCGGGAAGCAAAAGGGGAGCCCACATTTACTTCATTTGTGAAGCAAGCCAGATGCTAATTGCCTCCAAAGGTGAAAGGCTAGTGCCTTGGCCCTTTTATCATTGTAAATTCAGGTTCCTTCAAGACTTTACGCTGCTGGGCCCGGAGAGCCTCCCCCTTTAATGGTTTGGCATCAATAGGAGGGGGAGGGGAGTTCTCTTTCGCAAGAAGTTGCATCATTGAGAGATCTTATCCCCTTTCAAGATTTCGTACCGCATAAGGGATTCCCCCTCTTCAGAAATCCACATCCTGCTCGAGGAGTTTTGCTCTTTAGGGCTTCGCGCATCCCACTGAACTTTTAAGCATCTTTGGAATTCGCATTCACGGGGCAATTACTGTCTTTAAAAAACACACGCCACCACGTTATTCACCCGGTTTATTGCCAACGCGCTGGCAAGAATAGCTTTTCACAGCAAGCACAAAAGATTTCCTACCAGGACACACTTTGTTTGTAACATTTGTAGCCGGCGCGCAAAATATTTACGGGACATTAGCGGCGCACACGAAAATAAGAATTGAAATCAAGCAGGAAAAAAAACCAAAAACCAAACAAACTAAAACCAAAACAAGCCACACGAGAAAGTTACAAGGGAAAACGGGTCAGGAGGTGCGAAAGCCGAGAGCGTTCCCTCGCTGGGGCACCGGGGCGGCGGTGAAGGCACCGTCGATGCCCGGCGGCTCCGCGGAGCCGCACAATGAACGGCGCGGTGCCCCGCGGAGCCCTCCGGCCTCGCCGGGATGCGCAAGAAAGGCTCGGCAGGACCCTCCGGCGGCACCGGCCAGGTGGGGACCCCCACCCGCAACAAAAGGAGCCGGCCCGGGCACAGCTGAGCGGGCCGGGCGAACCCCCCGAGAGCAGCGGCTGGTACCCCCGGGGGAGCTGGGGGGTCACCGGGCCGGGCCCGCCTCTCGCCGCCACCATTTTGGGCACGGGGGACCCACGGCGGGCTCCGTGCCGCGTCCGTCCCCCCGCCACCTTTGTGTGCGGACACCGGCCCGGCGGCGGAACAATGCGGCCCGGCGGGGCCGGCCCCGCTGCGCCCCCCGCCGTGCGCCCCGCCGCCCGCCGAGCCGGGGGGCTCCTGCCCGCCGCCGCCCGGGACGGGCGCGCCCAAAGTTTGCGAACGCGCCCGGGAGGGACGGAGAAGTTGCCGGGTCCGCCGCGAGCGGAGCGAACGCCCCGCGCCGCATCCCGGCGGAGTCCAGCGGCTCTCCGGGAGCCGGGGGTGCCCCCGCCGCATCGCGGGGCAGCGGGAGAGGCGTGAGGGACCCGCCGGGCAGCGGGGGCGCAGCGGGAGCGGCGGCACGGACACAGCCCGCGGGCTGTCCGGCGGGACGCGGCACGGCGCCCGCGGGGTTCTCACCTCGATCTCGAAGTCGGGCAAGCGGAAGGCGGTGCGGAAGAGCGAGCAAAAGTGCGCGATGGCCGGGACTTCCCACCAGGAGCGGAGCTCGTCCAGCGCCACCGCAGCCGCCTCCTCGGGGCCACCGGTGCCGGCTACGCTGCCGCCGCCGCCGCCGCCGCAGCCGCCGTCCTCCTCCGGGCACATCTCCCGTGGCCGCCGTCCGCCCGCTCGGTCGCTGCCTCCCTCACTCCGCGGGCGGCTGCGTGTGGTGCCGCCGTCGCTCGGCGCTGCGGCCCCGCCCGCCCCCCGGCGCCACGCCGCTCAGCGGCCGCCCCCGGCGGCCCCGCGCTGCCCCTCGCTGCCGCCCGCGCACGGGGCGGCTCAGGGCCGGCGGGGGCGCTGCTGCTGCCGCTGCCCCCTACCGCGGGCGGCCGCCGCTGCGCGGGCCCATCCTCATCGCCCTCAGCGCCCTCAGCCTCCCCGCCCGCGCCCCGCGCAGGAGCGGCCGCGCCGCCGGGAACAGATGGGCGCGAGGGGGGCCGCGCGGGGCGGGGCGGGACTCCGCGCGTGGGGGGCGTGTCCCGGGGGAGGGAGCACCAATGGGAAGGCGCGATCGGGCGGGGGGCGGGGCGGAGCGGGCCCGGCGGGGCGGGGACAAAAGGCGTGAGGGCGGGGCGGCGCGCTGCCGTGCACGAGGAGGGGGCGGGGCCCGCGCTCACCACAACAACAGGCCCCCGGCGCCCGCCTGGCCACGCCCATCGGGGCGGGGCTAGAGCTATGGGCGGGGCGCTCCCCACGCGGCGGCTCCGCCGGTCCCGGTCCCGGTGCCGGTCCCTTGGCTGGCACCGGGAGCTGCCGGGGATGGCTCCTGGTGCAGCGAACCCCTGGGAATCCCCGAGTGTTTCTGCTCCCACTTCGTGCCTCTGAGTGAGGGAGCCCAAGCGGCGCTTCTTGTTGTCCGCATGAGGCTGCCACGAGGAGCCGGACGCGCTCCGGTGCCCGGGGACAGCTCTGCGTGTCACCCACACTCCCGGTACCCCCGTTCCTCCCGGCTCGGAAATGAAGAGCAACGCTGCCCTGTTTTGAATGGTATTGCGGGAAAACGTTCAGCGACAAATAGGGATTAGTTACCTGCTTGTGGAGCTGCGTTAATGGGCCAGAGTTCCAGTGGAACACCGAGCAGCTGTGACCTCGGGTGCTGTCACTGCAGCACCTGACAAGCTCTCTGTGGGCACCACAGTCCAGCTTCGAAACAGCTGCCAAGGATCACTGTGCACAGCTCTGCCTCAGCTTAAGCTTAGCTCCAGTGAAACCAGCGTGAAACCGGAGTTCAACCACAGTCATGGCCAAGCAGAGATGTGCAGGGTTAGGCTGTGGCTGAGGGCAACTCCTTCAGGACTGCGCTAATCCCACAGCCTGGTCTTAACTAGCGTGGATGCGAGGAAGCAGTGAAATGCCCGAGTTGGAGTGGGACAGCGATATCCCCTTCCAGGAGCAGCCTGAAGCTCCGAGGGTTCAGGCTGCAGATTCAGGTTCACACATTGCAGGTTGCCTGCTCTGTCTCTGACCTGGAGGGAAAGGCTGGTGGCATCACTCAGTGCCATCCTAACACCTGCTGACATAAAGCAGTCTGATTTCAGCGTGCACTTCTGAGATCTCCAGGGTTTCCTCTCCCTTTTTCCACTCAAAATGAACATATCAACAGAGAGTAAGATGAAGGTATAAGCCCTGTGCTGTGTCTCAGCCTGACCAGGGAAAACTGGCTGAGGATGGGAACAAGCTGGTTTAGAGAAGAAACAAATCAAGGAGCAGCAGTGTGGCTCAGCAAGAATGAACAAGCTCTAATTTCATTGCCCTTTTTCCTATTGCAGGATCAAGGGATACCCAGTGAAATTGGAAGGAAGCGAATTTAAAATGGTGCGAGGAAATATTTGTACCATGTGTAATTAACACATGGCATTTGTTACCACGAGGTTTCATTAAGGCCAGGAGATTAGCAGGATTCAGAAAAGGATTAGACATTTATATGGATACCAAGAACATTCATGGTCACATTAGACAGGATATAAATAAATTTTAGAAGGGATATAAACTGTCAGGCTTCAAGGCACAATATAACCACTAACTGATGGTGAGGGATTAGGGAAAAACTTCCCTTGTGGGCGGGTTATTCTATAATTGTCCACTATGGGGTTTCTTGCACCTTTCTTTGAAGTATCAGAGGGTAGCAACTGCTGGAGTGAGAAGACTGGATTAGGAAGGCTACCAGGCTCATCTGGTGTGGCAACTGCTGTGCTCTTTGGGGGCCTGTGAGGGTCACTTGAGAAATGGCATGGCTGAGAGGATGGCACATGAGGTGTCATCAGACCCCTGATTTTTCTTCAGACACAGACCTTGCTTTCCTTCGCTGTAAGCTGCACACAGAAAATAGATTTCCTATGCCTCCCTCACCAAGGTTTTTGCCAAAATGTACTCTATTTTTTAAGTGGTTCATTAGTTATCTTTCTAAGTTCAGCCTTTGCATCTGTTTTCCCTAAAAGCTTTTGACTTGGTCCATTTATTGTTTGAAGGAGTCCAACATGCTATACTGAAACCCTGCCTGTGTTTCAAGGCACAATGACTGCAAGACTTGGTCTTGAGCAAGACAGAATCTGATCTCTTGTGTATTGTGTCTGCCTGCACTGGATTGAGCCAGCTGCAGCTCCCTGCAGTAACTGTGAGAGGAGAGGGCAGGCCAGCTCAGGGCACTGCGTCAGCATGCAGGATCACTATTAAACATCAGCAGTTCTGTGTGAAAGATCTAGAGGTGACAAAGCCTCAGGCACACTTTCCTCTGGGCTAGTTACAGAATTCTACAGCATTACCTAACGCCCAGTTCTTCCATGGAGCTAACTTTTGGTGCCCTGGCCATGTAAGGGGAGTTTATGTTGCATTTCTGTCTTGCTCCGTGCTGACATTCCTCCCTGAATTCCTGCAATGTCCAGCTGTGGCTTATCTTACTGCTGCATCTTTGCTTGTTCTTGACACTGGGTCAAACAGCTTTGTAGTATCCCCACTCTCTACCCTGCTAAGAGCTTTGTGAACTTTAAATGAAGACTCCTAATCTCTCTTTTTGTCAGAAGAGCTACGGTACCAATTTTGCCTAATGTTTTTCTGAATTAATTTGGCTCCCTCTATCGTCCCCATTATTTCTGTTGGACTGTGTTTTCTCTTACATTGTTCTTTTTATCCCAGGATGCTAGGGGCTGCCCACAATCACTTCAGGTTGTTTCCTTTTTCTAGATTCTTACACTGTTCTTAAAAGACTTCTTTAAACTTCTTATTCAAGCACAAAAAGCTCTGCTCTCCCACTGCTATTCAACAGTAGGCAGAGCCTTGGTGAATACACTATGGCATTTCCTCTTCTTTGATCCACGTGCTCCTTCTCTTCCAAGCCACCTTTGGCTGTGAGTTTCCTGTCCATAACTAACAAAACCAAAGCCTGCTCTGGCCAGTGTCCTTTCCAAGTATGCTATATTCTTCCTCTGATATTTTTTTTCTTTTTGCCTAGGCTGCTGGTAAGACTTCCCCTACCACTGATTTTTTAGCTCAATATCCAGTCCTGGCTGCTCTCTACCTTCCACACTTACCCTCCTCCCCTGTTTTCTGTGCTTTTTCTCATCCTTTCTTCCCAAACTGGCTGAAGGTTGAGTCCTTGTACCATGTAGAGCCACACTAGAGGCTGATGGACCCAATCAAAGCCTCTTGTTTTCATTGTTCCAGGTCATCTCTGGAGTTGTGAGCTCACTTTCTGGAGGAAAAAAAAAACCAAACCAAAGTGCCAAAAACAAATTTAAATTTTAAAAAAGTTTGTAGAGTTGCAGGGACTGCATGTCCCCATTCCTGTATGACAAATAATTTAATCTAGAAACAAAAAGAAGGAAGGAGTGTTTTCCACTTTCTCCAGAAACACTGATCTAAAGCTTAAATGTAATGCTAGGTTGATGACAGGTAGATCTCTTGCAGGCTGTCTCTGAAAGATAATGGATTACTGACAGGCACAGGTCAGTTCCTCACCAGCTGAAGTGATATTATCATTAATAAAGATCTCTTTTAAAAGAACTCTTAACTTCCTTGCATTTCCACCAGCTGGCTTTAAGCTAAAGCCAGTGGACAATGTTCCTATAAACCAGGTTCAGGAGGAACTGCAGTCTTCCCTTGTAAGGAATCAAAAGGAAGAAAACTTGCAGAAGGACCCACCAAATCTCAGATTCTGTTCTTACTGGCAGCACATTCTCAGAAGGACTTGGCTCTGGGAAGTTCAAGCTTTCCTAATTCAGGGGAAAATGATTTAACAATAGATAAAGCCTAAAATTTCTGCTCCTTCAAAACAGAACTTTTGCATTTCTGGCTGTGAAGAGCTTCATCTCCCTTTTCTAGCCTGTCTGAATTTTACTGCTTCCTTCTTCTTGTTTACCTCCCTCAACAATCTAACACCAGCAACTCTCACTGCCTTTCCTTCTTCTTGCTGAGTTATGAAGTAGAAGACAGATGTGTTTTAGCCACCTACTTTCACCCCAAGCTACTTCTATCTTCTAGGATTCTTCATATTTTGATCCATCTTCAAGTCCCTTGTTCCCTTTTCAATGCTTCCTGAGTAAAGAGGTTTTTTGGTTTACAGCACAGTGGAAAAGCATTCCTGGGCAGAGCAGGGGCTGCAGTATTTAGCACTGGGAGGTCCGCCTTTCATCCTTGGATCTGCTTTTCCTACTCAAACAACAAATCAAGGGAACTGAGGCACACACAGTGAAAATGGAGGCACAGATTTTTCTGGGTAGTGGTAGAGCTGGAGTCATGGAGGCAGCCAGAGGGATTGCAGAAGAGGTGTGGAAGCAGATGAGAATTTTTGCTTCTTTTAACTAAACCAGGAGAGTCAAGAGAAAAAAAAAAGCCATGTTGCATAATTTTGATAATTACTTCTTTTGAGCCACTAGTTATGATTTCCTAAGAAGTAGGGAAAGCAGTGGCACACAAGGGGCTGACATAAGAGGCATGAAAGCCAAGAGGAGTGGTTGAAAGAGAGCAAAACAGATTTGAAATAGAAGACAGGGTTGCAGTCAAGAGACTGTGTAGGATGAGAGAGACACAAGGGATGAGAGAAACTGGTAAATTCTCTGAGAGGGGGAAGTAAATACTAATGCTAATTAGCAGGGAGTAAGGAAAAGTCTGTAGTCACAAACACTCGTGGAGTGGAAGAAGCTGGAATGCTGTGAGGGAGAGAGAGAGTGGGGAATGTCTGAGAGATGGCAGTCAGGGAGGGATAAGCTGAATAAACCAAGAAATGCACAGTGAAGGCAAGGTCTGCTGGTGAGTGGGATGCTGCTGAGGGCTGCATGAGAAGGTGAGATGAGGAAGGTAGAAAGTCTCAATAGCCTAACAATGAAGTTTTAAGTTGTCAGGAGAAAAGATGAGGGAGTCAATAAAAAAAGAGAGCCAGTTGTTAAGGCAGAGGATAGAAAAGAGATGGGTGGGCACAGACAACAGCTGTGAAATGGAGGCATGAGAGAGAACCGGAAAGCGTGGGAGACAGGAATTGGAAACAGAAGTAGAACAAGAGAAAAGTGCCATTCCCACTGGTTTGGCATTGTGGTGCAGTGAACCAGCTTGCACAGGTCTGTTGCTGAGGTTGGATATCAATACCCTTCAGCTACCACCAACAGGGCTGCAGCTTTAGCTGGGACACAAACACTTCTCTCCAGCTTTGAGCCACCAGAAGGTTTTCCATGATTCCTGCAGCCTGCATCCTGAGCAGTGTGGGTTTGAGGTTCTGCTGAAGAACCTGCTGCTTGGCTGGAATGCACTCTCCAGCTCCTCAGGTGCAGACCCAGCTGCTATGTCATGGACACTTCTAAAAGATCTGTTTCTTTTGTCTCCTGGATGTACACGTTTCATTTATCCAATGTGAAAGCTAACGGGAAAACAGCCAATCTGAGAACCTGACCTAGCATCTGAGAATCTGATGGATTCTCTTTGCAACACCCCAGATATTTACTCCACAACACTATTTTCAGCTGAACGAACCACTGGAAAGGAGAAGTAATTTCACATTACTGAAGTGGAGCCACACTTTCCATGAAGCAAAGCAGCAGTTGCACACACCACCATTGGTTTAGGCAGAAAATTAGCAACATTGGGCCTCTTTAGCTTGCATGGACTCTCTTCCTTGAAAAGCATCTCCCTCCTGGGAATTTGGCTAGCACTGATGTGGCAAAGCACCCTCCATCACAGCTCCTCTCCTGTGTGCTTTACTGAGCTACATATCAAACCAACAGATCTAAGCCTTAGGTCTCAACAGATTTTCTGCTCCTAACCCATTGGGGCTGAAAACCACAGGTTGTAACTTGATGTTTTGTCCCCTAGAGAGCAATCAACAGGCAAATGAGAATTTGTGGCAGTGGATTTGGAGGCAGGGAATGTGGATCTTTCCCCAAAGAGCAGCAGAGCGGGGCCCACTGCTGTGTGGGGGTTTGTTTGTGGTCATCCATGCTCACAGCTGCTGCTGGGAACATCTGGCAGAGAGATGAGTCAGACACAGGCTGGCTTGAACAGCCACAGAACAAGATGGGGAGCCAGTGATCTGCCCTGGAAACCTCACTGGGAAGCAGAGTGGAGACACACAAACCCCTACACTTCTGTGCCTCCCTGGGTCTGCTGTCCCTGCTCCTGCTGCCCACAGCTATTCTACAGGCAGGCAGCAGTATTTGGGCATAAACAAGGAGATGTTTAGTTGTTTCCAGAGCAGCAGTTAGCAGTGCTGATATGTGTGCAGTGTGCTCCAGGACTGGCTCCTGCAGCCTGCCTTGAGCAGCACTGAGGGCTCACTGGGACTCACCCACAGCCTGAGCTCCTCTGGCTCAGGTGCAGCACTCTGTGCTGAGGAGAGAAGCACTCACAGGCAGAGAGAACAGCTCCAGAGAAATGCAGAGGATGCTGCACAGCAGGGCAGTGCTCCATGCACAGCACCATCCTCATCAGTCACTCCAGCAGAGACAGATGATCTTCCTAGAGGGGAATTAAAATTCCATTTTGCTTACAAGCCATGACAACTCAGGTCTCTGTTCAACACCTTCCTAGAGGGGGATTGGTGGTGTGTGAGCAGAGCTGGCAGAGTGGCTGAAAGTCTCTTTGTGGTAACCAGGTTTTGTAGCCTGGGCCTGAAGAGGTGATGTGAGGGAAAGCTGCACCTCTTGTGTAAAGCTGCTGACCTCACACGCTGTGAGAAGTGCTGAGCACCTCCTGCACAGAGGAAAGGGGCTCCTGCTCAGTGCTGGTGCCAGTGCTGTGCTCCCACTGAGGTTTCTGGGCCAGATGCAGTGTTGGTGTAAACCACTGAGCCCATACAGGTTAGACTTGTGTGCACACCAATTCCTGCAGCTGTGGTGGGGCTGGAAAGGCAAAGCCCATGGTGGTTTCAGCCAACACAGCCTTTCCAAAGCTTCATTTGACACCCATCTGCCAGTTGCTTTTCTGCTGTGCTGGTTCTGTGGGGAGTGCAGCTCTCCAGTGCTAACTTGTGGCTTCACCAGCATCCATTTCCAATGCCTCCACCTCCAACATCACCAATACCTCCACACTTTGCTGCTGCATTTGGCTAGAGAGGCATTCAAATCCCATTCCTTCCACAGCAGTCAGCAGAAACTGAAAATGATTGATCTCTAAATCTTGCTAAGGATGGGATACCAGGCTGTGCTGATGCAGGGGTCCAGAAATAAGGGAGAGCCTCACAGAGGGCTGAGCAGCCATCCAAACATTAGCAGGACTGAGTCATGGGTCCAGCTCTTTCACTGAATTGCTCTGGGACTGTGAGTAAATCAATTCAGGTATATTTTCCTCATCTGTGAAATGGGAATGGTCATATTTAGATACCTCAGGGAAGTTGCAAGACTTAATTAGTTAATGCTAGTGCCTTGTCAGTTCTCATTACCATGGTATCTGTGTTTATTGCTGTGAAATTGTAAAATGCTGCTTACATGCTAAACATTATTATTCTACATGAGGTGGAGTGACTTAATCCAGTTTCTCTGTAAATACCAAGGGCAGGGAGTTGACATCCCCAGTATTGGCTTTAGTGTGAGGTCTGCCTTACTTGTAGAAAAATCTCCCTGACATATAACAAAAATTATTTATTCCCAGATTCCTAATGTAGTTGCTCTTGAAACAGTTAAGCTACACTATTACTGGTTTACTTAATCTGGTATGTGTAAATAAATTGACCTGGGATAAACATAATTTAAACTGGTTTAGACACAATGTTGGTTCCAGTGTCAGGGAAACAGAACAAGGTCCATGAAAGACTTTCAAAACCTGTCAAGTCACTTGGAGGGAAGTGACTGTAGGCAGCTGGAAATGGGGAATGGCTGGCAGATTCATGGGCTGAAGGGATTTTAGGTGCCCAGCCTCAGAATAAAAGAGCTAGTGACTAATCCAGTGGGTCATCTCCAGACCTTTCCCAGAGCACTCCTGCTTGTAACTGGGGAGTTTTGAGATACTCAGCTTTTTCTGTCTTGGGTGAAGAGAGAAAGGAGCACAGTCTTGAGCCCAGGGGCTGTTAGAAAAGACCTGAGATGCTGAAAGTGGGACAGGGGCTGCCTGCACCCCTTCTCATCCCAGCCTCTCCAGCAGCTGTGTTGGGGGGCCTGGATAGCCAAAGGTTAACAGAACCTGGAAGAGGCAACCTGCTCCTCCCACTGCATTTCCACAGGGGCTGGGAAATGGCTTTACACTTTGCAGGTATCACTTTCATCCTCCAAGGCACCAGAAGCACACCCCTGTACCTCAGCCTGGTGCTCAGAAAATCAGCTCAGAGCCTCCCCAGGGCTGGATGCAGCCACACAGTCACAGTGGCTGCTCAGCTCTCTTTGTCACCAGCCCAGTTTAAAGCAGCAGTGCAGAAGTGGAAAGAAGAGAACTGCTTGCACTGTTAGTGACCCTGTCATCCATTGACTCCTCCACTTTCAGCGGCTCTCACCCAACACCTGAGGCTCAGCTCCAGAGGTTCCCATGCTAGCAGGATATCACTACAAGCTGCTGGTGCTCCTTACAGTTAGGCAGGAAGGATGCTGCAGGCTCCTGAACAGAGATCTGATAAACACATCACAGTCTTGGCCAGAAGAACCTCTAGGTTCCTGTTCCCAGCTCCCCATAGAGCTCTGCCAGTGCACTTCTGCTTTTCCCTGAGTTCAAGATGAGGATCCTGCTGCAAACCACCTGTCTGTGGTGGAACGGCTGCGCCTGTGGAAGCACTGGCTTGTTTCAAACCTGTGACCCAGTGAAAATACAAGTAAACAGGCAATGGAGAAAGGAGAAAGGAGAAATTGGCAAGAGAAGGGCCAGCTGATTTATTCCTTCTTCTACACTTCACAGCTTTCGAGGTTTGGGTTTCCCACACCCAGCCTTCCTGGTTCACCCTCATGCCTAAGCCTCATTTTCCTGCTGGGAGGAGAGGGATGAATGCCAGCAGCTCTGTCTGTGTGCCCCAGCCCCCAGGACACTGCCTGCCCTGTTAGGCCATGGCACCAGAAACACCCAGCTGCTCTAAGTTAATCACCCAGATCAACAATCCCATTTGCAAAGTCCTCAGCACCCAACCATCCTGCACTTACCTGAGTGGCCATCTCTGCCTTGCCTGCTCCCAGCAGTGCAGGAAAAATGGGGTGACTTTGCTGGCAGCTGGGTGACCCTACTTCATGCTCTCCTGAGGGCAGAATCTGCCCCCAAGCCCCAAAATGTGGCAGGAAGGCTTTGATTTATACATCCAGACAGAGCCCCACAGGGAACAGCCATATGGAAATAAAACCTATTATGCTTTACAATTAGAGAAGGGAAAAGCTTAGGGTTAAAATATGAAGTGGCCAAGCTATTAACCTTCTCATTTAGAATGAATGGTCACTAAATTACAGGGCACATCCCCTCCCTCCCCCAAAGAAGGGCCTTATGAAGAGTAGCTGAGGGTATTCAGCCTGGAGAAAAGGAGACTCAGTGGGGAACTTCTCACCCTCCACAACTACCAGAAAGGAAGCTGTAGCAAGGTGAGTGTTGGTCTCTTTTTCCAGGTAACAAACGATATAACAAGAGGAAATGGCTTCAAGAGGTTTAGATTGGATATCAGGAAAAGTTTCTTCACCAGAAGGGTTGTCAAACACTGGAACAGGCTGCCCAGGGAAGTGGTTGTGTCACCAGCACTGGGGTTTAAGACATGTAGATGTGGCACTGGGGACATGGCTTGGCAGTGCTGGGTAATGCTTAGGCTTGATGACCATAAAGGTCTTTTCCATCCTAAATGATACTGGTCTGTTATGTGAAAAAGCAATAAAGCGTAATTCATCCTGTCCTGAAAATATGATCAAATCCTGGCAGTGAGCCACAGCTGAGCCTGAGGGGGCTAAGAAACTCAAATCAGAGAACCAGCACATCAGGCAGTCAGCAAATCCTCCCACTACCTCTTGTGAACACAAACACCCAGCAAATGCTTGTGCTCCTACCAGGGACACAAAATGTGCAACCTTACCTAGACTCCATGGGGGGAGAGCTCAGTTCCCACAGGGAAATGTGCATTTGGGGAGGGAAGGGGATGGAGTTTTCAGGGATCCTATCTTCTCAGAGGCAATGTTGTACACAGATTTTAGCCAGTCCTGATGGTTAAAATCTCCTTGGTAGTGTTTGGGCACAGTGAGGGATGTGGTAGAGAAGTTCTCTCTCACCTACCTCGGGTGGGAGATTTATGGTGCAGGATTTATCAGTTCTCTTTCTAATTCAGAATCTCTGAACAGCCATCACAACTCCACCCTCATCTTTCCAAAGCAAATACTTTGTTCAGCTAATTTTCCTTTCCCATGAGAGAGGGGTACCATTTGTCTGAAGCAGCATCATAGAAATCCAGTTGAAAGCAAAGGCAAGCAAAAATTCATTTAGCAAAACATTCAGATACCATTACAACAGTGATATTAATTATAAACCAACCAGACAACTAAAATTCCCCTGCAGCCTTTCCAACCTCAACTTTGAAGACCATTCTGGGGAAGATGAACAAACAGAAAGAAAAGCAAAAATGACTTGAAATAAAAGAGAAACCAGCCAAACTAATTCCTTTGATCCAACGGAGAAAAAAAAAGTACAGGAAGGAAAGAGCTGGCAAAAATAGTATCCTTTTGGGTTTTTTAGTGCTGTTAGTATCAGTGATCATTCTGCCCCAAAAATCCCAGTTCTGACAGGGTGTCCTTCATGCCAGCCTCCATCACTGGCCTTCTAAGCTCCAAATTTCCTCCCACCTCTGAGGTGGGGACACAGAGGAAGGCAGAACTCTGCAGTGCCAGGGAGTATTTTAGGTACTCCCTATCCTTTTCCTGCTGTTGGCTGTGCTGTTTGTTTGTAACAGAGGGGGAAGGACAGAGGCAGATTTGCCTTTGAGGACTCACCAGTGCTCAGTGCTCCTCACCAGCTCCTGCCTCCAGGCAGAGCAGATACTCCCATCCTTCTCTTGTCCTTTCCTAGAGAGGTGCCTTTTATGGTTTAGCATCAATTTCCTGAAAATAATAATGAACTTAACAAGGAACCAAACACTTATTTCTATTCTAAAACTCACTCCACCTGCCCATTTTGGGTGAATCCAGACTTTACTTAAAGTCTACAAACTGCCTGAGACTGATTGATTTGCCCCACATGTATGTGTTTTACCCATCACCTTGGGCTCTACACTGGGGTTTGATGCACAACCACAGCTGAAAAAAAACAGCTGATCTGAGAAAAACTTGATCTGGAAGGACAGAAATAGTTGTGTGATAGCACAGGGAATAGTTCTGGTGTTCACTTATGTCTTATACCATAACTTTTGCAAAAAAAACCACATCTAATTTTTAAAATTAAGCTGGCAGATGGATTTGCTTAGCTGTTTCTGAAGTTATGGCTATGAAAGAGCACATCAGTATCAAGCCAAACTCTGTCACTGCAGCCATACCCACTGTGCAAGAGCCTCCCTGTCTCCCCACAGAGATCTGCCCTCAGAGCCACACCAGCAAGGCACTCACAGCAGGAGAACAGCTAAAATTGCAGCGCTGGGACAAATATCTGCCCCTCCCAAAGTGCCTCCCCAAATCTGAGCTGATAGCACCTCCAATCTCTGCAGAGGAGCAGTGCCAGCACATCCACCCTCCCTGCAGGACATCCCTGCCAGCGCCACCCCTGCCACCACCCAAAGGCACCCAGGGTCCTGCTGCCAGCAGGGGCTGGCACGGGGCACAGATCCACCTCTCACCGATTTATTCTGGAGCCATGTAGGGCTTAAGGCTCCCTTTCCCAGCTGCAGAGTGACCCAGGTGGGAATAATGAGTGCCTGCCTTGCTTAGCTAATTAGAGGCACTGAGAGCAGCAGGCTGCAGTTCTGGACTGGGGCAATTGCAGAGGAAATATAGGGGCTGTGGGGTTTATTTCTAGCTTTGGTTTTTGGGGTGTTTTGGGGTTTTTTTGGTTTTGTTTTGGTTTTGTTCTTTTTGGGGTTTTTTTGTTTCTTCTTTTTTTTGGTTGGGTTTTTTGGTGGTTTTTTTTGGTTTGTTTTTTTGGGAGGTTTGTAATTTTTTGGGGGGTTGGTTTTTTGGGGGGTTTGTTTTTTTGAGGTTTTGTTTTGTTTTTTCTTCCTTGTAGTCAAGTTAAAAACCTCTGTCAGGATAGCACAGCACAGATGGGAAAGAGCAGAGGGAGGAGGCTCCACAGCAGTCTTCTAATCTGCATTATTCCGCGGTATGAGAAGGAGGCAGGAGTAAAAGATAAGGAAGGCTGGACCATTTGTTCCCATTCAAAGACAGATTTTCAATGTGTGAGCTAAATCCTTCAAAGGCCAGCCCAAGCCTCCCCACTTGCACAACTCACCTGCCTCAGCAGAGCACAGCACAGCCTGCACTCTGCCCAGGGCCATTCTGTGGGACACTTATGGACCCCAAAGTGCTCTGCAGGGGCTTCACCCTCCCTCCCCACCCGTGATGCATCTTCCCCTCAGTGGTGCTGCCCGAGGATGCTGAAGGGGAGCCTTCCCCAGCAGGAATGTTGTGAGAAACGGAGCAATTACAGCTGCTGGGCTGGGCACTCCTGCCCTGCCCCGTCCCCTCCCGTTTGCACATCCCAGAGGGTTTTCCCATTGGGGCGCAAGACTACGGACAGACAGACAGACAGACAGACAGATAGACTGACAACCGAGAGCCAGCGCTGCTGCCTGCAGATCCCACCCGGCAACAGCAGGGCAGAGACTGGGAATGGAGGGCAGCGCTGGTGGGAGGCTCTGCGGCATGGACAATGCCCAGCGGGGCTGAAATCGCCTGCCAAGGAAAGTTTGGGGTGCAGGAGCCCAGGGCAGGGGGAGATGCTTGTCAGGGAAGGTTTGGGGTACAGGGGATGATGCTTGTCAAGGAAGGTTTGGGGTGCAGAAGGTGATGCTTGTCAGGGAAGCTTTGGGGTGCAGAAGGTGATGCTTGTCAGGGAGGTAATGGCCAGAGCTCTAAGGAAGCTCCTGGCTGTCCCACGTGTGGCAGTGGGCTGGCCAGAATGCGACAGCTCGAAGGGATCTGGGTTTTATTACAACATCACCTCTATTATAACACACCCAAAGAAGGCCCTCAGCTGCTGAGGAGCCTGCCCTGTGCTCACAGGCTTGACCTCAAAAAGTTGTGGTCTGAGCTGTCTTTTCCTTGCCTGCCCAGCCCTTCACCTACAAATTTCAGCTGCTGCTGAAAGGTGTTTCTTTTTCACCTCACTCTTGCAAGCTGCATTTCCCTTTCCTCTTTCTAGCTGTTATTTCGTTCCCTTCATGTTGTTTTCCCCTGGCTTTTTCTTTGTTTCCTTCACAGGAAGCAGCACATCATTATGGCTGGTCTTTCTCTAGGGCTCTCCTAGCCCAGGTCATTACTTAGCTGGGGAGATCCAAGGAGGTGGCTGTTTGTGTGGCTCTGAGACCTGTGAAAAAGCAGCTAATCAATTCAGAAAATCATCTGGGTGGTAACCCCACTGTCAGCTTATTTTCTTCCCTTCCACTTAGACATCAAACTGGCTGAAGAGGACTCTGGGGAATGAGGCAGGCACTGAGAGCTCCTCCTCTGCAGACACATCTGTGTCTTTCATCAGCAGGGCTCAGGGAATACCACTAACTGGAGAGGGGAAAAATCTCCCTGGAGCTGAGAGGCTCGTGGTCTCCATCTTCCTGCTCTGAAGAGACCCTGCCCAATGGGGAAGCAATCATTTGAAAAGTGGCTAATGCACTAACACTGCTTGGCAGAAAATGTCACATAACAGGCAGAACTGGGGGGGACAGGGACAGAACACACAGCAAAGGGGATGTTAAGTTATGCCAGTCAGCAGACCCTGGCAGCCCAAACAGCCTGCAGTGGCTAAGTGGAGCAGTATTGCAATAGGACATGCAAATGGGCCTTCTGGTGAATGAACTTACTAATTGTTGCACTTTGCTTTCACTCAGCCTTCCTCTGGTTTGTGTCTTTGGGGACTGCATCAGGACAGGGAACACTCAGAGCCATAAAGCCTTTACCATGGCCACTTTTAGTCTCTATCAGAAATAGAGATGCACAGTGCCTCATACTCGGGGACTCTGTGGTGTCATTCAGCAGAGATAAGCCATATCAGAAAGGCATTCTAGGCCAGCCAGCCCTCTGAAGGGGGAGTGTGTCACACAGCCACAGAAAGGTTTGTGTTGGGAGGGGCCTTTAAAGGTTCTTTAGCTCCCACTGCCCTGCAATGACAAGGGACACCTTCAGCTACATCATACTGCTCAGAGCCCAATCCAGCCTGACCCTGAATGTTTCCAGGGATGGGGAATCAACAACTTCCGTGTTCACCCTGTTCCAGTGTTTCACCACCCTCACCATAAAAAATTTGTTCTTTATTACCTAGTCTAAATCTAGTCTCTCTTAGTTTAAAACCAGTACTGCTTGTCCCATCACAACATACCCCACTAAAAAATGTGTCCTATCTTTATCTTTCTTATAAAAACCTATTACTAAAAGGCCACAATAACTTCTCCCCAGAGCCTTCTCCAGGCTGAATAATCTCAATTCAGTCTTTCCTTAGAGAAGAGGAGTTCTGTCCTGCTGATCACCTTGCACAAGTCTCACTGCCATCCATAGCCCCCCTCTGGGAACTGGCCAAAACTTCCAGCCCAGGGCATTGCCAACCACAGCCCCCCAAACCTTTTTCCATCCCATGAGGGGTCAGGGAGGGCGTTGGGGCCAGACTGGGACGTGGGGAGCCTCACATTCCATCCCAGGGCACCCCAATCCCAGGGCCAGAGCCAGCACCCCCAGAAGATGTCATTAAGCAAATGTCTTTCCCATAAAGTAAGGGACACTCACACATAGCCAGGGTTTCCCTATTTTCCATGCACAGTAAAAAAAAAAAATCTGTATTGATTTAGCAAGAATACTGAACTCTCTGCAAAGATTTGCTGTTAAGTTCAGAATGGGAGAACAGCCTGAATTTGAGGTTTCCTTCCTTCTGCAAGGTTAAGTCACATCCTTAGGTCTCCTTTTAGAAAGCTAACAAACCATGTTAGAAGAAAAGAAAAATCTTTTATGGAGAAGCCTTGCACTCAAGAGAACACACAACACTGACCCAGGCCACAGTTCAATTCTTGGGCTCATTTCCTGCAGAGACATACAGACAAGACAACTGCACACCTTTTTTCCCTGTTAGAAGCAAACTCTGATGCTCTTCACAGCCAGACAACTTTGACAAAGGATCTCAGAGATAAATGAAAGGCTTTAATGTTTGTGAAGAGTGAATTAGTGCAAACAAATTCCTTGAAACTACTGTTTTAAAAAAACCCACCTCAGAGAGAGAAAGCAGGAAGCTCATTTACCTTTAAAGACAATGCCATCCTACAGAGCAAGTTCTGTACAAAATCAAGATGTGCATTTGCTTCCTTTGGTGACTTCAGCACTTAAAAGAAAAGAAAGCTTTTATCCCATTATATTTTAAACCATGACTGACAGCAGAAAAACAGTTCTTGCCTTATTTCCTCTATTTTACCAACATGAAATGTTCTACCCATGGATTTGGCCAGTAGTCTGGAAAATGTCAAGGTTAGGAAAGGCTGAGCTTCATTGCTTTTCAGAGATCTGAGTAATGAATTGTTCATTTTAAAGTATTGTTCTAGCTTGAAAAGGGAGTCTGTAGTGCTGGCATCATAAGGTTCCACATCTGTCTCTTAGCTGCTCTGGACTACATTGGCTCAATTTATTAAACAGGGAGGGATTTTTATGTTCTGCAACCCTGCAAACAAAACAGGAGGCCTGGGGCTTCAGTGGGGTTTTTCTCTTCATAAGGACTTATCAGCATAGCAAATTTTGCTCTCAAACACTTCAGATCAATCTCCTACACTGGCATTGCTATTGCAAGAAAACTGACAAACTCAATATGCAGGAAAGGTAAGAGCACCAAGAACTTACTTTTGACACTAGACAGAGTACTAGTTTATAATTCTGAATGCAAATAGGAAGCAGAACCCCACAGTAAAAACAAAAGCAGAGTCCCCAGACAGAGTTGGGTAAAAGTCATTGTGGTTGCAGCTTGATAAAACTCCATGAAAGAATGAGCAGCTCAAAAAGATTCACTGGGAACTCATCTCTGTGTTTCATTGTGTGAAAACCAGAGATACTCAATTACATTAGAAATCATATGAGGGCAATTGGAGGCAGTCCCTTTTCACACTGTGCACATTTACCTATGGAATGTGCTTCTGCCATGTGTGATGGAGCCCAGGGGTCTCAGCAGGCTTCAGAAAAGAGTTCAGCAGGTCTCAAACATTTTTATAGGCAATATTAAAAGCTATAATTAAAGTAACAAAGGCTGCTAGTGATGCAAGCCCTGCTTGCCAAAGCTGAATTCAACCTTTCCCAGTGGAGTTTGGGAAGTGTTTCATCAGTAGGGATGTTCTCCTGCTCGTACCTACTGAAGATTTTTGTGTCCCTGCCCATTATGCAAAAACAAAGATCTAGAGGAAAGCAAGAGGTAGTCTTATCAAATCAGTTTTTCTATTTTGTTTAAACTGCTGAGCATCAAATATGCCCCCTGTAATCACGACCAGTCCTAAGGGCAATGCAAGGCTGGAGGGGTGGTGTCCACTGAGTCCTGACCCCTGGAAGGGCTTGTGTTGGGCACTTATGAAAAGGTACAAAAAAATCCTTTGCCTTAAACAAATGTCTTGGGCCAGCGAGTTCCACAGCTTTACTACTTAGGTGGGGAGCAGAAAGGCAAACTTTCCTCTTACTGATTTCTCCCAGAGGCTGATTTTATTGGCTCTGCTGCAGCAGTGGCACTTCCAAAGAGAAAGCCCCTGAATATTTTCCTCTCTAAAAGTGCTTTACCTGTTTGAACAGCCCTGCAGTGTGCCAGCTGCATTTGCTGAAGGGGTGCTGGCCCAGTGGCACAATTCCCCTGGGCTGGAACAGAGACCAAGGGTTTATCAGCACCCAAAAGGGGCCCAGCCTGGTGTCTGCTTGATTGTGTGAGAACCACTGGAGTTACCCACCCCACATCCACACTCTCAGTGGTTTCCACACAAGTGATGTCCTGTGGCAAGTGCTGCCAATACAGCAGAGGAGTGAAGGGGGAGAAGAGCAGCCCCAGGCAGAGCAGGACCCCAGGGCAAGCACGAGGGTTGCAGCCTAAGCAAGCCAAACAACCCGTGTGAGCCTGCCTCAGCCAGGTGGGTTTAGTTCCTTCCAAGGCTTCCACTTCTTTCCTGGCCACTGCACACAGCTTGAGTGGGGCTGCAGCCTTGCAGGAGGAGGGTGAAGCACTAAAGGCAAAGCTCTGAGCATCCCTGGGGAGGCTGTGCCTGGGATTTGCAGGGGGATCTGTTGGAGGTGGGGAGCAGGTGGCACAGTGCTGAGCTGCTCAGCTGTCGTGGGGCTGGAGAAGGACAGACACAGCTGGGTGAGGGGAGGGAAGAGCTCAGGGGCTGGCAGTGCTGCTGCTTTACAGAGCTGAGGAACAGCAGATAGGGATCCAGCAGGGATGCAGGGCCCTGTGTGGTTCTGATCCCGGGAGGGGCAGTGCCAGGAGCACCCTGCAAGGGGCACACACAGGGTGTGTGACAGCCCTTGTGCTGGGTGAGTACCCTGGCAGCAGCCCCTGCTGTGTGCCAGCAGGGGCCTTGGCAGAGCTCTCTGGGGCATAGATTGATATCTGCTCATGCAAATAACCTGGAAGTGTCCCCCGGGGTGGGACAGCTGGTCCCCGCAGCGCTTCTGGGAGCATTCTTTATGTGCCCATGTAAGTACCCTGGCAATCTCTGCTGGGGCTCGCCAGCAGGGGCCCTGGCAGAGGCCAGGAGCAGCATCCCCGTGGCTGAAGCCATGCCAGCTGAAGCTTTGCAGCAGCAAGGCTTTCTCCTACCCTGAACAAAGAACCAATGTGGCCAGCATTATTGATTTGTTTCGTGACTCGCCGCTTTTAGCGTGGCAGGAAAAGACCAAGAGGAGTTTTAATTTGTCCAAATGGTTTTAGACAAGGTTAATAAAGCTCATTGATAAATGGCACTTTTCATTAAGTTTTAATTACAGTGTCATTCCAACAGGCTGGATGTGCATAGTTTGATTTTTCCATTTAAGGTGATGCCTCAGCAAAGGTGGTGGTGTTTGTTTTTTTCATTTAAGGTGTGTTTCCCTGAGTTAAGTGATTAATTTCTATTGTGGACCAAGGAGCTGCCAGGCTGCTGAGGAGCCTGACTGCCTCAGTGAATTCCCTTTGGCCCCCATCCTGTGCTGGGAATTACAGCTATTTAGGCTAAAATGTGAGCCTAGCACACTTTTGTACCTCGATACATCATCATCTTGGTCCAGAAAGGGTGCTGGTTGCTGCTAGCCATCTCTCCTCCTCAGGGACTGGTGAGGATGCTGAGTGTTCCATCTTTCCTGCTGTCTCCCAGAAGTGGGTTTGGAACACCTGAAAGAGATGCAGACAGGATCTGGTTCAGGGCAACTCATAACAGGGTGAATAAACAGAAAATATCAGAACCAGTGGTCAGTTAGAAGCGCAGTTTGGCTGACAGTTCTCCCTCTCCAGAGTGAAAATGTGAATATTGTTTTAGCTTAAGAAGATCTGTGTACACACATATTCTCCCTGAGACAGTGCTCCCTCCTGTGCACAGCACTGACTTCTGTCCCCAGCTTGGTTTCACAACTTTGTTAAAACAGCTATTTTTAAGCAGTTTACAATTTCCCTATTTGTTCCCTTTCTTAACAGCAAATTTCCACATTCTTTCCATGTAATCATTATAAAAGTGGAGAAATTCACTGCTGCAGAAGGCAGAGGGTTGTCTGCTAAAGACCTTTCACTTTAAAATGCCCACTGCTGTTTCCATCAGCATTTCAGGGGCTGTGGTGCCTCAGCCTGGGGATTGGCAGCAGATTATGTTCATCCCTTGCATCTCCACCTGCCTTCAGAAGGCTCACACAGCATGGGAGCTGGTGCCAGGGCTCTGAGATCATCCCCAGGGGTTTGACTGCCTGGCTTCAGGGCTGGCTTAGATAATCCCACAAGTGCCTGATGTCCAAGAGAGCTCTGTAAAAAGCCCTGGTGAGGGCCTGTCAGGCTGCTCACTGCCTGAGGTCTTGCCCTTGCTCCCCAGCTGAGCTGCCTTGTCCCTACAGCTGTGCCATGGACTGTGTTTGTGTGGACCTTGGCCTGCGGACTTCAGCCCCTGAGCTGACCTTGGGTCTGTCTCGTCACCGTGGGCTGGCCTGGCAGTCACTGCGCTGTGGCTGAACCTGGCTGCCATCCCCAGACCTGCTCTGCTCTTCTTGCCTGGGGACTGTCTGCCTGCACCTCTGTCACTTTAGCCACTGCCCCACCCCTGCCTTCTGCCACCCCCAGCTCCCATGGAACCAGCCCTTGCAGGTGACACCCTGATTGATGCCTACATCCCTGATGGTGCCTGTCATTTTGCCTGGCAGAGTGAAACCACAGCAGGAAATAGCTACCCTGTGTCTGCAGAGGACATATTGGTCAGGCAGAACAGAAAGGAAGGAGCTGTCCCACATTATAATTCAAAGCAGCAGTGGGCAGCAGCATTCCTGCACCCCTGTGCCACACACCAAAATCTCAAACTGAAGGAGGCCATGGGAAAGGGGAATTTCAGGCAGATGGTGAGCCTGGAGAAAAGGAGACTCAGGGGTGACCTTATCACTCTCTACAGCTCCTGAAAGGTGGCTGTGCTCAGCTGGGGTTGGGCTCTTTCTCCAGGTAGCACTGACAGAACTATAGGACACAGTCTCAAGCTGCACCAAGGGAAATACAGGTTGGATATTAGGAAAAAGTTTTTTACAGAAAGGGTGATAAAGTTCTGGAATGGCTGCCTGGGGAGGTGGTGGAGGCACCATCTCTGGGTGGGTTTAACACAGCCTGGATGTGGCACTGGGTGCCAGGGTTTAGCTGGGTTGGACTCAGTGATTTCTGAGTTCAGTGATCTCATTGCAGCTTGTTGCTGAAGGTCTTGTAAAACTGGCCCTGGCTTGAGCTCCATGCCTTTGTCACCCTGTCAGGGTGGGTGCCCTGGGGACTTGGCTGCTGGCTGTGGTAAGGCAGGCACTGCTGCAGGGAAGAGCATCTCTTGGGGAGATGCAGGGATTTAGCCAAAGGTGAGATTGCACCTATCACTACCTGCAGGGTAAGGTTGGGAGGTGCCAGGGGACAGGAGTGTGCTGGGCTGGGCTGAAATGCCTCTGAAGAACAGGATGAACAAGTCTAGGCATGCCAGAAATGCCCTGAGCTTTGTCTGTAACCATCAGAAGTGGCTGGGCTCTGCTGTTCGGGGCGTACCCTGCTGGGATGAGCACCCTTCACCCTGCTTTAAACTCTGTTGCTCAGGTGTTGCCACAGCTGAGAGCAACACAAATCCCTGCAGAGCACAGCCCTGCCTAAGGAGCTTGGGGGAATGAGGTTTTGCTGGCAGGGCTGCTAGTGCTGACTGGCTTGGAGCCAGTGTCTGCATTTGCAGCATGGTACATGGAGGTACCTCTAAAGGGAACTGTGCAGAAGCTTTGTTTTGACATCTCAAGGCTTTAATAAAGTTTGGATGTTTGCCTAGGCAGGATGAAGCTTGGCTACAACACTGGCACTTTTGGCCAGTCGTGTTTTAACCCAAATGCTCCTCACTACTGGTAATTTTTTAGTATAAACCCATTTTAAATGCTGACTTGCTTGTCTCATGCACAGGAGGAAAAGAAGCCATGCAAAATGAGGTGACTCCTGAGCAGCTGAAGGTCGGGTGTATCTGCTGATGTGCTCCCCAGCCCTTGCTATCCTCTCTTCCAAAATATTTCTGGAGCCTTAAGAGTATAAGATAGAGCCAAAGCTCTGGGATGCAGTATAGAATGTCTCTTCTGGTGAGACTTCCATGAGAGGCTGGGGTCAGAGAGAGAGAGAAACATGGTGCAGTGTCCCTGCAAGGCCTTGCACTTTTTACTGATTGTGCTTGAGGTGTGTGTGACGGTGGAGCCCTGTGGGTGATGCAGACACAGAGAAATGGAGAGGCAGGGAGAGGAGGGGATGGCTGACATGCAGACACAGAGAAATGGAGAGGCAGGGAGAGGAGGGGATGGCTGACATGCAGACACAGAGATGGGGGGCGGGGGGGGGGGGGTGGCTGACATGCAGACACAGAGAAATGGAGAGGCAGGGAGAGGAGGGATGGCTGACATGCAGACACAGGGAAATGGAGAGGCAGGGAGAGGAGAGGATGGCTGACATGCAGACACAGGATGTCCTGGCAGAGGTCACAGGGATGTTCACAGCTGCAGAGCGACCACAGATGAACTCAGATCCTCTGTGATGGACCCCAGGGACAGAGGTGAAGGGATTAGGACAGAGAAAAGGTTGGCTTTTGGTTCTGTTTGGGGAAGTCAGGTGGGTGGAGTAGGAGGGTGAGAGTAAGGAGGATGTTTATATGGAATATAACTCCTAGGAACAGGAATTTTGCCTGCTTTTATGCTAGGGCAAATCCCTCCAAAAGCACACTGACCCCTGTGTATCCATCCCCCAGCACAGCCTGGGGATGGACAGACACCATAGGTTGGGCAGGAAACCTGACATGACTAATGCAAAAAGCAAGAAAACACAACCAGGGTAGAAGCACTGGGCTTCTACCCTCCCTAAAGTCATGCCCCAGAGACAGAGTCAAATACACTTGCTAATCCAGGATGTTTTGGTCTCCTAGTCTGCTCTCATTGCTGTCCCTGTGGGTAGGAGGGGAAGAGAATACAAGAATACAAATAATAAACTTGAGGCTCTGGGAGTCTTTGCACAGAAGGCTTGGTGACAGCTTGGGACCTGCCTTGGATGGCACTGAGCCCCTTTCCCAAACACCCAAAGCTCGTGCCCTGGGAGCCCTTGGCAGGCTGCTGTTTGCCCCCAGAGCAGTGGGGTGTTAATACTCACCAGCTCACTTGGTTTTGTGCTTCCCCTTCCCAGACCTGCAGGGTGGGGTGACAGCAGCAGGGAATTGGGCTGGGCACCTGTGGAGGGCTGGAAGGAAATGATGCAGTTTCACTTATTTGACTGCATGCTGAACTCCAGCAGCAGCAGTGACAGTGTGCTGACTGCTGAGCCCCTCTCCTTAGAGGGCAAATGCTGATGGAGCTGTTTGGCTCCTGGAGCTCTGAGCCCTGCTATTGTGAGCAGGATTTGAGCTTTTGCAGGTGTGCTGGGAATAGCCCAAAGCGCCTTGTCTCGGTTGCTGGTCAGAGGAATTCATGGCTATTCTATTTGGGAGCCAGGCAATGATTACAAATCAATGACTCCACTTCCAGAGTGATTCATCATTAACCTGGGAATTCAGCCCTTTCCCTGCCTCTCTCCATCAGCAGCTCCTGCTCCTGTGGCATCTCAAGTGTCTTATTCATTTGGAATCACTGGATAGTTATGGATGTAGCTGAGGAGGAGTGGAAGGACAGATGGACTGAGACATGGTCAGGCAGCCAAGGGGAGGGAGGGTTTTTGAAGGGGCATGGGGCACCTTGAGGGTGAGCAGAGCTCAGCTGCAGACTGGGCAGCAATGCTGCCAGCAGGACCCAGGGCACAGCAGCATTCTCTCTGCTGCAGGGCTCCCACTGCTGTCCCTGTTGGGCTGGGAAATGCTCCATGGTTTTGCCTGGCTGGGCACAAAGTGAGGTGGAAAGAAATAAAAATACCAACCTGTGCCCAGCCAGACCAAAGCAGGGGTTATGGAGCAGTCCAGTGGGGAGGCTTTAATGACCCCAAACATCCCAGGACAGTCTATTCTTAGTAATAATTTATTGCACTTAGCACTGTTACATGTTCTTAGCGTTTTGCAGGCATGAACCAGAGACTGGCACTGTGGTCTCAGCCAGCCCCAGGAGAGGGAGGGACTCTCCAGAGCCTGCCCTCCCTCACCTGTGCACCTGCCACCTCTGGCTGTTTCCCTGCCCCTTGTCCCACCTCATGCTCGCCCTCTCCAAACTAGATGGTGTCTCTTATGCAGATTTGCTTTACAGCAGCTGCTGGCCCAGGGACCACAGCTATTGCACCAGCAAATACAGCAAATAAGCATCACAGCTAGGCAGGGAATTGGTTCCATTTCATAAATGAGGCAGCTGGCACACAAAGAATAGCTAACTGGTGAGCTAGGAACACATTTCCCGGCTCCAGTCCTCTCTTCCCAGCCTTACAGCGGTATTTCCAGAAAGCAGCTTGCATTACAACATGTGCAGAGAGGCTAGGAAGCTGAAAGGCAGCCCCACCCTCTGTGCTCCCAGAAATGCTCCTTGGTTTGCATTTGGCTCACACAAAAATGGGTGTCCCCCACAGAAAACACAGCCAGGACTGCATCACCCCTAGGCCTTGCCTCTGCTGGATTTAGCACTATTTTAGCTTCTGCTGTCACCCACACACTGCCAGGCTTTAACTGGGGCTGGGAGCTGCAGGGGCACACTGTTTGGTCCACACAGGACCTGAGCTGAAAGATGAAGTGAAAAACACACATCTGTTGCTGCTGCTGCTGCCTCTGTGGTCCTTCCCCCTTCCTGCACCCCCAGAGCTGCCCATGCTCTCTGTGCTGCTGCTGCTGCTGCTGCCAGGAGCAGGCTGGTGGGAGCTGTGGCCACAGCAGGGGACAGGCAGGAGGGAGAGGTGGGGAAACCCTCTGGGAATGGTACCTGTCACCTTGAAGAGGTTCAAAAGGTTTGAAGGAAAGCAGTTTCACACGTGGAACTGAAACTGAGGCAGGGGGAACTGGCTGTGAGCAGCCAGTGCTGGCCACCAGCTATTTAAAGCTTCAGACGCCTCTGAGGTGCAGCTGGGTATAAAGAAGGGGCACGACTGCAGCTTGCACAACACACTCAGGCTTTGGGACACTGCTGGTACAGCTGCAGCAGCTGAGAGGTCAGCAGGGGCTGGGAACCACCCCAGAAACCAAGGAAGAGCTGGGCTGTTTGAAGGAGCAGGGGATGCCTGGCTGAACAGCTCGTGGGACCAGAGCCAGGGAGCTGAAGATTATTCCAGGGGCCACACAAGACTGGACAGGAACTGCAATCATGCTCCTGTGGACAGACACAGAGCTATTGCAAAACCTCCAAACAGGCCACTTGGTTCTCAGAAAGAATGCAAAGAAGCTGAGAGATGTGTTGGTGTGGAAATGACAACTGTAATATTCCTGTTAGTCCTTGAGACAGACCAAGTCTTCCTATACCACACCTCAGTTCCCAGGGAAGTCTGAAGTCAGGGTTTTGGCTTCCTGCAGGCACTAGATGAAGCCAATCCTCCCCCAGATGGGGCTCCTGGTTGTCCTCTTCTCCCTCTTTCCACCTTTCATGTCCAGACAGACCCCACCTAAAAGCAGCTGTGGTCCTGTTTCACCAGGATTTTTTATTTTCAGAGCACGCACCACATTTTAACAGAGAGCAAAGCATCTCAAACACCTGCTTATTTCCTAGTCCAACCCCTGCAACATCTGTACAGAACTCTCCTGGCAATGTCTGCAATTTATGTGGAAAAGCCCCATCAAAGAAGTGTTTGAGCACTGGACTTTGGTTTTGTTTTCCAAATGTGATTTGAAAGGATGAACCATGACAAATCTCTGAGGCCCTCTGGCAGGCAGTTCCAGGACCCCTGCCTGGCTGTAAGCTATTTGAGATCCCTCACACAGCATTTTAACCCCCCTCAGTGCTCCACAGCACTGGGGAGAACCTGTCTCTAGCACCCAATTGCTCACCACAGAGCCAGTTTTCCAACTGCCTGGGCTGAACTCGGTTTTATGGAACTAATGCTGGGCTTTACTGCTACAAGAAAATTAAAGCAATTCCCTTCCTTCACCGATATTGCTCCCTTGAAGGTATTTGGAGGCAGAACTCTTGTCCCTGCTGAACCATCCATGTGCTTCCCTCCTCACACCTCCCACCCCCGAGCTGCTTCCATCAACCAATAGCTGCTGCTGAGCATATTTGGGTCATCTTTCCACTCCACTGATCTTCCTTTTTGGGAGCAGGATCATCTGGAGACTCAAGGAATACCCACCCTGCTGAGGGGCAGGCAAGGGGGCACAGCTTGGACATGGTGCCATGGACAGGGCTCAGGGAGTATTTGGGATCCCTGGCTGATCCCTGCATGGATGCTGGGACTGATCTCAGTGACAGCAGAGAGTGAAGGCACCAGGAGAGCAGGAAAAGCTGGCAGGTGCCTGGCTGGGACAGTCAGGGAGGGGAAGGTGGGCAGCCTCAACACCCTGCTTTCAGTCCCTTGTGCCAGCTAATGAAATTTAACATATTATTGACCAGACTCTACTGTCTCTGCCTCAAAAACAACCTTTGTGACTGATGTGAGTTGTTTTCAATAGTCCTTAACTCATAAGATCTTTCTTTTTGTTTTAATATTTAAAATTATTCAATTTTTGGGCTAAATTAAAACAAATGGACTTTGTTCTCCCCTGGAAGCTGTTTATGTAACATCTGTTTTAAGTAGTTTTAAACTCCTAAGTTTAAGTAGTTTAAAACTCCAGCCCGTTGAACTGTGTAAAATAAAATGCTGAAATTACTGTACTTGTTGTGATTTTTTTTTTTAAGTCCATCCCCCTCCACCTGACTTGCTTCCCAGGCTGGAGTTTAGCCCTGTGTGTCTCAATCCGCCTGGATTGATGCCTGCCTCGCTCCCAGAGCCGGCAGAGACCGGACAAGGCCATTTCGAGGTACAAATTGCTGTTTTCTCGGATGTAAGGGCACTAGGGAGCAGAATTTGCAGTGTGGCGGGCATTAAAGGCTCTGCAGCAGATCAGGATTAGATATCCAAGCTCGTGTGTATTCCTGGGACAGCGAGCGGAGTTCGGAGTCTCCCTGCACCAGGAATGTGCTTCTCCCGGGGTTTTCAAAAGCTAAATGTGCGCACCAGGGAACGCGGCACGGCTGCACAGACAAGCCCCCAGAGATGCCCTCGCTGCCAGGCACTGATGGGTTAAAGATTTAGGGTGGTTTCCCGGAGTGACCCCGCTGTTTTGGCTCCCCCGCCGCTGCCCGTGTCCCGCTCTCTCATAACCTCGCCCGCCTCCTCCTCCTCCTCCTTATATATTCATGAAGCAGTGCAGCTGGGCTGAAAGAAAAGCTGGGCTGCACAGGAAGAGGAACTCCGTGTGCCTGGCTCGGCACGGCCCCGCCGGGACGGACCCTGCTCGTTATCTCTCCCTTTATCTCTCTCCGTGCCGGGGCAGCGCTGGGCGGAGGCAGAGCCGCTCCCGGGCAGCGGCTCCGGGAGCTCTGGATGCCGGGAGGAGGAAAGGAGAGCTGACAGTAAGTGAGTCAGTCCCAGCACGGCTAAGATAACACTTTCTGGGGGATGCTTCCTTTTCTCAGCTCAGAGCCGGGCCTGGTGTGGGGCTGCAATCACCCCTGCTCTGTTTGTTCCCCTTCAAACCCTGGGACCCAGTAAAAGGGCTGGGGATGTTTTCCTGCACCTACAGGTGGAGGAGAGCCTGGAAGGAGAAGACATGTGCACAAGCAGGGCCTTTCTATGTAATTCACATGGGCTTATTTCAAAATATTGAGCCCTTCTCCAGGCTGTTTTGCTCTGGAGAGATTGGCAGGGAGGGTCACTAAAGGCTGGTGTTGAAGGATTATATTGCAGTTGTGCTTTTTTGGGGGAGGGAGAGTGCTCAGAGTTCACATGTGCCTGCCTGCTGTGATCCCTTACGACTCCCATGGCCTCATTTCCATCCCCTTGCCTCTGGGATTGCAAGGAAAGGACACACCTCTGTTACTGCAGAGAAAGCCTTGGGGTATCCTGCCTGTAAAGTAACCCTTGGGATAGCTGGAGTATACTAAAAGGGTGCAACAGGAGTTTCTCTCAACTGGAGGGAATGGGGATCTGATCAGCTCAAGCCAAGCCCCTTAGCTGGACATCATCAGCACAGCCAGCACCTCTTATTCAGTGAGAGCTCCACCCCAGCTTGCAAGCAGCCTCCTGAGCCCACCAATCCCCCATTCCAGGCTGGCCCTTTGCCTTACTGCATGATGTGCTGCCAGTGTGATCCAAGGAGCGACATCTCTTCACCCTACCAGCCTTGTTGTGTGTAATCAGCAGTCATAGAGAATGTGCTGCTCCATAGCCCTAAATTCAGGGGACACTGGTACCAGGTGTCCCTGCCAGTTCTGAGCATCCCATTAACCCTCTGCCTCTGCATGATGTTGTTGTTAACCCAACAACCTCACCTCCCATTGCCAAGGTGCTCCCTTCTGACCTCTGCTAATGCCTCAGTCTTTTCTCCCTGTCCAGGTGCAGCTCTAAGATGAAACCTCCATCTGGGCAAGGCGTCAGGCTGGCCTACCTGCTCCTGAGTCTGGCTGCCCCCAGCCTTCCCAGCCCCCTCTGGAAGGACAGGGACTCCCTGATGCAGCAGGAGAAAGCCCATCAGACAGGTGGCAACTTGGTGCTGAGCAGGCAGGAGCAGCAGCTCAGTACAAAGCTGGTAAACCTCAAGAAGAAGGAAGTGGAAACAGCCATAACTACAGGACAGTTCCCTCCAAGCATGCACTTCTTCAGGGCAAAAAGCCTCATTGACCAGAGCAAGGTGTTCAGCATCTTAAAGCGCATGCCTAAAGGTAGGCTTGGCTTAAGGAGCCTCATCTTACTCATCCTTTCTCATCTTTTGCTTTCTGAGCTGGGACAAAACACAGGATGTGGGAGACAAGCTTCTGAGAGCTGTAAATTGTGCTCTTTGGGTTTCAGGAAAAGCCCCGAGGAGAGGAAAAGGGGGATGGATTGGGTGAATACACATTTCCAGCAATTGTGGCATTTGGTTTAACTTACAATACGGATCCTTAAGTCTTTCGAGAGTGGAGAAGGGACAGAGGAAGCAAAGACAAAAAGAAACACCAGACATCCCCATTTACTCAGCATGTTCCAGCCAGGGCCTCTCTTTTTCCCACAGACACACTCCATTGACAGGCTACCAACCTTATTCTGTATCTCACCAAAAGTGCTGCATCCCCAAAAAGGGTTTCTGCAGGTGGTTCTGTAGCAGACCTGGAAGTGTGCTGGAAAGTCTGGGGGCACTAGAGGAGGAAGGGGCTACCTCTAACACTGAAATCTTTATGTTCTTTGCTTGTTGTGTACAAGTCAAAGCCTGTGGCTTATAAAAGAGAGCAACATTTTACAATGTTGCTACGGGCAGGTAGTGACAGGACCAGGGGGATCAGTATTGAATTAAAAGAGGAGAGATTTAGATAAGATGTTAGTAAGCCTACTCAGAGGGTGGTGAGGCACTGGAACAGGTTGCCCAGAGAAGTTGTGGCTGTCCCATCCCTGGAAGTGCTCACAGCCAGATTGGATGTGGCCCTGAGCGATCTTCCCAATTCTCCTTGCCAGTCTCCACTGTGGGATGCAGATCCCAGTCTTGCAGCATCCCAACCCATTAACATAAACAATTAGTGTGTCAGAAATGTCATTATCCTTTCATGGCTGAATTGAACAGCCAGAAATTTAAAGGTACTCCCCTCTTCACCTCCAGCATCATTGATACCAAGTGGGAGTCAAAACAAATAATTAACACTTTTCAGTCCTGGCAATGTTTAAACGGGCTCTTGGAATCTTTGCAAGGGCTGTAAGCTTTTAGGGCCAAGATCACATCCTTGTAGCTGTTTGGGTAGGATTTGATCAGAGCCCCTGGGAGTTCCTGTTGTTTCAAGCACTACTGTAATGTCTGTTGATGCTCTCATAGGGACATAGGGTGACATTGCCAGGCAGAGGAGGGTCAGACAGCTGCAGCATGCCCAGTCTGGTGCACCAGCTCTGCTGAGAGCAGCAACCACAGCTCCTCAGCACCTTTACAGCCAGACCCTCTGTAGTGGGAGATCATAGACATGACTCTATATTAGATTAGTCCACTGTAAATTATAGTCTGGAACCTAATCTAATGTCAAATACATACCAGTCTTGTTCTTGCTATTCATGTTCTCCCTTTACCCTTCAGGGCATCAAAGCTATTTTAACTAAGAGGTCTCCCCTAGACTAATAAAGAGTTCAGCTCTCCCAGTGTCTTCCCTTTACAAAGGTGAGGCTTAGTTCAAGCACCAATAGCACCAGGAGTCTTTGCAAAAGGAGAGATTTCAGCAAAATGAAATGATAAGGAAGGTGAGCATACAGAGGATGCTCCCTGTGCCAGGAAGACTGGCAGCTGCCAACCTACTGCACAATAACAGAGCACCCCAGAGGCCCTCTGTGCTGGCCAGCAGCAGATGTACAGTGTAAGCAAGCATGCTTTTGATAAGGCACACAAGTAAACTGTACTTCTGCATCTAAGTGCAATTCCCCAGAGTAACATGGTCTGGGATTTTGGTGTATGCCATAGGTCCAGAGAGCTGAAAGAAGAGACATGCACTAGGCACAAGAATCGAAGCTGGGATCTGAACAGCTTAGATACAGAGCTTTGCTTCAGGCGTGCTCCAGCCAGCATGCCTTGGGAACTGCTGCCTCCTGTGCAAGTTTCTCTTTAAAACAGCGGGGCCTGAGCCAGCTCACAGCAAACTCTGCCTAAAAGACCTTTAATAACTCAGAGCATTTTCCATCCCAGTGGAGCAGCAGAGCTCCCTATCGATTCTCCTCTCCCTGTGCTCCCAGGCAGCTGTCACACTCTGCCTGCCCAGTGTCTGATGTGGAGGGGGCACATCCTCCAGCCTGGGAGGGACAGAGCAGCAGTGCAGTCCTTGCTGGGAGAATTCACTCACAGCCTTCTAAAGCATTTCCAGACCCCCCTAGATGGACAAACAGTTACCCCATCAAACCTGGGCAAACAAACAGTTACCCCATCAAACCTGGGCAAACCAACTGCTACCCCATCAAACCTTCTCCCCAGCTGCCTGGGCTCACCAGGACATCCCTGTCCCCTCCACCAGGCGCTGTGCTCCACCTGCACGACTTCGCCATGCTGAGCGTGGGCTGGCTGGTGTTCAATGCCTCCTACCTGCCCGACTGCTACATCTGCTTCACCGCCGCGGGCTCCGTGCGCTTCCGCTTCTCCCGGCCGCGCCCGCCGCCCGCGCCCCGCTGCTCCCCGTGGCTGCTGCTGGACACCTACCGGCGACAGCTCAGCGACGTGGCCGAGTTTGACAGAGGGTGAGTGCACAGGGGCGGCCTCCTGCTGCTCCATTCTGGGCCAGCTTTCCCCGTTTGCTCGCTGCTCTACAGGTGAGGAACTCCGTCTAGGGCTGGAAAAGCAAAGAGCAATGTATGGAGGGGTTTGACAGCTGGCTTGCAAGCAAAGCTGAGTTAATAGAAGAAATAACAATTGATTATTTTTGAGTGTATCTATAGCAAAGAAGAAGACAAAGCCATCAGCATAGAAACAGATTAGAAACTTTTTTCTTCTTAGATCCTGATCACTGTGTATGTCATGTCCGACCTAACAGTGGCAGCAATGCAAGAGTTTGAAGGCTGCTGCATTAAGTACACCAGAGTCAGGGACCATAAAAGCTGAACTTTTCTGTGCACACATGCAGAGGATAGAAGCTAAAGTGGATTTATGAGACCTGGCCCCAGCTCTCCTCAGCACTGAATGGGCTCTCAATGTGGGACAGGGCTGCATGGTGCCTCAGCCAGTGAGGTATCCAAAAACTGGATGGGGAAGCCGCATAGATGATGAACAGGCTCTCCCCAACAGCAGAAATGTCCTTTGCAAAGTCATTGTTTTGATTCAGAGCAAGAAGTTGGGCCAACTATTTATTTATGTTAATTACTGTACAAGCAAAACCCCTCAAACTTCCCAAAATAAAACCCAACCCAACTGTCCCTCCAAACACCAAACTTGTTTTCTGAGGCCTGCCTTTGAAACCCCAGTGGCACCCACCACCTGGAAGCACGAGGCACTCATTCCCAACAGGCACCAGGAGCTGTGGCTTGCTCTCTTGGGCACTGGCTGAGCCAAGGAACCCCACACACAGGACTCCTGCCTGGTTTGGGGGCTCCTTCCCCTCAAAACCCCTCCTGCTAGCAGAGCTCCCACCCTTACAGGCAAGGCTCCTGCAGCTGTCCAGCTGCTCACACCTCAGCTGGCTCCCCAGAGCATCACTCACCCTCCTGCAGGAGCTCCTCTCCCTGCAGGCAGCTCCTGCCTTCACTCCTTTTATCAGGACTGGGCTTGTCTGAAGCACCTGGCATTTAATGACTTACAGGTGGCTGGGAAGAGCCTGGCTCCCCCTCTAGCCAGTGGTGATGGGAACACAGAGTCCTATCTCCCCATCCAGGGGCCATTGATCCCAGGACAAAGCCCTGCTGAAAAGGCCAAGAGGAAGCACAGCTCTGCTGTGGTGTGTGGGGGGCTGGAGAGAGCACACTAAATAATGCATGAAGTCAGACACTGAGTGATGAGGACAAAGGAAAATATTGAGTAGCCATCCATTGAGAGGGTACTGCTGTCCGTGGCACTCTGGGGGCTGGGGTCTGCAGGAAAAACAGTGTGGGGTGTCATGTAATGGCAGACAGTATTGCCATGCCAACACACAAGGACAGGGCTGGACTGAGGCAGTGCAGATGACCCCAATTCCAGCATTTCCCAAGTGAAACTTGGTGGGTTTTACTGCAGTGCTCTTCAGTGAGGTTGTGTGCACTTAAATAGAGACCTTTTAACTCTTAGTGAACTGGTATCCCCTCCATGTGGAAGCTGTCTGGGCTCTGTGCCCTGCAGATCTGGGAAGGAGGTCAGGTTGGGAAGCTGAGGAGCTTCCAGACTTGTGGCATGGTATTCCCTTCCCTCCCCAAAACCAGCAATGGGCAGGGCAGAGGGGTCTGACTCTCCAGGGCATCCACCATCCCTCTCTTATGGAAGTCCAGAAGGACAAAGTGATGCCAGACCCTGGGCTCTTGACCTTTTATATCCTGAGGCTCAACTGCCCTGACATGTGATGGACGAAGCAAGATCCAGTGAGAAATCTCTGATCTCTGTCTTCCACAAAGAAAACTGGTTCCCCATTAGCTCCCTTCCATTTCTGCTGGGAGTGATGAGGAAGGAAAGATGACAGCACCAGCTCTCTTCAACCACACCAGGAGACCCATAAATAACGTGCAAGAGATTGGATTTTGAAACAGCTTCACTTCCCTAAAGCCCAAGCAATTGCAGTGGGCATTTAGAAGTGCCTCAGGAGCAACCCTTCATTGCACTTGTTTTTGGTTGTGCTTCCATGGCATGATGCCACTTTGTGGCAGAGGCTGAAGGGCAGGGCATCCTGTACACCCTGTGCACCTGGGGCTGTGCCTTGTGTGGTTCCCTCTGTTCCTGTGTGGAAACACTCATTTTCAGAGGCAGTAGTGCCACATTCCTCTTCTTTTGTGTTTGCCTGACAGTGACAAGTCAGAGCAGGACTTCAGAGTGGCAGGCACTGCACAGGGACACAAGACAGAGCCACACTGCAAGGGTCTCCCCAAATGTGGAGGGAGATTCTTCTGCCTGAGCCAAGAACAAACTTGCATCTCTGGCATCCTGGGTGCTCACTTATCCATTTGAGTATGTTGTCCTTCATTTCTTGCCCTTCCATGCTCACCACCACAAAATCACAGAGGAGTCATTAGGCATAATGTGCAAACACACCAACAACAGCCACGCTGAGGCACTTCCCCTCCTATTCTCATCTAGTCCCTGGGCACTAGTCTAGGGGTTAGGAATGTTTTTGGCCGTCTGGAAATAGGTCTCTAGCCAGGAATAGGCCCCAATCTGTTCTGCTTCTCAGTTTCTGGAAACTCTCCCAGTCTCTTGAACATGTGCATCCCAGGCTACCTCTCTCCTGCACTCCTCTTTGCCCTTGAGCACTGACAAGCTGAGAGAAAGCAGATGTCAGAGGAAAGAACGGATGGATAGTTGGGTGGTTTCAAGGAAGTGTCAAGGGAATATGGCAGCAGGGAAGGGCTCTCATGCAAGGCAGGGTGGATCAGCAAATGTGAAGGAACAATGGAAATGTTTCTGAGAAGCTGCACCTCTTTCACCTGACAGCATTTGACTAGGAAGGGGTGGAAAAAAGGGGAATCTGCAGGATTTTTTTTTTGCTGTTCGCATTTTTAGGTACGTATATGTGTGTGTGTGTGCTTTGGAAGTGACTCCTTTTGTTTGTTTCCCTCAAGAGAAGGTCTAATCATTCCTATTCAAAGCACACATCTCATGGGCCAAGACCCTGGAGTATTGTGTTATTGGTGAGCTTCCAAAAGGATGCTTTTAGGAGAGCCAGGAGACCATGGGCCAAGGGACAGCAAAAGGAAGGGAATTTTGCTTTTCTACTTAAAAGGAAAAACAATCCTCACTTATTTTCTTCACAATCAATTGCAATACAGGAGAATGTCATTCTTTCCCTCAAGAAGCAACATAATGGCTGCCACCTCCTAAGCAAGAGCATGCCCCCAGATATTTAGGGAAGCAGCATTGACATTCCAGCTATTTGTAAAATACCACTGCACACCCCCCCACCAGCAGCACAAGGACTGAGGCCGTGCCCAGCAGAGCTCTCTATCACCAGGATGAAGTCATCTGTGAGGGAGCTGACACCACGGCCCAGGCTTCAGGGACAACTCCCCTGGGCACTGGCGGCTGCCCCGGCTGCCATCACCTTCCCCTCCGTGTCTTCTGACAGCCTTATCTCACAGAAAAATAGGGCAGTGTGTGCAGTAAGAGGGGGGAAAAAAAGGAATAAAAATCCACTACAGAACAAAGCACTCCACTCCCTCTACAAGTCTCCCCTTGGGGAGAAGAAGAGGGGATGAGAGAGCGAGAGCAAGCGAATGAACCACATGTGACAGATGTTAGTCACACTATTTAATGCACCACTGGAAGACATTTAGATACCACGGTGAGGAGAGGGGCATAATTACCCATCGAGAGCAGGAAAAGGGGCAGGAAAAAGAATCCCTCTAAAAACAAGGCAACAAAACCTTTCATTTCTGTATTACATAGCACAGGAAAGGAAAAACAGGGGGAAAAACCCAGGAAAAGAGAAAGCAAGCCCACAGTTGAAAATAAATAATCCTTGGCTGGTCATTTTAGCTGTGCCCCTTTGGGCATATGCATTGCAATAGCATTGTTCAGTGCATATATGACATGACATGGAAGGCTATTTGTAGTCTGCACCTGATCACTGGCCAAGGCCCATTCCTGAAAAGAAGCAAAAAAAAAGAATGTATTTATGAAGCTTTGCTTCATCTGCATGAGCTACTGATGGCAAAAGCCCCCGAACCCTTAGGAGATTATCTGGTTATCAAGGATGGATCACTGTTATGCAATAAATCTTCAACAGTTGTAAGGATCAATAATCAGTCTCAAAGGGAAGGGGATTATAAAGAGAAGCACAATTTGATTTATGTGCTTTTAGGAGCAGGGTGGTGTGGGGATTTATGGCTGTTTCTAGCCCAAGAGCACAGGCTAAGCAAACAGCCACGAGTTTGTAGAGCCAGATTTAAAGGCGGGGAGCGGAGCCCTGCGTGCGCTCATCGCTGGAGGAGCCGAGTTCTCACAGGACGAGGGGAGAAAGCGGTGGGAGCCCGGCTAAGCACCCGTCCTTATCTGGAACGGAGCTGCCTGCACGGCGAGATCGGGCTTGCACGGCCTTTTGATCCACGGGGAGGTTTTTCCCGGAGCCGCTGGGAACGGCCCCGCTCGGCTCCCGGCTCCGGGCAGGTGCCGAGCTGGAGGGGAGCTGCCCTTCGGCCACGAGGGAAGGGGAAAATTCTCCTTCCCACACGAAACCTCCCCGATGAGCAGCAGCACAGCCTTTCTGCCCCGCTCCGCAGCCCGGGCAGCTGGATCAGCGCCTCCAGGATGCTCCTGAGTCCTGCATTCCTGGTTTCTAGGGTAATGCCGGGGTGGCTCCTCGCTGTCAGCCCCTTCCGTGGTCCAGCTCGGTCTTCTCTGCTTGCATGGATTACTGAACAGTAGCTGGGGTTGCCCAGTGTCCTGGATAATGGCACCAAAGCCCCTATTGTAATGCATGGGAGGGCAGAGCCCAAGTTGCTGTGGAAACCTTAACTCTGAATTGTCCTGACTGTTGAGCATTCAAAGTCTCATCCTTAACAGCAGTAGCATCTCTTTTATGTACAGGTTTGCTTCTAAAATTGTTGCTGGCAAAGAAATTAACAGAGTGAGGAAGAAATGAAACTGCAGGCCCTGGAAGAGAATCCTTAGGGAGTGAAACAGCAGGCAAATCCTGGGGGAATGGGTTCTGCTTTATAGGCAGGATGAAGGGATTCAAAAGGCATATCTGCCCAGGGTGTCTTAGTTTATTAATTTGGACCAGATCACATTTTACATCTGTAGGGGGGCTGTGGAGGTTTAATTCCATCCACAGAAGTGTCCTGGATGAAGATAATAAGATCACAAATCAAAGCCACACCTCCCATATAACAGAGCAGAGCACTGCATGAGGATGGGGGCCAAGACATCAAACAGGAAACATTATTAAAGATCAGTAGCTGTTATTGAGGGGAAACAATATACCCAGATGAAAGCTGAAGCATGGCTGAAGGTATTTCTGTCTGAACCTGCTTAGCCCCTGACATGAGATAAGCACTGGGCCAGCAAGAAAACATCTGTAGGTTTCTGTGATGGCTTCCATTTGTCCACCCAGGAATGAAGTTCATCACCCCTGCATTGCCATTTAGACTTTGCCCACTGGTAGGAGAAATTTATTATGAGCTACTCTTCAGGTGGAAGAAGGAGGGCTGTTGCCAGAGGCAGGGCTTCAAGTGGGATGAAGGCTATCAGCTTGCCAGAGGATGGTGGTGTGACACAGATGCTCACCATGTCCTAAATGCAAGCTGTCACCCACAATTAGATATTCTTGCAATTTACTGGCTCCCTTAAAGTCTGCTTGATAAAACTACCCACTGTCTCTCTGGATTTCTGAAAGAGGCTTATGTGACAGCTGAGTGGATGGAGGAAATAAATACATTTCCATCACACTAAGGAAAAGCCAGGACTGAGATTCTTATCAGCTGTTTCCCTGAAGTAGCTATCAGCAAGGCAGGTGGGGAGTAAGGTTTGTTCTCAGTGGCTGGGAAAAATGATTTCTGATTCAGAACTGTCTTCCCCTTGCGTTTTTTTTTGGATGGCATATTTTGACAATACAAAGGTACCAGGACAACTTATGGGCTCAGCAAGCAGGCTGCTGGTGGCCCAGCACGTGGTATGTCCTGTAAACTCAGTCTGCCTTTTAGGTGCTGAACACAGGACCAAGAGTTGTGACATCTTATGTGCATTGAAGACTCTTGGGAAAACATATGTCTGCAGGAGTAATGTGCATGCCTGCTTTCAGATTAGGAATACCCTGGGTAGCAGATTATAACTGATATAAAAGATTTTCAGATTAGGGATACCCTGGGTAGCAGAGTATAATTGATATAAAAGATTTTCAGGTTAGAGATACCTGGGTAGCAGAGTATAATTGAATAAAAGCACTGTACTTGCTTTTGTAACTCTGTTCCTTGAAAAAGGGACAGGCAGGTTTTAAGCACCTACTCCTGCCTTGCTTACAGCTCAACATGTATCATACAAATTCTGTGCCAGCCATTAAAGGAGTAAATACAGGTGGCAGGAAAATGACCTGAATGCTTCCTAGTTGCACCAGCCACTGTTGTACTGCAGTGCCAACAGACTCTGTTTGCTCTCCTCATTCCTTCTCTTCTCCCTTTTCTATAGCTTGCTGAGAAACCTGACCCTGGTGACAGATACCCCTGAGCTCGCCTACCCTTCTCAGGCTTTCATTTGGAAAAGATTTGAAGAAGTCTTTCTCATTGCCTCTGGACTTATCTGCTATGCACCTGTGTTCAAGGCCTATTTCTACCAGGGGCTGCTGGAGCTCTATGAAGATAACATACAGTATGTTGAGATAAGAGCTATCCTGCCTGCGGTACGTGGGGTTTGGCTTCTCTAGCAGTCTTTTAAATCCTTACTTCTCCATAGCTTTCCTCAAGCCCTATCTTGAATTTAGTTTTTGGATGTTTGCATACCTGCCCTCCTAAGGATGCTGGAAAACCTTGATCATATTCAAACATCTTTCTTGGAGATTTGCATAGGCAAGGGCTTGAGAGATTCTTTGTTCTTAATGGCTAAGGGAGATACGTGCTGTGACATAGGCACAGAACTACATTGTACAGTCAGACTGAGAGCTGGGTCAAAATCTTGCTCATTGAGAAGAGGTAGCTCAGTTTTGCACCAGAATCACCTATTCTGTGGCAGTTGCTCTGAACAAATTTCCTGACTTGGATAGAAACTTATTCTGGAATAGTTATGCTATTTTTAATCCTCAGCTTATTTCAGAATGATTACTCTGAATAGGTGAGTCAATCAATTGGCAAAACACAACCTACCACAATTTGCAGACAACCTAAAATTTTGGCTGTGTGTATGAAGTATGAACAGCTCCTTTCAATGCCATTAACACCAAAATCTGGTAATGGTTCAGGCCTTTCACCCAGAGCTGGTTTGGTTGTCCTCCAAGCCCACTCTGCCCTAATGCCTCTCCAAGCACCAGCAGACCACACCACCCTAAGAGTTCCCACTTTCCCAGTGACAGTTTTGTCACTGCAGACATACCTTTCCCATGCAATTCTCCAGCCCAGCTCCATGCAGGACTCTGAAGGGGTGGGAGTTCTGTCAGTCTATCATACCTGAGAAGAGAAGGAAGTATTGCAAAGGGGGGCAGGGGGGAAAGGACGTGGAGAAGTGCACAAAGTTTACATGAGGCTTACTTTCCTGGGGGTTACCATAAGCCAGTTGCTCTGAATTCAGCCACCACCTGTCTTTGGGGTACCTGGAAAGAGAAAATAACAGCAATGTCAAAATGCCTGTGCATTTTGTGAGGCATCCCCCCAGGCCACACAGGTTTCCAGGCCAAGAGCATCTGCCACGATACAAGTGCGTGGGCCTGCCTGGAAAATACCCTGCCTTTACCATCAGCCCTTAGACATGGTTGTGAGTCCTTTTGAAGAGAGGCTTGGCAGGGAAGATTTGCTTCCCATCCAGCTCCTGATGCTGGTGGCAGCCGTGGGAGCCTGCAGAGCCCTGGGGCTCCCCTGCAGCCTGCAGCTGTGAGCTGTGAGCTGCAGTGCTGTGAGCTCCAGGTACCACGGCAGGGAACGCCAGGAGCCGTGGCCATGCTGGGATGGAGAGCACCATGGGCTGCAAAGGAACAGCCAGGGTGAAGGTGGGATGAGAGGGCAGGGAAATGCTTCATGGGGAAAGTCAAGGTGAGCAGGGTGTGGCAGGCATAGCAAGATGCTCGTGTGGCTGGAGAGCCTCCAGAAGGCTCCACAGCAGCGCTGAGGCTGCAAAAGATCTCCTTGCAGCAAAGCCTGCCAGAAGCGGCCCCGAGGTAAAGTAAATGAAACTGGGATTTAGCGTGAAACAGCAAACACTGTGGAAAAGCCCCCTAAGCCCAGCTGTGTTTGCAGATTCAGCTGTGTAAAGTCTCACATTCCCATGGGCTGCAGCTGGGCAAAATTCCCTCTGAGCATCTGCAGCTGCCCCATGGCTGCTGGTGCCTGCAAGGAGGACACTGCATTGTGACGGGGTGTGGGGCTTTGCAGGGGCATCCCTGCAAGGGACAGCACCAGAGGGGAAGTCAGGGGGTGAAGTGGAGCAGTTGAAGGCTAGAGGAGAAAGGTGACAGAGAAAAGAATGGTGAGAAGGATGAGAGGAGAACTGATGGAGTGGTTTCAGCTGCTGTCTGTGAGTGACTTCAGGCAGGGAATTTGTGGGTTAGTATCAATTCAGGGTCTCCAACCCTGCTGAAATCAGGGCAAAAGCCCTGAAAATAGCCCTGGTAGAGAGGAACCTCCAGAGCAAGTTGATGAGACAGAGCATGCCAAAAGGATTATTTTTCCCAATTGCAGCCAGAGACCTGGGAAAGCATGGCAAGACTAAATGACTGACTCAAGGTCATGAAGCAAACCTCTGGCAGAGGGGAGCAGCAGGAGCCCAGCTCAGCTGCTAGCTGATGGAGCTCAGCCATTGCGTGCCTTGGGGCTGCCTCAGCTGACAGATTGCCACTGCAAGGCACAGAGCATGTGTGAGCTGCAGACAGCTGGACAAAACACCGCAGTGTTGGATGCAGACAGGAGTAAGAGGTCATGGTCTCCAAGGAGTTCTCAAGGGCGTTTGCTTGCCGTGTCTGAACACAGAGAAACTTCTATCACATAGGAGGGGGGAAACCCATTCCTTGGTTCTTGCCAGCTGGTAAAGGCTTGAAGAAGGAAATGTTCTGCACAGATTTTACCGCTTTTGTTTTCCTTCTCTGTTCTCAGGACCACAGCACTCTGCTTCTCCCAAGGTTCTTGTCACTTCATTTCTCCCAATTCCAGTAAAACACCTCTTCTAACTACTGCTTCTCACGCTGCAGGTGTATGAACTGGATGGCACCAAGCACGATAAATCATGGTCTGTGGCAGCCTACCAGGAAGTGACCAGGCAGTTTGTGAAGGAGCACCCAGACTTTGTTGGAGCCAAGATTATATTTGCAGCACACAGGTAGAGGCTGAGCAGGGCTGAGAGCGGCTGTGCCATGTGCAGGGCAGAGGGCTGGGAGAGGCAATGCTGGGCTGGAGTGCCAAGGTTGGTTGGCAATGTCCACATGGGTTGTTGGAGCTGGGGTGTTGCCTCCTGAGACATTCCCTGGCATATGTGAAAGGCTGAGGGTGAGAATTCATCCATGTGGGTCTGCCTACGTGCAAGGAGAGCACCAGAGGAACGTCCATGAGCCCTGGGAGCAGGAATGAGCCCAGGCAGGGCTGCCTGTGTGTGTGTCCAAGCCATGCCTGCTCTCCTCTGAGCCTGATGCACTCCCCCACCCTGCAGACACTGAAGCAGAGACAGCAATGCCCGAGTTTGGGCACTTGGTGTGGCAGAGGTCCCATGGGACCCGGCACACGCCGCTCCCCGCAGCCTGTGTACGGCATGTTCATGCTGCTGCCCTCCAAGGCAGGCAGATGCCATGAAGTCATGTGAGGTGATCCTCAGCAAGCAGAGCAGACCTCTCAGCAGCACTGACCCGCTCTGCTTTGGCACCATGCCCTCTCCAGTTCAGAGCTGGCTTGTCCCTCTGGCCACAGTCTGCAAAATGCACTGAGAAGTTTAAATGTGATAGGGCTGGAAGAAACCTAAATGGAAAACTCTCTTGAAATGCAGTTAGTGCCTCACCTCCTAACAAAACAGCTGGGAGGAAACAAAAAAAAATTAAACATTTTCTCTCCACATTGTTGTGTTCCCTTCCCTGCTTGGTAAATGGGAAATCCAGCCTCAACTCAAGTGACAGCAGGGTCTAGCCAGGCATTTCCTGGTCATTCATGGGTTTCGTTTCATAATATCAATTTTCTACTGCTGTTCCTCTAGAGACCTGAAGCTGGTTGTCAGATTCAAGAGCAACTTGTATTTTGGAAATACCCCTGGGGGCCCCGTTTCACAACTCAAACCCTGAGAAGGCAGACCCATGGGAGTCAGCTTCTGCAGCTCTTTCTCTCTCTTGCTCTCTAGGATGCTGAATGTCTCCCAGATTAAAGAAGACATCATCACTGCCATGGCACTCAGAGCCCGCTTCCCAGACACCCTGGCAGGCTTTGACCTGGTAACTGAATTTCTTCTGACCCCTGCTGATATAACCACATATATCCCGTGGCATATGTTCTATACCAGAGCCAGAACCTCTGCTGCTGTACTGAAATCAGTGTTAATGAATTGCAAATCCTCCAGCTAAGGATTTTGTTCAGGGTAATTGACAAAATCCCCTGAAAGAATCAGCTCCCTACCCCACAGCATTGTAATTTCAGCACAGCTGGCACTTCATTTATACAGAGCTGTAAGTCCCACCATCTTCCCAAGCATGCTCAAAAATACCTTTCTGCTTTCCCCCAGGTCGGTGATGAGGACAAAGGTCATTCTTTATGGGAGCTGAAGGATGCCCTGACCATCCCATATTCCATGGGGGTCAACTTGCCATACTTCTTCCATGCTGGGGAGACTGGTGAGCATGAGGACTCAAGGCTTGTTACTGCTTGCAGAGGCAAGCAGTAACTGCTTGCAGTGCTGCTCCCCCTTGGAACAGCACTCACTTCCCATCCACAACAGCAGCAGAGTCCCCCAGTCATCATTTTACAATGCAAGGTGAAATAATGCTTGAGCCAGACTTGAGTCTTAACTGACCAGGCCATCAAAGCAACTGATGTACCCTTCATTCCTGGGGCAGTGTATTATTATTGGCAAAATATTATTCAGTCTGCATTGGTGGGATTTATCCTAACCAGGAGAGTCTGTCTAACTTGTGCCTTGTGTGTTGCATGTTGGCATCTACAGAAAAAGTGTGCTTACCCTGGGCTCCCTTTATAGCCACAGGCAGGAGCAAGCCCTTCTAAGCCACAACACATTCTAATGCACAGGCTACTCCCCAATAATTGTTACTTCTCTCCATTGACAAGTCATGGAGTCCAACATAATTAACTCAGCTGCAAGAGCAATACTGTAAGCATCTAAAGCCAGGTGAGATCTCTATGCTGGGCAATATCCTGGGCAGATTTAGATCCCTGCTTCACTGAAAATGCAAGTGCAAACTTTGAGCATGAGCAACCCTCTCACCTCACATCTGGGACATCTATTAACAAAATCATCTAGCAGTTTGAGGAGCTTTATTTCCTAATAGCACTGCAGTGACTCTTGTCTGTCTCTGCTCAGACTGGCAGGGCACCTCTGTAGACAATAATGTGCTGGATGCATTGCTACTGAATACCAGCAGGATTGGCCATGGACTCGCTCTCATTAAACACCCAGTAGCCAAAAATTTGTCTCTGAAGAGGGATATTCCTGTAGAAGTCTGTCCCATCTCCAACCAGGTATGTTGTTATGTGGCTGGGTCACTGTAAAGGGGTTCACCATTGCTGTGAGGGCCAGCTGGGGGGCACCTACAAGTTTTGATGCACACAACCGGGCTTAGTTTCCTTTGCAGCACCTTACACTGCACTTTGCTATGTAAGGTGCTGCAAAAGTGAATACATTTAAGGCTTGTAGTGCCAGTCAGCAAAAAAATAATTTAAAATCCTATCCAGAGGAACCTGGAAAGGCAGTCCTCCCGAGTGGAGATGAGGCCCAGAGACACAGAGGTGCCTTAAGAGACATAATTGAAAATACTTCAAAACCAGGAGGGCCAGAGGCTGAGAAGCAGGGATTGTAACTGGAAGTCCTTGGTTTTGCAGAATTCATAACCAGTGGGAACTCTTTTGCAGCACATTAGAGTGTTGCCATTGTCCCCTGGGTGCAGCAGAAAGGATACTTAGGGTGGAGATTTACTGGTGTGAGCCTTAAGGGAGAGAACCCTGATACCAGCTCCAGATGCCTCAAGCTAAGCACCACAGCAAATGTGTAACCAAAAGACTGTTCCTGAATTGCTCACAGTCAAATTGTTCTAAATAAGCACAAGTTATTCACCCCACTGGACTTGATTAAGGTGATTTATTTAAGAAATTAATCTCCTTGTACAGTCAGTGGAGACAAGCTGCTTCCTCCTGCAGCAGTTCAGAGCAGAAACCATTCTGAACAGTCCTCTGGAGCCTGTCCCTCCCTGACCCCTACCTGCTGTCACAGGCAGCCCTGGCAGGTGTCAGTGACACAGCTGCAGCAATAACCTGCTGAGGGGTTGTCTCCCACTCCTCCCCACCCAGGTCCTGCTGCTGGTAGCTGACCTGAGGAGTCACCCTGCAGCTGACCTCATGGCTGAAGGGCACCCCATTGTGATCAGCCCCGATGATCCTCCCATCTTCGGGGCAAAGGGAGTCTCTTATGACTTCTACGAGGTGTTCATGGCCATTGGAGGGATGAATGCTGACCTGAGGACCCTAAAACAGCTTGCACTCAACTCCATAAAGTAAGTTCATCACCTCTCTCACCCTGTTGTAGTAATCATAAGGAGACTATCAGCTTTCCCCCCTTGCTTGCATTTGGGTTTTGGCCCCAGAGTCTCCTCTGCCACAGGAGCTGGGTTTCTGTTAATCCAAAATCTCCTCTGTGTCTCATCCAAAGGCAGGACACAGGGAGCCCAGAGGCTCCTCTGCCTGTGTTCTCAAGTGCCTTTCTCTGACTCCATGCCCCAGTGTATTCCTCCTTTTCCACTCTTCGTGAACTTGCCTCCACCACCTGGTTCTGGGTTTGGGAGAAATTGTATGTCTTTGTATCACTTGTCTATTTCTGCCAAAATTTGACTTGCTGCAGTGTTTGCCATCTGAGAAACACAGGAAAACAATTAGCATTTCATTCGGGTGTGTTTAACCCCTTTTTCTATTAACTGCTTTGACAGTTCTGCATGTCCAAAAATAGTTTGGATGTGAAGCCCAGGGTCTTCCTGCACATTCCTCAGCTCCTGCCCGTTTTCCACCATGTTACTCTGTGTGGTGCAGGCATGTCCTGCAAGGGTTAATCTCTCGCTGCCTCCTGCCTTTTCATTTCAGTGCTGCTCTCAAAATAGCTGCCCCCTTGTCTCCTGCCTGACACTGACTTTCCTCCTCCTCACAGATACAGCGCCATGCTACCGGACGAGAAAGCCAAGGCCAAAGAGCTCTGGCAGAAAAAATGGGACCAATTTGTGGCTGACCTCTCTGATAACTTTCTAAGGGAGCTGTAGAGAGGACAAGGCTCATCTCAGAAGGCATTTGGCAAGCTAGAGTGAGCCAGACTGATTGCTAAGAGGGAGACTGCTTCTTCCATGTGACCTGAGCAGATGAATGGACATCAAAGTCTCACCTGGTGACTCTGCTAAGCCAGGCTTAATGGGCTTAAAGCTAAGAAGGAGCTGCACTATCCTGTGGAACTCATGGGCTGGAGGTAAAAGGGAGCAGCGACCCTTTAGAGCAACCACAAGGAATCACCCTGCTCAAAAGAGTCAAAACAATTAAAAATTGCCAATGACCAAATCCTGACATCCTTATTCAGGAAAAACAGGCTTTCCAATGAGAGTCAGCAGGAGATTGCCAGCACGAGGATCTCTGAATTTTGCCTTATCATTACAAAATGCAGACCTTGGCCGGAAACAGCAAAGACAAACACCCAGCCATTTGGGCCACTGACCTTCAAGAGAGCAAGGACTGAAAATGACTCTTGTTATGTTTAACCCTGGGCCTGCTGCCAAAATAGCACTGCTAGGTCGAAGAACCAGTCATAGGTCTGATGCCTGCTATTTCAGGACCTACCATGGCTGGAAACAAGCTGGTGGAACTTGCTCCCAGAACATTTAAGCCTGGTTGCACAGTGATCATAAAGGCAGAAGAGAGGTGCCTCAGTCGCCAGCAGTTTTTTTACTACAAACTCTTTTCCTGTCCTCTGGTCAAAAGGAAGACAAAACACATTTCAGGTTAAGTCCAAAACATCCTGGTTTCCCAGACCCAGCTTGATTAAAACTATCCCCCTGCACAAGGCTGTGTTAACACAGACATTTATAGGAAACACCTTTTGGTTTCAGGGAGTTCCACTACCAGCCTTTGTTGCTGTACTCATCGTGCAAATGTGGCTTTATTCAGCCTGTCGGAGATATTTTCACCTTGGTAGAGAACTGCTGTGGATTTCCACAGGGCTCATTTGGACCTCTGTGTTTTCCAGCTCCTTGGCAAAAAACCCCCAAAAACCTACACAAGAAATAGTCTCTTGACAAGCTGATTCCCTGTCTTAACATCATCAAAAATATCAGGAGGAGAACTAGTCACAGGGAGACTAAAAAAAAAAAAAAACCAAAACAAAACAAAACGAACTCAGAAAAAAGCAAACTTAAGCAGATTGCTAAATAAATTCAGAAAAATCCTTCAGCACACACATGCCAAGCATGTAGCCAGGATCAAAGAGCATCTTTCCCTGACTCCAGTACAATCATGCTGCTTTGCATCAGTCAAGGGAGAATTGACAAAAATTCCTACTGAAAGACATCTCCCTCCTCTGAAGCACAGACTTGCAAAGGCTGTTGTTTCCTAATCTGACCAGCCTGGGCCAATTGGTTCTCTTTATGCTTTCTGTTAATTGTCTCAAGCAGCTTGGCCACAGTGTTTATTTCCACTGACCTTGGCTGGAACACCTTAGCAGGAGGCAAACACACTTATTGCAGAAGTGGATCAAGCTGCACAGCCTGTGTGCCCTGTGTCAAATTGCCCACAGTTCAGAGGCTGCAACTTCATCTCTGGTTATCCCAGAGAAAATAAAAACCAACCAAACCACACACACTACGAACCCCATCACAGAACACAAATAAAATCACAACAAACCACAGGTGTGTGCGTTGCAGAAGGCAGCAACACAAACGACAGAAATGAAAAAGTGAGAACCCATTCACACCCCTCACTAACTGGGGGGGTTAAGTGCCTTACATCCCCAGCCCTTTCCAGCCACAGCTACCTCTGCTCCAGCTCTCTCTGCCCACACCCCCAACATTTTCCTCTGAAGCATCCTGATGGGTTTTTTTTTCTGACCTCTCCTGGGCCTTGATACAGATTTGGTCCTGGGCAGGAGTTTTATACTGGAGGAGTAGCCAGAGCAGAGCCAGCTTCCCTCCTCCTGCATGGGTGTTGCATCCAGAGCTCAGACTAAAGCCCCTAGGGTAGGCTTTGGTCATGGCCAGGTTATAAATACTGACTTGGGAAGTGCTTTACTTGCTGAGCAGAACCACTGCAAACGAGCAGAATGGCAGCTGACCAGCAACCCAAAGCCCTGTCCCTCTCAGCACCCTGATCTTTCAGCTTTGCTATATGTGGATGGATGAAGATCTTTAATTTGCCATGACTTGATTCTCCCTTAAATAAGCCTCTTTGCTGCCAAGGTGAAGCTAATCATTACAGAGCCATTGTGGGAGGAGCTGAGCTCCTCAACACACAGGTTGACCCATGCCCCTTCCTTTCCTACCACAGCAGAAAGCTTTCAGCTCTTCCTGCACGTGGTCTCTTGAGGTCCTGAACCACTTTTTGCTTACCTGTAGTCCTCCTTTCTCCTCATTACCAGCAGGAGTTGCAGGGCTAGATCTTCCATCTGCCAAATGCTTGCTGGAACCAGTAGTTGTGTCCATTCTGTTCTTGCTTTCCTAGGGAAAGCCTGCTGTGTACATGGCCATTTCCCTGCTTCACAGCTGTGCTGTGATGGGGCCAAGTGCCTGCAGCCACCAGGGTGTGATGCTGGTCAGGATTAGAGCTGAATCAGGTTTCTGCAAAAATCACAGGGGTTTAAAATGGGACAGGTCTGATGCAGCCCTCAGAAATGTGTGACAGAGGGAGGGCCAGCCTGCCTTACTGCTGGGAATCTGCTCTTCCTTAGAGCCTGTCTTAACTGGGAGAAAGGTGCAAATTGGGAAGCCCTGGCTGCATTCTCACCTCTCTAACTCCAAGGTGTGCAAAAAAGGAGGAATTTAGGCTGGACCACAGCAGTTATAAGAGATCAATTCATTCAGCTCCATTGAAGCTTTGGGTAAATTTGGCTGCAGGGCTTCACTGAGACTCAGCTTTTAGTAGCAAAATTCCAAGGGTTTTGCTGCCAGTCTACTCCCTTTTGCCCAGTACCTTGGCTTCCTGCTCACATTTGTTGGCAAATACATCACATACTGCTCCCTTGCTTGTCTCTTTCAGAACATAGTCTATAATTAAATTCTCAAACCTGTCTTAATCGTGGGGGTTATTTTTTTTTTTTTTTTTTTTTTTTTTTTTGTCTCCATGTTAAAAAGAACAGAGGATACCCAGATTTGATGGGGATGTCTCACATCACTCAGCCTGGAGGGATCAGGGAGCCTGAAATGCCTTCTCAGCATGCTGCAAAGGGCAGTTTGATGTGTAAAGCTAACACAGTGTTAAGCCTGAGTCACCTGGCCAAGACACTACCCAGGACCCCTGTTCCCCCTTCCCCAAGCCCCACAGCAGCTGCACCCAGCTCAGGGCTGTGTTTTGATACAGACACCACCTGACAGACAGGATTTGCTCCTGCTGCCTCTCCTCCCACTACAGTTTTGTACCATCTCTGTGGTGGTTACAGCACGGGAAAGTAAAGGAATGACTGGAGGTCATTTACCTCCTTTAACCATGATTTTAGGAAGGGAATAGAGGGAAGTGAGGAGAAGACTAAATGATCAGGCCATTCTTTTCAAATAATTGCCTTGTGGAGCACCAGGTGACTCCAGGGTACAAGGTGAGGCTCTTTGCCCAAAGTACTGCTGGTGGGCATGGGAAGAAAGTGCCAGCTTGAGAGAGCTTCAATATCTGAGATGAAAGAGGAGGAGGCAGCCACAAGGGTGGTGGGAGGCTGAGCAGAGCAAACATAGAGGCAAAAAGAGCCTGCTTCAGTCTCCATCCAGACTCAGGAGCAAGGAAGGAGAGTAGAAAATCCATGGAAGTTTCTGTTACAGTTACTTCAAGCAGCCATAGCAATACTTAAAGCCTTTTGCCTGTTATCTCCCCCATCTGTCACTCCCTGTGGCCTCTTCAGGTTCAATTTGTTTGAATGGGAGGTGGATGGAGCTTTGTTTGCAGCACAAGTGTTTGCTGCAGAGCATCTTATTCTGCCTTTGGGGTAATTTAGAGAATGAAATGTTTGCCTCCTGGTCACTGCCTGCCAGGAAATGGCTGATCCAGCAAGGTGGTTGCTGTCAAAAATCATGCCAATAAAACAGAGGAGCAAAGTAAATGGCTGAAAACAGAGATAGGCCCGAGCAAGCAGCTGGATCTATCTGTCATGTGAGCCTCCATCACTGCAGTGGGACTATGCAGGTGCCAGATGCTAAGCAAAGCCCTCTGGCCATAAAACACAGGGGCTGCAGATGTGTTTTTCCACCAGCTCCAAATGATCAGCCTGCTTCAGGTTTTCTTCCTATCTAAGTCTCTGAATTAGCCTCTTCACAGGTAGCAGAAGGACATTTCTTTGGTCAGAAACCTGTGGCTCTAATTGGCTCAGACGTTAATTCCTTTCTTTCCAGGCTTGCAGCAGTTGCAATCACAGCAGGTCTATCAAGTGTTTTCTGTGCACTGAGGGACAGGCAGGTGAAGGGTCTGGCTCTCAATTCTCCTGGTTTGTCATTTTTATCAGGTTGTGTCCTCCCCCTTGGTCATTACAGGATAAGAAAGGCATTTTACTGTATTTTCTCAACCTTTAGCTTGTCCATCATTCCACGAACAGGCTGCAGCATGGGAAGGGGAGAGATAAACTGTGGGGGGAGGGTTCAGGCCATTAGAGCCTCTGCAGTAAGGACAGAGATGGAAGGTGGGGCTGCAGTCGAGGGGGATGTGAGAAGGTCAGGAAGGGGGGGTGATGACAGGGCTGTGAGTCCAGGGAAAACAGAGCTGCAAAGTTTACATAGGCACCCACGGGAGAAGGCTGTGGGCAACTGCCTGCTTCGCTTGTCTTTATAGTGAGCTGTGAGAGGGGGTGGGAGACATCCAAGCACGGCGTGGACAGGGGAAGAAGAGGGAGTCTCCTGTGGGTGGTGTGAGAAGGGCAGACAGACAGACGATCCCTAGGGGTATTTGGGGTACAGCTGTTACCAGATGTGCCCGCAGAGGAAATCACGAGGTCTGTCCATGCACAGCAGTCGGAATGGGAAGCTCCAAGCAGAGTCACAGAGAAATTCCCAACGCTGAAGGGAAAAAGACACAACGACAGGGATGATGGGCTAAATCCTGCCTGCGGGTGCAGGGAGGGCTGGGGCTCAGCAGGCTCTGCCCAGCGCGGCACTTGGCAGCCCTGCCGCTGTCGCTGCCAGGCTCAGCCTGTGCCCGCCCGCTGGCACAGTCCCCCCGGGTCGGTTTAAAAATAAGCGCTCCAGCCTGTTGGACAGCCTTGCTCGGAAAAACAAACACGGCAGCGCTGGCAGCCCGCGGGGGCAAAGCACACGCACACTTTGGGGACACCTCTCCCAGAGCCCCCTGGCAGCAAAACAACGCATTCCTTCCCTTCCCTGCGGCCAGACCCCGCGTCCCACCCGCATCCCCCGTGCCCGGAGCCCCCGAGCCGGGGCGCAGTGAGCGCTGCGGGCCCGCCCGGGCCGTGGAGCAGGAGCGCCGCCCGCAGGGATGAGCCGGGATAACAACCGGCAGCGGGGGGATAAACCCTCTCCAAAATTCCCACCCCCTTAACCCCAGCCCCAAAACCCCAGCCCCAAAACCCCCATCCTCAAAAACCCCACCCCAAACCTCCCACCTCCATTCACCCCAGACCCAAAAACCCCACCCCCATTAATCCCATGCCGAAAACCCCCAGCCCCAAAAACCTCCACCCCTAAAACCCTCACCCCCAAAACCCCCACCTCCAAAAACCCCCACCCACAAAACCCTCTCTTTCAAAGAGAACCCTAACCCTCTCCCCCAAAAACCCCCCCCCCCAAAATTCCCCAAACCCCCATCCCCATTAACCCCAGCCCCCAAAACCCTCATCCCCAAAAAGCCCACCCCAAAAAGCCCCACAGGCAAAACCCCTCACCCCCAAAAACCCTCTCCCCCAAAACCCTCTCTCCCAAAACCCCCAATCCATCCCCCTCTTTCCCCCTCACCGTAACTCCTGGATATTTAATTGACAAATTTTTTTTCTTTTTTTTAGCAATGAAATCTCTGTGATAGGGAACAGCCTGGATGTCTCTCCCAGCTCTTTTTTGCACCTCGGGAATGGGAAGAAAGGGGTAAAATTATCCCTACACTTAAAATAAAAGGGACTGAGAGACCCCCTCAATGCAGTTCAGTTTAGAGGCACCGAAACCAGCAAGCAAAACAACCCAACCCGTCTAACTTGTGAGTGGCTGTATCATTAAAAGGCCATAAATCCCCGTTAGCAAACACCCTAAGCAGAAATCACAGCAAATCCATCACATTTTCACTCTGCCAGGAGGGACCGCCTTGGTGGACGGGTGAACAGCACTCGAGACAAGGCTCCTGTGTTTGTAATTAATTTCAGAAAGTCTCTGCCTCTCTCTTTGACTATTTTCCACTGACAGCCAGGGAAGGTGAGTGTTGGAGGCCTCTGGTTTGTACATAGTTGGGAAGGCACACTTCAGAGTAGCTGCAGTGTGCTGATGGAAGAAAGTTTTAAGCCCAGCTCCTCACAGAGCTAAATATTTTCAGTAATGTCTCCAAGGCCAGCATAAATTTTGCCAGAGCACAATGAGCTGCAAACACTTCTGAGAAATTAAAGTGATCCTGGCAAATTGAGGAAATTACAAAAAATAAACGGTAGGTAATTCAGTTAAGGCAAAAGCACTTAAGGAGGAATAACCATCTGTACAAATGTATATCTCTGAATTGCCAGTGCTTTAATAGCTCTGCAAATAGGGCTCTAGGTGTTGAAGTGGGTCAAAAACAAATTAAGGTTGGTGTTCATGGCAATGGAAGCGTAAAAACAAACAATTACACTGTGTAATTGATGCCTAAAGTCATACGTGTTAAACCTGCCCTGTCGAGGGACTCAGGAGATCCTAAGCCCAGTCAGAAAGCAAACAAACATTGCTTCATCTCCATGATGTGAAATGAACCTTTCACTTTCCCCAGGTTTGGAAGGGCTTCAGCTGAATTCAGCATCAAGATTTCTGTTTCAGGGTGCAGGAAAGAGGGATGCAGTCTGTCAAAGGGTAAAAAAGGGGACCAGAGTTTTAGAGAACCTTATTTATCTGTAGGAAAAAGGGTTTGCACAGAAAAAGCTGAGCAAAGGCAGGGCAGCAACTCACAGAATTCTTAAGGTTGGAAAAGACCTGCAAGGTCATCAAGCCCAAACTGACCAACCACCACCAGACCTTGTCAACCAGACCAGGGCAGTCATTGCCACATCCAGTCATTTCTTGAACACCTCCAGGGATGCTGATTCCACCACCTCCCTGGGCAGTCCTTTCCAATACATGACCACACTTTCAGTGAACAAATTCCTCCTGATGTCCAGCCCGGCACACCTTGTCCTGTCGCTGTTGCCTGGGAGGAGAGCCTGATCCCCACCTCAGGGGCAGGTCAGGGAGTTGTAGAGCCACAAGGTCTCTCCTGAGCTTCTCTTCCAGCCCCAACTTCCTCACTACTCCTCATAGAACCCCAGACCCTCCACCAGCTTTGCTGCCTCTCTCTGGACGTGCTCCACACCTAAATTTCTTGTAGGGAGGAGCCCAGAACTGGACGCAGCACTCGAGGCGGGAGCTCCCCAGAGCCGAGCACACGGGGACAATCCCTGTCCCGGTGGGCTGGCAGAGGTGCCAGGCTGCAGTGCCATTCCCGGGCATGCAGATGGCAGGCAGGGCGAGCAGGCACCAGCCCGACCGAAGCCAGGCCGCGCCCGGGCCCACGCCTCCGTTATCACGGAGCAGCTCCGGAGCACTTCCCTCACAGACCGAGAGCCTCCCGTTCTCTGACGCTGTGAAGGGCTGAGATAAACCCGCCGTGATTGCACTGCAGGGCTCAAAGCCTTTGGCTCCCTCCTGCCCAAATCTCTACCCACAAGAAAATATCTAACTCTTAATGGCACACCAAGCACATTCTTATCACACAGTAGACCCTAGCCCCTGACCCAGCCTAGGAGCAGCCGCCACTCTCCTAACCACCTCAGGACTAACAATATGATTCCACTACAACTGCCCCCGACTCCTTATTCTAGGCCTACTCTCCACTATTCTCCTCATGTTCCAATGATGACGTGACATTGTACGAAAAGCGCTTTCCAAGGCCACCATACTCTCACTGTACAAAAAGGACTACGCTACGGAATAGCCTTATTCATCGCATCAGAAGCCTCCTTCTTTCTAGCATGGCTTGCCGGTGATTCTGCACGCCTCTACCGTGGCAGGGCTGCTTGTGGCCAGCGCACCCCTTTTCCCTCCGGGTCCCGCTGCCTCCAACACCGGCTCCTCCCTCCAGCTCTCGCCAAACCCGCTTTGCCCGAAGCAGGGACAGCAGAACCCTTCCCTGGCAGCACCATTGCCCGGTGTGGGCGGGCAGGGCTCCGGCCGCTCCCCGCGGGCAGCCGCGGGCCGGGGGCGGCGGCGTGCCCGGGCCGCAGGGGCGGACGGGAGCTGTAGTCCGGGCGCGGCGGGAGCCCGAGGCGGCCGGGGCGGATGACGCTGCGCGGCTCGCTGCGGGCCGGCCGGGCGCTGCTGCGCGCCCCGGGGCCGCCCGCCCGCGGGCTCTGCGGCCGGGTGCGTGCGCGGAGGGGCGCGGGGCGGGCGCGGGGCGGGCGGGGAGACTCCCGGCTGACCGTGCCCTCCGCTCGCCTTGCAGCCGCCGGCCTTCGGGTTCCTGTTCGATGTGGACGGCGTGCTGGTGCGCGGCAGCCAGCCCGTGCCCGCCGCCCGCCGCGCCTTCCAGAGGCTGGCGGACGGCGGCGGGCGGCTGCGGGTGCCCGTGGTGTTCCTGACCAACGCCGGGAACTGCCTGCGCTCGGACAAGGCCCGAGAGCTGTCCCAGGCGCTGGGGCTGCAGGTAACGCTGACGGGGCGGCGGGAGGGAGCCCGAGCGATCCCGGCAGGGCAGCACCGCCCGTGCCCGGCCTGGCCGCGGCCCGGGGCTGCAGAGGGACAGCTCCAGAAGCGCCGGGAGACGGGGGCAGATCCTACCTGCGGGTCCCAGCCGGGCTCTTTCCGTCCCGCAGGTGTCTCCGGAGCAGGTGATCCTGTCCCACAGCCCCCTGCAGCTCTTCAGCCAGTTCCACCAGAGGTGCATGCTGGTGGCCGGGCAGGGGCCCGTGGTGGAGAACGCCCACAAGTATCCTTTGTGCCTGGTGGTGCTCTGTGTGCCCTGCTAAAGGCTGCTGACCCAGCCCCAGCCCTAGCCCTGGCACTCGCTTGCTCAGCTTCTGAAGCACTAGGAGACACAAAGGTCACCGGGCTTACCTTGTGGGGCAGCGTCCTTATGGACAGGCTCAGGTGCTGTTGATCTCCATGGTGGGCACTGCCTGGCTCCCCTGTTCAGTGTTTGGCTGCTCACGCTCATGGCTTCTCCTGTGATTGCTGTTCTCTTGGTGGGATGTGACCATGAGGACTCCGTCAGCTTTAGGTGTCTCATTTTTGAGATCAAAGTTGTGCTTCTCCCATTCTTCCATGGCAAAGCCCATTAGAGATCACTCCCAACTGTCCCATGGATAAGGTTTTCCCCAGAATCGGACAGCAGTTGAAGGAACTCAAATATGATGGGGCTTTGAGCAGTCTGGTCCTCCTGTGGATGTCTGAAGCCAAGATGCCCAGGTGAAAAGCACGTGTGGAATTTGGTGTAGCCAATTTCACACTCCTCTCGTGCAGATGATCTTTTCCTACTGTGATTTTTTAGCATTTAAATGTTTTAAGAGCTTGATTGTACAATGTAATTAGCAGAAGGTGTTTTTGTCTGGCTGAAAGCCATGAGGTTATACTTTACCACACTGCTCTGTTACTGGGACTTGCATTCCTTAATCCTACAGATGCTTCTGCAAGTAACTTACAGAAAAACTGTCACTTAAAAAAAAACCAACCCCAAACAAACCAGTCTCCACAGCATTCCTTGATGGTCTGAACTAGCCTGGGGTTCAAGCACGTGGTCACCATAGAGGCCCTGAGGAAGGCATATCCCCTGTTGGACATGGTGGACCTGAGCCGGAGGCCGAAAGAACTGGTAATTTCCTGAAGCATCAGCAGAAGGGGTGATCTGGGGCACGGTGGTCACAGCACACAGCAAAGGGACAGGGCAGCTGTCACTGAGGTCCCTTAGCACTGGCACTGAGCAGGCAGCCCCTCTGCTGTTCCCAGTGTTGGCTCCTGCAGGAGGGGCAGGGACTCTCCCCTCTCCTGTCTCTGCCTTCCATTGCTGTTCCTTGCAGTGAGGGGTAGGGTGGTTTGGTTGGCATCTCCAGCTCTGAGACAGGAGTACAAGATCTGTGAAACCCCATCTGGGATGTGGGAGGGGGAAAATATTCCTTCGGGATTCCAGGTGGTTTTTGTCCTGCCTTATTATGGAACTGCCTTGGCAGGTTCAAAGGAGGCATTTTTAGTTTTGTTTTGGAGATGGCATTAGGTTTTGCATTACTAATCCAGCCTTCCTTTTTTCTGGCAGCCTCCTCCTCCCCCCACTGGCTTCCCCACTATAGAAGGTAAGCAGAGGCCTGTGTTTACATATGAGCAGCAAGCAGAGCTAAGAGCAAGGCAGGCCAGCTGGGCTGGGAGCTAATGATGTGCTGTCAGCTCACTGCTGTCCATGGGCACCACATTCAGAGGGTACAGCCTCGCTGCTGGGAAAAGCTGGATTAAAACAACTTTTCCCTGTGCTGTGTGCCAGTATCTGGAACCAGAGGTGCACATGGTGCAGAGCTGTGCAGACTGGAGCCCTGGCACCAGCCATGTTCCACTGGTAGCTGTACTTACCAGGGCAGTCCAGCACAGGAGGGGTTTTGTTAGCTGGTGGCTTTTGGATGCTGTGAGTTTCCAAACAGCTCTCAAAATCTTGCAGGGGTGATTCTGTTTGGCGAGCCAGTGAGGTGGGAGACGAGCCTGCAACTCATTGCTGATGTACTCCTGAGCAATGGCAACCCTGGGGCAGAGCTGCAGGATGTGCCATACCCTCATCTGCCTGTCCTGGCCTGCAACATGGACCTCCTGTGGATGGCTGAAGCCAAGATGCCCAGGTGAAAAGCACGTGTGGTGTTTGGATTAGCCAATTTCACACTCCTCTCGTGCAGATGATCTTTTCCTACTGTGATTTTTTAGCATTTGAATGTTTTAAGAGCTTGATTGTACAATATAATTAGCAGCAGAGACATGAAAGCTGCATGAGAAAAAAAGGCTAAAACTTGGGGAGCAGCAAAAGGCAGACCACTGTCGGTGGAGGTGTGTGTGGGCACCATATCCAAAAGAGGCAATAACCAAGGAGTGCTTGCTGCCTCAGTGCTGTTACTGGGGATGCTGATGACCTCCTTTCTGGGGCAGGTTTGGCCATGGCACTTTCCTTCTCTGCTTGGAGAGCATCTACAAGAAGGTGACAGGCAAGGAGCTGAAGTACGAGGCCCTGATTGGCAAACCCAGCCCCATCACCTACCGCTATGCCCAGTACCTGATCCAGCAGCAGGCAGAGAAGCAGGGCTGGAAGGCTCCCATCCGACACCTCTATGCAGTTGGGTAAGAGATTTTTTCCTGCTGGTTTCCTTAGGGACTTGCAAACTGACTGCTCTTTAGTGGTGCTGGGGTTTTGTTTGGTTTTTTTGGGGGTTTTTCCCCCCTCTGGATATTTCGAAAGTTAATACCAAAATTCCCATGGTATCTCTGGAGCCTCACATCCTGGAACAGAGGCTTGCTGGCTTTTTGTACCCTACACAGCAAAGCTGTGGACTGTAGAATGCAGAGTGCACATAGAGTGACTCAAAGACAAAATTAAGAGACCCACTGTTAGCTCAGTTTGGCCAAACACATTGGGAATATAATCCAGGGATATCATCTAGTCATAGCTGAAACTGCTCTGGGTGCTTGGGATGTGCTGTCTCCCCTTTGAAAGGTGCACATGTCCTGAGCAGGACTCACTGGCCCATTCCAGCTGCTCCTCTTGATGTTAGCAACTATCTCCCAGCCCTTCCTCCTTCAGTGCTGTCTCAGTCTCAGTCCCCCAGAGCTAGAGGGTTTGTTTCACATTTCTGAGCCCATTCTCATGGGCTCATTTCTCGTTTTTGTTTCACACTGTGACCTTATCCAGGGACAACCCCATGTCTGACGTCTATGGGGCAAACCTCTACAACAACTACCTCAAGTCAGCTCAGCAGAACCAGGTCCAGGATGGGCTGAAGAGGAGCCCACAGGCAGCCAGTGCCCAGGCTGAGGTTTTTCTGGACCTGAGGAATGACTGCAACAACTCAGTGGAGAGCTGTGAGTCCATCCTGGTCTGCACCGGGGTGTACCGCCCCAACAGCACCGCTCCCAAGCAAACAGAGGAGACAGTGTTCCATGGACACCGGGACTTCTGCTTCGACCCCAGCCTGGTGCAGGCATCCCACATCGTGCAGGATGTGGATGATGCTGTGCAACTTGCTTTTAAAAAAGAAAACTGGAGCTAGGGGTTGTAGGTGTGCCTAAAGATCTGCTGTAAGGGGTTTTATGTACCGGAAAGAGGGGAAGAATGGGGAGGGACCTGGGGTGATTTTCTGATCTAGCTAATGTTTAAGAAAACTCCCTGTTGCAGCACTAAAAGCCCCTTAATTTTATTGATATTCATCTGCCATCCTGACAGCTGCCCACAGCTGCTGTGACTGTACATTGCTGCCAGCCATAATTGAGCCATAATGGAAACAGGGTATAAGGAGTAGGCTTGTCCCAGCAATCCCAGTTCTGTTCACCTCTCACAGCTCATTCTTTTCCATACTTTGTGTGCTAAGATCAGGGGAGCCCACCCTCCTCTTTGTGGGGTGTTTGAGGGCAAAGCTCTTCCCCACACAAGGAGACACCATCAGCCATTTGTAGAATGTGTTGTTTGTCCAGGCTGTGACTCGAGCTTACCACAAGCTGGGCTGTGGTGGCTCCATGCCAAGGGAAGGCTTTAAGTCTTAACATTCTCCTCGTGAAGAGTAAGTGCCTACAGACTTTAACAAATTCTCTTTGCCTGGGGATTTGCCACTGCATCATTGTCAGCCTGAAACAAAGTTCTGTTTTGCAGTCATCTGGCAGCTGTGGAGAGGCAGGGCCCCTCAAAGGAAGCTTCAGTAGCCAGAGCAACTTGCTGCAGGGCTGAGGTGAAAGTTATATTGTTCCCTCCCCCCTATTTAGCATTCTGTGAACACCCCTGCCTTTTCACATCCCACCAGGGAGCCGGCAGCCTGTGCTCAGCAGCAGAGGAAACCACCACAGAGTTTGAATTGGCAGAGTTGTCTTTGCCCAGAACTCAGTGCTGCAGCAAGAGGCTTTTTTGGCACCCACTCTGATCTCAACTGTTGCAGGGAACATCCACCTGCTCCAGCTGGCACAGCTTCCAAGAGGGGCCCTTCTTTGGAACAAGAGCCAAACAAAAAGAGTCACAGTCCACCTCTGCTCCTTCCTTGCATGCAAAGATTCGAAGAGAAGATCAATCAAGCCAGGATGGTACCAGAGCCCCAGATCCCCAGGCCTGACCTTTTAGAATACAAATGTCTGTGTCTTCCAGTTCTTTTGTTCCTGTCATCCCTCATGTGGTTTGCAGCTCAGGGATACCACATACAGTCTGACCTCTGGTCCCTCCTCTTTCTTTAACATGCAGGTAGAGTCCCCCTAACATGAATTAGCAGCTGGGACTTGCCTGCCCAGGAACATTTCCCTAACAACATGCACCTTCTATTGCCTCTGTTCTCCTAGCTCCTACCCAGAGAAAGATAAGACTTGTGTCTCCATAGACATTCCAAAGAAGATAAGGAAGGTTTTCATGAGAAATTAATGTGAAAGATCAGCTTAGCAAGGAATGTCTTAATTCCAGAGGAGCACTGTGATTTTAGAAGCACAAATCAGCCTGTGTATATGATGAAAAGCCTTGGAGCCAACACAACTGAGTTGATTTTCCTAATTACAGTCAGCTCACACCACACTGAGGTATCAGAAATGGGTCTGCTCTGCCTCTTCTTTCCTCCTTCCTGCTTTACCAGGCAGCTCCATACACAGGGTGCAAACAAGATGTTCTGCACAGAAGTTTGAGTTCTTGATTCAAATCTCAGCATCCATGTGCCCTGAAATTCTGCTCCAGCTGCTCTCCATCCTCTCATACTGACCTGTCTTCCTAGGAAGGTCACTGCAGCCTAGGCTCTGTTCTTAAGTTGTGCCAGGCTCTGTGTGTGAGGCAGATCAGGTGTTCTTTCAGTTACCCAGGCAAAAGAGTTCCTTCCCTGTTTCTCTGTCCTTCCCTTCATGAATAGGAGCAGAAAAACACCTCTTTGCATGTGTCTCCCTTAGTGAAATCCTCGATGGGAAGCAGTTTCTTTCTCTCTTACCATTACTTGGGGTTCTTGTCCCTTGTCTCATCAGAACAAGAATTGCTTGGCTGCTTCTAAAAGCAGCTGTAATGGGAGGGACACAGATTTGAATCCTTTTCCTTTTGCTGCAGAGAGAAGGAAATCACCATTTCATCTCGTTGCACAAAACAAGGGCTTGTCTCCAGTTCCCAGAAGGGCAGGCACAGGGAAGGAGTTGGGATATAACGCAGGGAAGGTCCTTTAGCTGCAGCCCCTCTCCACAGTCACAGCTGTGCTGTGCACCCAGCCTGCAAGGCCTGAAACTGGAGCCCAAACCCCATTTATTCATAGGGTGGCTCCAGTGTCCCTCAGCTTCACTTTTCAGAGGTGCCATCCACTGCAGAAAGAGGAGCACTCCCTTTGCTTGCAGTGCTTGCTGACTTGGGTGGGAACTTTCCTGGCATTCCTGGGAATGGTCCTCATAGCCAGACCTCAGGGAGGTGTTTGCTGGCAGGAAGAACGAGCCACACCTTCAGCGTGTTGAGTGCTGACTGCAGAAATGCTGAGGTCTGTCCATCTGCAGCCAGCCCTTGGCAGAGCTCTGTCTGTTCCTTGCTGGAAGTGTGGTGCCAGTTACTCAGAGAGAAGGTGCTGCTGAGCCACTGTGCCCTGAGGGCTGTGGCACCTCTTCCAAGGAAGGAAGAGGTTTGCATTTGCACAGAGAGGGAGCCAGGCATCTCCATCTTTGGAATAGCAGTGGAGGTGAGCTGACTGATGTGAATCTGCTTCAGATGCCAAATCTGCTTTTAGCTCTGGATTAGTTGGTTTTTTTTCCCACCAGTCTTAAAAATGTGTAGGAGGAACTTCAGTGATAAAGGATTTAAAAAAGTGCTTTGCTTGCAAGTTGAAAATTGAACAGAAGGGAGGAGAAGGAATCTAGAAATATCTTGTACCCTTTGCCTAATTCATACCGAAGTAAGGTTGCATAAAAATCTCTGCTTTGTTGCTCTCTGCACTAATTAGCCAGATGGGCTGCCCTTGGTCTGGGCAATGCAAAGACCTTTCCCCTCTTCCCCTTCTTAGCTCCTTGAAACAGTGCACTTTGTCCAAGTCCCTGCCTGGGAATTGCATGGACTCACTGGATGGAGTAGGAAATCTGGCTTCTCCAGCTGCTCTTGGACACTGGCTTGATTCTGAAAGGTTTCTGTTAATGGCATTGCTTGGCAGGTCTCCTCTGTTCCATGAGTTGTGCTAGAGTGTTGTACAGGCTTGTAGCTTATGTCCAGTTCATTTATGGACATCTGTTATTGCCAGAATTCAGTGAAATCCTTTTTCCTTGGAACTGCAGCTTCCTGGAATTAGCTCCCAGCGTGGCTGGAAGGAAACTCTTCCTTTGTCTCATGTATTGCTCAGAAGAGGTTTCTCCAAAGCAGTATTTCTGTCCTTTGGAGCTGTCATCCTTCTGTGCAGATTGTGGGACCAAGCAGGAGAGGGGACTTCACTGCTGGTCCAATACCTTAATATTTACATGGTGCACTGTCCTGTACAGCAAACAGGGCAAAGACTTGATCCTAACAGCTCCATCTTTCAAAGATAAACAGGTTTTAGTCAAGCCAGAAGGGAGCTTGCAACTGAGGCTAGCAGGAAGGAACCAAGGGATAGACCTTGTTCTGGATCTGAAACCAAAAGCTTTCATGGCCTGCAATAACATGGTGGCCAGAGAAGTCATTTCCTTTATTCCACAGGACACATGCAACTGCTAACCTGGCATTCAGGGCATCAGATAACACTGCTGTTCCCTTCCTTCCAGTCCTAACCCTGCCATGTCTTTTTCCCCCTCCAAGAAATGATAATGTTTCAGATTATGTCATGTGCACTGTAGAAGAGTGATTATATATCATTCAGAGAAATCACAAACTGTGATTATTTTAGATTTCATATTAATTTCCATGCAGTTACAGAGTTGCTGCTTTGTTCAACCACATATGTAAAATAATAAAATATGTTTTCTTTGAAATTAATTTTAACTTCCTGTGTGTACATGTAATGGATATTGTCCTGCTCTCTTTCACATCTTTGCCCTAGAAGACTATTAGGGCAAATTCTGTTTGCTTTTTCTTTTTTTTCCCGTTCTTCAAGCTATTACCGGATTTTCTTGAGGGAACCACCCTGAAAGATACCCCTTCAGCAATTAACTGGCAAACTTTCACACTAGAACCAAAAGCTTCCCCTGATTTCAACAGAAAATTCAAGATCCTGCTAGGTGAAACCATCATCTTTAATAATCTAGAAACATCCAATCCACTTGCAATTTTTTTTTATATTTTATCAGAAACTTTCCCATCTAAAAAGTCCACAGCTCACAGGAGGCACAGTAGACAGCAAAATAAGTGTGCTGCAGAGTCCTGAGAACTTTATGTTAAAAGCAACAATCAGTAAAGCACTTTGGGAGGGACTGGACAAGGATTCCCAATTGCAGCAGAGAGAAGAACTGAATTATATTCTACATCGTGGAGAAGTGACCTACAGCCCCAGCCTCTAATAAATAATGATAAAAAGTGTTAATCAGCCTCCTCCTTTTACCCAGTGCTCTGGTAGTTGGAGCACTCGCCCAAGATGGGGCTAATCAAGGTTTAGTTAAGCAGGGAGAGATCACAACCTGAAGCTCCCAGGTGCTTTTAATCACTATTGTCAGAGCAGAAGGGTGGCCTAGGGTTAAGATGCCTCTTGTAGGAGAGGCTGAGCTGGAATTGGAGTCTCATAGAAATCCTTACCCAGCCCAAGGTGCAGAGTTAAACACAGAAGAACCAACTTGAGCAAAAGGATCGAGAGCCCTGGGGGAGTTTGCTCCCAGAGGAATGCTGTGAGAAATTCCTGCCAGGGCAACCCTTGGGAAGTGCTTGGTCCTGCTTGCCCTGGTGCCTTTAGGGGCCTGTCCAAACCCTTCTATTGCCAGGCCTTCCTAACCCCAATTATAAAACCACAAATCTTTATGGTTTTTTTTATTGCTGCAGTTAATTTGATGAACACTTTGCACTAACAGACCTTCACAGATCCAGCCTACAACAGTTTAAAACCCTTCACCAGCAGGGCAGCAATGTGTTCTCTAGGAACCAAACCTCCATCAAGAAAACACTTAATTCACTGTAACACACCTACTTTTCCTTTTCAGTCATCTAAACTATGAAGAGCTTTCACTTACTCCTCACGGTCAGCTCAATAGATGCTCTACGCTAAGACTGAGTAAAGACAAAACACCAAAAGCAAACCCCAAATCCACTCTCCAAGCCCCTACCCTGCTACAAGCACAAAAAGAAATGTCTTGGCACTTTCTGCTGGCATTGAAAGCTCTTTGAACCAAAATGTAATTACAAGCAATAGACTGTTAACACTTCAATATCCTTTTGAAGAGGATCTGCATTCCCTGAGCCATAACACAGGATCAGCAGTTCAGGTACAAAGGCTGCACTTGGAAGCCAAGGCATCGCTGAATTTTGGTGCTGGCCAGGTGAAACTTTTTTACACTTATCTGTCACTTCAGCCCTGACCATTTGAATGGGTTAGATAAGTGCAGCACAAAGTGTGTGTCAGAGAATCCCAGAAGCTTCCTTTCCCACACAAAAGGCATTTTAAGTATGGTTGGAGCAGATCATGCTCGAACTCCCCGAGATCAGCTTTGCCTCTTCCCCTCCCACTGCTGCCAGTTTCTGACAGCTTACTGCAGGGTATAATTAGGTATCTAGTTTCTGGTCTTTCTTTCAGGCATATATCTGCCCTGTTTTTCTTTTTTTTTTTTCCTTCCCCCAAGAAATTGAGTCATTATTTTGTTTCCTCCCAAGTTCAGCCCTCAAGAAAGTTTTGCCTTCCCCCAGCAGGGGTATTTTTGAGGGCACACTTGTTTCCACTTGCAGTGTAAACTAAAAATGGTAGCATTTTAGATATTCAGTATGACTATTGCACAAAACTCTGTCTGCTGTTTGCCTTTAAATATATGTATACACACACATCTCTATGCATACACATCAATACATTAAAAAAGCCAAAAACATAGCTTGGGAGCTACGAAAGAGTAGAATCTATTTATAGTTTAGCTTTTTAATGTTTTAACAGTAATGGTTAAGCAATAACACATCCAAGGACTGCACTTTGCATTAAATAACTGGATCACATGGGAAGCATCATCTTGTCACATCCCATCCTACAGTGTGCTGCAAAAAGCTCTTCAGTGCTCTCTCGAGTAGAAGTCATTTTTCCCCTCATTCCCATTTTGAAGCAGAGGCACAATTTCTGCTTCCTTTCCTACAAATAAGCTCCTTCCTTATCCTCACCTCTTTGTTGTGTTTGCACTTCTGGAGCCCATGCTCAGCCCAAGGAAGCCCTTGAGCTTCCACCCTCCTTCCTGGTGTTCCCCATTCCTTGTCACAGCTCCCCTTGCCGTGCCACCACAGGTTCTCCCTGTTCCCACCTACCTTGGATGCAGGAACCTCCACAGCCCAGCAGGAATCCTGTGGTGTCTGGAGAACCCTTTCCACGAGGCTGCTCTTGCCCTGCTCACACAGCCCCAGCCCAGCAGCCCCCTGAGCTCCCAGCTGCCTCTCAGCTGCCTCAATTCCCTGCTCCCAGCTCCCCACATCACCTGGGGGGCAGGGTCAGAGCCCATTTCCCAGCTCTGCACACCAGCTGTGGGTGACAGCCCTCCCAAAGCCCAGGGATCCCCACTCCATTCCCTTCACCCCAGCAGGTGGGACACCAGACAGGCACCCAAAGCTTTGGGGAATGGGGCTGCTTTGTGAAATGAGTGCCTGGATGAAGAGCAGAGCTGTGAGTGCCTGTGGCAGGCTGCCAGGGCAGCGTGTGAGCATGTTCAGCCCCTGGCACACAGGGAATTGCACTGCTCAGGAAACCCAGAACATGACAGCCAAGGAGCCAGAGCTGTCACTGTCTGCTGCCCAGGCAGGGCAGGAGCAGCCCTCTCTGCATGAGGGCCATTGCCCTGAGCAGCCCAGATGGATGCTCGTTTTCACTCCACATCCTCTTGTGGAAGTGGAAAACCCCTTGCAGCAGAATGTGGCAAGAGCAATTTAGCTAATGCTGAGGGCTGACCACACATGAGTCATGGCTTACCTGAGAAGACTCAGGTGAAGGCACTCACCCACCTTGGATAAAAGCCAGGATCCAGATCAAAAGATGTGGTTTTACCCTCTGCTACCGGGCACACAGGCTTACACTGCCATCCAACCCAGCCTTTATGTGGAAACCACGTGAGGCGGCACAGCTGGTGTCATTCACACCACTCTGAGCTGTCCTGAGCTGGGCAACTCCCAACACCTGCCCAGGAACACGAAACAGCACCAGAGAGAGCAACCATCCTCCTTGGCCATGGACCCCAGCCTCCTGCTCCCTATCAGAGCCCATCCACAGAGCCTTCAGTGAAGTCTTTGTGGGGTTGTACAGAAATTGTAGACTTTTGTAGACAAAAGTCTAAGCAATTGTTTGGCCATGGATTTTTCTTGGGCAGCGAAGTCAGTCAAAGAGAGAAAGCCTTCCCCTGATTGTTGCAGTGTGCCCAAAGAAATCTTTGTGTCAATCCACCCCAAGTTCTCCCTTTCCCTTACTCAGTTATCTCTTTGCTTCAGGTTTAAGCATGAATTCTCCTTGTACTCCAGACTGATTTCTCCTTGTAGCCAAGAGCAGCAGGGACATTGACATGTATTAGATGGTTGTCACTGCTGTCCTGGATGTCCTTTCCAGCACCAAGCTGCATTTGCTCAGTGCCGTGTGTTGATTCAGCAACATGCTGAAAACATGAAGCTATTTTGGATCTTTATGGCAAAGTGTAGTTAATACAGATGTTTGTGGAGACAGTTTATTTGATGTGCTCCACACCATTGTCAGGCAGCACCTGGCTCATCACTGGTGGGCACAGGTATAGATGAGGAACTGGTGATGCTGAGCACCAAGGCACTTTGGAACATGATGTGCCAAGCCATTAGTGCTGGTGATAAACAGATGCAGCCAGCTATTCAGCTCAATTCGAGGCCATTAATAGTGGGTCAATAAAGGTCCCAATTGTAGCTTTCAGTAGAAGAACTCTAGAGCTGTTCATATAAATTCAAAGGCTCTGCCCCATCATGGCAAACTGGGCAGGGCCCTCAGCACGTGGATTGGCTCAACTCAGAAAGCTGGTGGGATAAAAGACACTTACTTTGATGAACAAACACATCAGACCAAATGCAGGGGCAGATGAATGTCCAGCAGCACAGATGAGCCACAAATGCGCGCTTCACTGTAGGCTCTGTGCCAGGCCAACTGGTCTTTGTCTTGGCCAGCCTAGAGAGACCAGGGGAGGCTGAAGCACTCCCGATGTTACCGACAGGGTGCCGCGGTGCTGTGGCACGTCCATGGGCGGCTGGCCCCACTCGCGGGGCTCCTGCGGGGCAGGAGGCAGGACGCTCCCCGAGATGCGGCAGGGGAGCATCCCGGGGGACAGGGCGGGGGCGCCTTCCTCACCCTCCCGTTGTCGCCCCCCTCCTCCCCTCCCCCGGCCGCGCAGCCTCTCCCCCAGCCCCAGCCCCAGCCCCAGCCCACCCACCGCCGCCAGCCGCCCGCCCCGGCTCC